>NC_082389.1:12278443-12384392 GCF_031168955.1 Gadus macrocephalus
CATCAAGGAGCAGCTAGGGGTTACACAGTGAATATAGAGACAGGTCATTAAGCAGCAGCTAGGGTTACACAGTGAATATAGAGACAGGTCATTAAGCAGCAGCTAGGGGTTACACAGTGAATATAGAGACAGGTCATTCAGGAGTAGGCAGGGGTTAGACAGTCCAGAGACTGGTCATCAAGGAGCAGGTAGGGGTTGGACAGTACAGAGAGTCAGCAGTACTTGTGTGATAGCTTGAGTTGACACATGGAGAAGATACTCATCTCCTGGTCAATAAAGGGATATTATGAATCGGATTGAACACATGCAGGAAGAAGGTTAAGGGATGGAGAATGTTTGGATCTGGCAAATTGACAATAGTGCCAGTACTAAAGAGTACGTGCCAACAGGGTAATCAATATAAATCGATATTATTCATCATTGGACGCCTGCCAACAAGGACATTTGTGTCAAGAACAAAAAATACAATATTATAGTGGCTATGGTGCTCCTGGCCACCTCCTTACACTGTCAATATTCAGTAGACAATGTCAAGATTTTTTTTTTTTTATTCCAGTCTTTAGCTTCCAACTGCCAATATTGATTTATATATAAAGCAAGCTTTGTTAGGGCAGCTCACCGGAAACATGGCTGAAATAATGTCCTTCCTGACAGTTTTTCCGATTCAACCGATATGAAGGCTTTTGATGCATTCACTACCAGAAAAGACCAACACACGCACACGTCCACACGCAGCATACAGACAGACACACACAAACACGCATTTCCTCTTATTGGTTATACAATGATCTGCTATGGCTGACTGGAAGGTGTGTAGACAAGAGTGTATGTGTGTGTGTGTGTGTGTGTGTGTGTGTGTGTGTTTGTTTTTCTTGTTAATTATGAACCAACAAGAGAGTGAGATAGAGTGCAACGGGCCAGACAAAGGCGGCTAATTAAAAACGTTTTTGCGACACCAACAGTAAACAAATGGCAAAAGCGGGGAACATGGCCGGCCACTTCGCACACATTACACACCAACACGACAACACAGCAACACGACAACACATTACACACCAACATGACAACACGACAACACAGCAACACGACAACACATTACACACCAACATGACAACACGACAACACAGCAACACGACCACATGACGCAACACAATGTGAATCAACATAACAAATGAAACAAACTTCTGTTGCTCTCAGACACGCAAGGCGCACAACAGCGACCATGTTATCACCACGTAACGCTACAATCCCATCATTGTTGCCAAGGGTCATAGAGCAATGAGATTTTATTTATAACATGCATGCATCACACCACACACACATACACACACAAACACCGACACCAACCCACCCACACACTGACATACTGACAAACATTCCTACACACAAACATAATGTTTAGAGTGTATGTCTATTGGTTTGGGTTTGTCCAATCGTCTGCATGTCATTTGACTTCCTGGGTTCCCACCAAAAAATTGTAATGTCTTGTTAAAGAGGTCCTTATCTAAAGCTAATATCCAGAGTCAAAAAATGAAACTTCCACTTCATGTTGACTTTAACCCTTAAAAGGGAGAAAGAGGATCATGTGCACGCGCTCAACGTGTGGACACATCTCTATAAATGACCCCTCCTCCCCTACCACCCTCCACCTAATGATACAGCTCTGTATTCAGCACACAGAGGAGGGGAGGCTAAAAATAAAAATAAAATCAACAACATGAATTATACATGTTGTTTTTTTTCTCCATTTGCTCCTACCGCGGCTACGCTACGCGGCTGAGGCATTGCAGGGTTTAATTACAGAGACATGCACACACAATCAAGCTAGAAGTAAACACAGTGCATGCTAATTAAATGTGGGCTGACCGACATAGAATCTGAAATCAAAACAGCAGAAAACAGAATGCGCTGTGAATGGATGTCAGGGTGTTGCATATGGTCACCATGGAGTTTGCATATTTGTCATCCTACTGTATTATGTGTTGTTTTTGAGCACTAACGTTTAATGCTTTTGGCTACATTTAATTTTACACTCCGATCTCTTGCACACGCATGCATTCTTTATCCTTATGCATCCCACACCCTCTGTGAGTGACCAGCTAAACCATAGCTATGCTAACCCAGGCGAACACCACTTTCCCTGTGAGGGCAAAGATGATAATACTTGCCGCTGTGACTTCCGCAGGATATCATTTAAATGGTAAAAGGTCTACTACTACTGCTTCAACTACTTCTGCAGTGCCTAGTGTAAAGTCACAGTTAGACTTTTATGAATTTATTAAAGGTCTCCACTGACACACCGAGCTGTATGCTATGTCCTTTGGGTATAACGACATCCAGCTAGTGTGGTAGCAGAATGTGTGGAGAGATGATCAAACTGCCCTCAGTGGAAATCTTTTGAAACCGCTCACAAAGCATATTCAGGACATAGTGGGCGATAGAATGTTTGGTATTCAGAAAGATTTCTTCGGGGTAGAGTGTAGTATTTACTGTTCTATTATTTCAAGTATTGCTGGATTGTTTGTGTTACCATAGGGTGTGAGTGTGACAGACAGTCGTTGTGAGACATAATGAATGACCTCGATCAGAGCAGAGTGTTAATTAGTCCACAGTGTTAGTGAAGAAGGCTTTTAAATGTTGGCCTCCCTTATCATGGAACAGATTCCGGATACATTTTACATTATAGAAACTTTCAATCGTTCTAAAGTTAACGTGGAATCCAAATGATTTTAAAACTTGTATCTTCCAGTTCCTGTTAAACGTTTTAACACCGTTTGAAATGTGAATTTTGCTTGTTTTTGGCCTGGTCTCTCTGGCAAAATAGAGTTCTAATCTCAAGATATCAATCTGGTTCAACAAAAGTTAAAAAAAATAGATAAAAATGAGAGGAAGATAGGGATAAATAAAAAGAAGATGCTAGGAGATTACCAGTATTTGTCTGGAATTGGTACAAGCAAATATTTATCTTCAAACAAAGAAAATATGCTTCACTTAGCACTGAGTTTTCCACTCTTAATCCTCTGCTGTTATCTTGGCTCTCACTCAAAGGAAAAAAAGGTTATAGCTATCTTAATGGCAAATATTGACAAATAATAAGTGTAATATTGACTTTCTTAAGTATCTTAAATTGTTCTTCGTGTAGCTAGCATTAATTTATGATTCAAACCTAAATACAAAGAAATATTGTGATCCTTGCTGAATTACATACATGTCTGAACACGACGGTATAGCACAGTAATATTGCATCCAACCTCATGCAGTATTTAGCATACATAGCGTGGAAGGGTCAGTTAACTGTAAATAGATAATTCTCCACTGTTGCTATTCTGGGCCCAGAAAGCCTTGGCGGCAGCCATTACAAGCTAACATCTTTGCTAGCACACTAGCGCTAGCTACAGTAGCGCTTTACATAATGCATTAGACTGACCGTAAAAGGGCTTTCCTCAGTGGAAGGGGCATCATTAAAGATGCCCTCCTACTGAGCAGCTTGAAAAGAAGCATATCAACACACCCTCAGTACTTTCCTCCTCACATGGGTTCTGGAGCTCTTCTTTAAGCCTGGCAATTCAAGCAGGTAAACGTTAGCACAGGGAACGATGAATAGTGCAACCAATCGGGATGATAAAACTTGCTATATGATAAAATAATGTGTATATATATATATCTCTATATCTCTATCTATATCTATATCTATATCTATATCTATATATATATATATAAATATAATGTAGCCTATATTCAAAGACTGAAAATGATCTGTTAATGTTCACAATAGCATTTTTTAGTTTGATGCCGATATGTATCTAGTGGTTTTCCACATGCTTATGGGTTTCATGGAAGGTTTCAATAATTTGATGTTACTAACGTGCAATCCTTTTTGAGTCTACTCCATATAGACTGTGTAAGAGCCACCTGCAGGCTATAGTCCCAGCTGTGACATCACAGATGGGACCTGTCAACCAGGATGCCCACGCAGCGCGGGGTCCACTGCTGCAACCACATTAGCATGCTAGGTGCAGCGAAGATCAAATATTTCAATTTGAAGCGTTCCAAGTTGTCATTCACACGGTGGCGCCGTGTTGACATGGGTCTGTCTGAAACGGGCACGATGGACATGACAAGAGGGGGTTTCTCAAAGGACCCCTCGCTGTATTTCATGATCGTCGATTGGGCTGTCCGACGCCGGGAGTAAGATTTGCGGTGGCATCTAAAATGGGGTGCTATTCCCCTTTAGCCAATGAAAAATGTATGCCAACCTCGCCCGGAGATTTTGTGGCATTGGCCCCCTCTCTGTCTCTTTTTCTCTCTCTCACTCTCTCTCTCTCTCTCTCTCTCTCTCTCTCTCTCTCTCTCTCTCTCTCTCTCCTCTCTCTCTCTCTCTCTCTCTCTCTCTCTCTCTCTCTCTCTCTCTCTCTCTCTCTCTCTCTCTCTCTCTCTCCTCTCTCTCTTCTCTCTCTCTCTCTCTCTCTCTCTCCCTCGTTCCCTCTCACGTACAGACCATCTCCTCCATCTCTCGCTCTTCTTCTCAGGCGGTGCTATAAATAGGGCGGAGTGCTTCTGTCTCTCGTAGTTTGCGTGTCAGTGGCTCTCGGTGACTGCTGAAGAATGTTCTCCGTGTGCATTAAACCCTCTTCTCTCCATCTCCATTGTATCTCTCCTCTCCTCCACCCACCCTTCTCCTCACCCCTGCCTCTCCTCACCTGTTTTACCCTCTCCTCACCTCCCGTATCTCCCTGTCCTTCTCCCCCCTCCCGCCCCTTAATTACCTGTTTTGTCTTTCACTCATCCTCACTTTTCCTGTGTCCTGTCTTCCCTCTCTCGCTCCATCCATCCATCCATCCATCCATCCATCCATCCATCCATCCATCCATCCATCCACCCCTCCACCCACCCATCGCTCCCTCCCTTCCTCCGTCCACTCTGTAATTAATTGACTTGCTACGTTATCGCTTATTGTCTTTGTCGAGTGGTATTGTATGGTGAAGAAGTAAAGATATCGACATGGCGTGGTGAGCGCGTCGCGTAGAGTATGTGAATTATGATGAAAAGACAAGCCCCTCAAGTGATCAATCACGCTTTTTAACCCCCTGTTTATACGTGGCACGTGGGAGAGAATGAACAAAAACTGTTTACATCTGATCCCATACTTAACTAGAATGATGTTTTAAAGTCATAAGCAAAATCGAGATGCATTGGAATGGAATACAATTTGTGGTAACACATTTTCACATCCAGCCTTCTCTATTGGCGTGCTCTCTACACTTTATCACTCTCTTGTCCCTACTTCAGCTCTCCGTCCTCTCGTTTCTCCTTTTCTCCTTTATTCAATCATATTTAATTTAGCATTCTGCCTGCTCGCTCTTTCTCTGCTCTTTTTCTTTCGTCTTATTTCTACCTCATTTAATCGATGCTTGATTTGAAATATGCGCTGAATTCCTGCATGGGAACCCTGGGCCTGTTAGAACCATGAAACACTAATCATGCCAATATATAGGAGTTTAATAAGGTAATGTATTCTGCGTATTTTACAGGCAACCCGGGATGAGAGAAAAATTTACATCGCCCACTTCCAGTGCAATACAACATCAGGATTTATTATCACTATCGACCGGAGAGCTTATTGATCGCTGGATAATCACTGAACCGTATCCTGGATGTTCCTGATCTCAACCGAGCCGCGTTACCGATCCAGGCCGAAGTCTGAGTTATACTCCTGCGCCCAATAGACGGCGTACATGGAGTATGGTAGGTGGTCGGCGACACGGCTGCCTGTTTTTTCCATGGTTCTGCGTCTGCGATTCTGTGCAAATCCAGTGACATCGGGTGATCTGTGTAATGTGGAGACGATGTGTCTTTCAAATGAATAAATCTCCAAACATCCTTGTCTCATCTGATCTCTGATCTGCCCCACGTCGGTGGAAATTAACCGGATAAGCGTAGCAGCAGAGATGAGGCGGGACGTCGCCCTGATGTCTTACACGCTTGGAGAGGAGCCGATGGGCTCCGAGGCCGGCCCTCGGTGGGCTACTCCAGGTGAGAGACCCGCTGCAGGCCTTTTGATGTTATTCAAGTGTAAATCTTGCTTTGGCTAGACCTGGGTCTGCGCTAGGGGCAGAAATTAATGGGGGCAAGGGGGCATTTTGCCCCTGACAGAATGTCATTGCCCTGGAAATTGGGAAGACGAGAGCAAATCTGTCCATAAAAAAAACATTAATAAAAAGTTAACTTCTGTGTGTTTGCAAAGCCGGTCCAGATTTTTTTGATAGGAACATTGAATATTGGTCAGTCATACAATTTAGAAAAGATTGGTGTTTCCCAATATTTTATAAAATTGCCCGGGAAATTATCCAAAAGGCTCCCAAATCCTATTACATGGGGCACATAAACCTCTTGTTTACTACCCTGGTCTGCACAGAGCAACAAAGGAACAATATACACAGACTATGCATCTGTGAAGCATCAACATTAGAATATCATTGGTTTACAATCAGGGACCTCAATTTGGCTCGACCGGTCCAACAGCAATCAGAACAGACGTCACATTCCCGGAGTGAGAGTGAGTGAAAGCAATGGCCAGCCTGTGGTAATTAAATGAATATTGCCCAACGAGCCCTGCCAGTTGTTAGCCAGTCTGTTAGCCATGTTGTGGGAGCGTACCTATGTTCCCCAGGTCCTATGTTCCCCGGGTCCTATGTTCCCCGCTTTGTATGTGGGAACATAGGACCCTGTGAGCAAATCTTTTTTCGTAGGATGGTAGGAGCAAGTACCGCCTTTTTCGCCTCTGATTCGCCTGTGATTGGTTAGAATGGCTCTCCTCCGATAGGTTATGGTTAGGGTTAGGTTTAGGGTTAACCCTTGACCTCACCCTAACCCTTACCCTAACCCTAAACCTGACCCTAACCCTTTGCACCCGGGGAACATAGGACCTGGGGAACATAGGGATGACCCCCCATGTTGTTAGCCATGTTAACATCCCTGGAATGGTTTATCACCTCCAGCTAGTTTGTTATTAATCTGATTCACATCGATGCTGCAGGCATATTTAAACATGCATAAAATATGAAACTGCGCATTGCTGTAGAGAAGATTAATATAATGACTTACATTAACTATTCCCTAGAATTCACATTCACAGTCATTTAGCCGGTGGTGCCTACTTCCGGTACACCTCAAATGTCATCAATGAGAAGGGGGGTGTGAGGCATCGTGCTCAAGGGAGCCTACAGGTAGGCTCTAGGGATACTGGGTATCGAACCCAGTAGCTTATGGCTGGGAGTGGAACTCCCTATCACTACACAATCCTGTGTAGTGAGGTCTGTGTCAAATGAGTTCTGTGTCTCTGGTTCAGGATTCTCCTATGGTTATTCTCCATGTATAATTTGTTCAAAAGCCCGCAACACGTCCCTCACTGTTCCACTACATGTGGTGGCTCTCCGCTCCGCAGAAGACGAAGCGTAGGCTACTACACACGCACCGGCGTTCAGTTCGCACCACTGATAAAACGCGTGTGCATTATTCCGGTTGATATGCTTCGATTGATGAAAACAACAACCTGTAAACTCTTGATTCGAATTTTCCATTTTAACCGGTTTTCCCACGTGTATGGTTTCAACGCACAGTTTCTTCCTCCCTTTTCTTCTTCTGCCTGACATCAAAGATGATTAAAATACCTCAATGCTCCTCACATCCCCTGGTGGATTGACCAAAAAAGAGCAAACAACGTTCTCACTGCATGTCGTATTCATAAAGTTCAATCTATATTCACCACCGGGGCTCGAGGTGCGCTAATGATTTTCCTCAGCACTCCGAGATCGAGAGTAACGTAATCGCTAACTCGTACGTCGCTTGGAGATCGGAGGTAAGTACCTCTCTCTCTCTCTCTCTCTCTCTCCTCTCTCTCTCCTCTCACCTCTCTCTCTCTCTCTCTCTCTCTCTCTCTCTCTCTCTCTCTCTCTCTCTCTCTCTCTCTCTCTCTCTCTCTCTCTCTCTCTCTCTCTCTCTCTCTCTCTCTCTCTCTCTCTCTCTCTCTCTCTCTCTCTCTCTCTCTCTCTCGTCTTGTTTAAAATGCAGAGATGGTGTTGCGTAGTGGGGAGGCAAAAGGTATGCGACACAAAGGAAGTGAACTGCAATCCTATTACGAGTTTAACTTTTGGCCCCTTTTTTAAGGAACCGAAACAAACTAATCAGAGATCCGAATCCCCATCGCTCAAAACCTAGTGGGACAGGAATCATCCCACCACGTTAGACTTATCGACGTGTGAGTTGAACAGATGTCTATCTGACACTCTGCAGGTTCACACACACAAACACACACACATACACACTCCACAAGCAAAGACATGGGTAGGCAAGGATACCGCAGCCTGTGAGACTCTTATTGCTGCAGGAGAGCGGAGGTGTAGGGGGTAGGGAGGAGAGGGGAGGAGGTGGGGAGGAGAAGGGAGATAGGGAGGAGGAGGAGAGAGGAATAAGGAGGAGGAGGAGAGAGAAGATAAGGAGGAGGAGCAGAGAAGAGATGGGGAGGAGGAGGAGAAGGAGGTGAGGAGGGAGAGGGGATAGAGAGGGAAAGGGGGATTTCGGGCTGATCATTAGCTCAAATGTCTGGCCGTGCTACAAAAGGATGCAAAACAACAATACTTTGTCTTTGACTTGTCGGTTGGTCAATTATATTTTTATTCCACCAACGGTTCTTTTGATGCCATTTTGTAAAACTTGAAAAAAACGATGGAGATGAACTGAAGTAGGAAGATATGATCGTTTCGCTTCAGACACAAACTCTATTCCAAACCGCACACAGACACCAAAGAGATTCCTCCTGCAAATGAATATTCCACCAATCAATATGAACAACTACCTCTGATTATTCAGCAGATTCTGAAATTACATTCCCAGCATGGATTTTCCTGTAATCTACCGCGACGCACTGAATCTTACATCTCGTCTGAGCTCAGACGTCAGCGGCGCTAAATCCCCCGTCACACAGTTGATCAAGAGGTCCAAGTGAAAGCCAGAGCGGAGGCAGGGCAGAACCATGGCAGTGTGCGGTCGGCTTGGCCTTCGAGCAGGACCGTGTCTGGACTTGTGCGTCAAAATCCTTATCTTCTAGCAGGGTGGTGGTGGTGGTGGTGTAAGTGGTGGTGGTGTAAGTGGTGGTGGTGTAAGTGGTGGTGGTGTCAACCAGTAAACTGCTGAGTGGGCTGTTATGACAAAGAGCGAATCAGGACCAACACAGGGAAGGCTTTAGGACCAGACAATAGCCAGACTTCACTGGCCAGACAACGCTTCCCACCGTGCACTGGAACACACACATTGGCATGTGACACACACACATGCAAACGTGCACACACATACGCCTACACGTACACACACACACACACACACACACACACACACACACACACACACACACACACACACACACACACACACACACACACACACACACACACACACACACACACACACACACACACACACACACACACACAAACAAATGCATTAAATTTATGCAAATTGTAATCGACGAGCTGATGCCAAATCCAATTCAGAGTTTATCCTAGATACAATCTCATTGCTCACATTGCTTACATGACCAATGCCAGAACACCTTTAAGATATCACACACTTACATCCAGGCATATCAATACAACAATGAGTCACGAATAGTATTTCTAGAACCTTTAGAAGTCAATAGGGAATGTTGTGACCATGTGATTACACATTTAAATATAAAAAGGACAACGTAGCGAGGGCCCGTCAGTTCGAACTGCAGTAATTTATAGGATGTATATGATATGATAGGACACCAGAGCAAAACAATCTGTCTGTCTAATCACTACATCATATTGTGGTTAATGTGTCACTACACACTATCACAATATGTGCTGTATGACACAACACAATACATATCTCACCGGCATTGCGCTGTACCTTGCAAACATATTGCGAGCTCAGACTACGCTAGTGTGCTGCTAACCGTGTTGTCCAGGCGCCTCTTAGCGACCCTGGTTCGATTCCCACTTGTTGTCCTACGGTACATGTCCTTCCCTCTCGCTTTGCCCCCCACTTTTCTGTCTCTCTCCACTGTCCAGTTCCATAAAGGCCCCTTAAACTATATGCAAGGAAAAATAAAATCATAATGTCATCATAACGGTTTGCTGATAAGGAGGTGCTGTCGACGCGCCCTATCAGGACAAAACACGAGCCGCGGCCAATCAGTGCGAGGCGGACCTCTGCGCTTCCAGAATCTTTGTAACCGTTCAAAGTCTTGGATGCGGTCGTCATGACAGCGTAGAACCTGCTCTGGTTATTGCTAACAAGATCTCTGCCCTTGATTGGGGCGAGAGTCGAAAAATGCCGGAAACCTCTCCTTGGCTGAGAGAGGACACACGCGCACACACGCGTATCATGTGTGTGGCAACCATGGTTCCCTTGGCAACCACATGACAACATCCTGCTCTGTGGGAAAATGGATGGTGCTAGATCGGGAGGTCCTTCAGGGGGAGACTGTGGAAGGGTGGGGCGGTAGGTTGGGGGGTATAGGTGAGTGTAGGGGGGGATTCCTCTGTGAAGGGTGGGGCGGTAGGTTGGGGGGTATAGGTGAGTGTAGGGGGGGATTCCTCTGTGAAGGGTGGGGCGGTAGGTTGGGGGGTATAGGTGAGTGTAGGGGGGGATTCCTCTGTGAAGGGTGGGGCGGTAGGTTGGGGGGTATAGGTGAGTGTAGGGGGGATTCCTCTGTGAAGGGGATGCTGGGGGAAATAAAGAGTGGGGGAGGGGATTGAATTCTTGGCTTGGAGCCGAGATCAAAGATTACACTTTCCCCTCACCTCAACTTTTACTTTCACTTTCACTACTCCCATTTGATATACGGGCGCGTTGTGGGCGATACTTCAGAAAATACATCCCCGCTCTTCTTGGGATCAGCTGGTTCATTCCCCACAAGGCCCACTTCTGAGTGACTCAGGAGCGAGGGGCCACAAATAACCTCATATGCGTCCTCACGCCATTATGCATTCATAAGGTGTCACCGAAATGCTGCATACATTTGGCCACTTCTGCGTAGCATTACTTCCATCGGACAATGGTGGCATTCTGGTTTCGGCTGGGAAAGCAAGAAGGGAGGCAGATACATGTTGAAGAGCGAGTTTAATTTGATATCGCCACTTATCGACATGATAAGGAAGGTTGTGAAAGCCCTTTGCGGCAGAGTCACCGGGGTGTAACACAAGTCCCTATGAGTCACAAGCGTTTATCGCTCTCTCACTCCCTGTCACTCGCTTCACTCTCTCTCACTTTATACCCAATCACTGAACTTGCAATTTTTAAATCCTTATTTTCTCCTGCGAAAGAAATTTGTGCCCCACCCAAAAGAAAAAGACAAACAACCTGCAAACGGACGTGGACTACTGGAGTACATGTGGAATTTCACATAAAGCCCACCAGAGCCCCCTTTCTTTGGGGGAAGTAATGGTTCTGTGCTTAGCAACTCATGGCCATGACCTTGGTGAAGATGTCTGCTGAGTGCAGCCCTCACAGAAGCCAGAGAGATACCCCATTTGGGGGGAAGGTGCACTCTAACCCGGAAAGGTCCAGACAAACCCAACAACCTGGGGTTGAATTCTCTCTCTCTTGTCATTCCTCTTTCCTCTCTTCAGGCCTTGAGTAGAGCCCACTTTATTACCTATTCATCTATCTATCCCTGTACCTCTACCTCCCTGTATCCCTGCCCCCTCCCCCGTGTCCCTCCTCTCCTCCAGAAGCCACTCCACCAGTCATTGCGGCTCTAAGCGGAGAGCGCTGCTGCTTCACAGCCATGTATTATTGACAGGAGCCAGAGAGCCACAGAGTGCTGGTTTCACTGGGGTAGAGCCACCGGGAATTACAAGTCAAGTTTACCTGGAGAGTGTGTGTGGGTTGGTGTGGGTGAGAGTTTGACCATCCAAATATCATTGTGTGTGTGTGTGTGTGTGTGTGTGTGTGTGTGTGTGTGTGTGTGTGTGTGTGTGTGTGTGTGTGTGTGTGTGTGTGTGTGTGTGTGTGAGTATGTGTGTCCATCCCTTCTGTTTCTGTGTCCATTTCTCTGTGTCTCTGTCTACATGTCACTCACTCTCTGTGTCAATCCTCTCTCTCTCTCTCTCTCTCTCTCTCTCTCTCTCTCTCTCTCTCTCTCTCTCTCTCTCTCTCTCTCTCTCTCTCTCTCTCTCTCTCTCTCTCTCTCTCTCTCTCTCTCTCTCTCTCTCTCTCTCTCTCTCTCTCTCTCTCTCTTTTTTAAAATACAGTTTTTTCTCCTTGTAATCTGTGTACACTACAGATAAAGAAATTGAAATATTACAGGCAAACTTTTGAAGCAATTTAATTAGCTTAACGGGGCGCAATGAGAAAATGGGCAGAAGTTTCAACTGTAAAACAAGTTTCCAGTATTTGATGCGATCGATTGCCTCTGGGATGATGTAAATAAATATATATTTCTATACATAAAAATAGTTCAACCACTTTCTGATCTGTTCACTGAACACACGGCGTGCGTCTAATGTGCTAGCGCAGCGCTAATGTGTTAGCATACAGGGATCAGACTGTAAATATGCTAATGCTCTCGTGATAGCGCCTCAGAGCAGGAAGAGATAAACAGCTTTTTCTGTGGCAAAAAGTTAATGCATTGTGATTTGAACGGTCAAGATAAGACGTGAAAAGGGACAGAACCTGGCGTTGAGGGATCAAGGGCAAAGGCAATGGCAAATTAATTTCAGCTATCCCTTGCATTCTAACGCTCAACATTCAAATTTCCTTTAATAATTGAAAATATGTACTCTCTGGTTTCACAAATTTTGGGAAGACATGGACAACAGTCCCCTTTTCAACAACAGTTGGATTGAGTTAGTACAAGCCAATTAAGTCATTTATTGAGTCTTCCGGCTCAGTGGAATTTCGTCTTGGACCGGGAGGAGTCATGGAGGCAACGATTTGATCTAGTGCTATTTTAATTTGATATAGCCTAGATAAAGAGGGAGACAGCGCCTCTGCATTTGGGATTGTTTGGTGAATGGGGACTCTATTCCCGGAAACCCTGGCAAACAACAATTCATAAAATTCTAAATAAACGAATCTGGCAACGTGACTATACGTTTCCTGAAACGCGATAGGCTATACGCCACTTTAATCACCAATTGCCGTGTTGGATGTATATCCACAGGCGACAGATCCGTAGGCTGTAGGCCTATACTTCAGGGGACCAGGTCCCTTGGCTTCCTCCGTCAGACTCACCCCTTACATCAATGAAAGACAGCTAGTGTATTTGAACAGCAAGCACCATGCCCTGCTCGCCTCGAGGAGAAGGGAATATGTGATTACATTAAATTAGACATTAGTCATTAACTACTTGCCAGATACACAGCCAGTATGAGTAATTCAGCATGAACCAACCCCGACGTGTTGCCAGGTCACAGAGCAGCACCAGGGGCCGTTCACATACGCAACAACACGCTCCTGCAAGATCCGTCCGTGGAATGCTGTTGCTTGTTGTGGGGGGAAATAAAACACAATCCAGTGAGATCGCATGCAGTGTAGAAACGCGTTGATCTGATGAATGAGGTTGATTCTAACCGCCTTGAGACCGAACGAAACACAAAAGCAAACAGGCTGGGGACTTTATTATAACCACGGGTCGCTTAAGTGGACAGACCGTCAGATGATCAGGCGTTTAAGATGCATCAGACGGAGCTCTGGCCGACGGCTCGCACCATAAACACCTCATGCATGCCTCCAAAAACGGGCTATATCGCCCCCATTCAAAGACTATTAAAAGGACGGTTTGGCCAGCGATAAGCCGCTGTCGACTACCTTCATAATCGTACACTTATATCACTGAAATTAGGTCAAACGGAGAATGCAATTCTCCCATCCATTCCCCCCCCCCTCCTCTTCCTCCCTATATCGCCTCTCCCCTCCCCTCCTCCTTCGGATCGAGCATCCAGCTGAAATGATGAGGCTCCATGTTCAGTTTACAATCAATGGAGCCTCGCCACCACCACAGCCCCCTTTCAGCGGAAAAACACAATTCATAACCTCTCCCTCCGACGCCGAAACATCTGGGGGAGAAAACGCTGCAGCAAATGAGGCAGGGACTACGGGATACACAAACAAACGTGATGAACCATCTATAGTCATCCTGGATGGATGGTGGGCCAGCGGATGCAAATGAGTGACAGCTCACGGCGGAGTGAGCACATAGAGATGACATTGCGCCAGCCGCTTACTGTATAAAATATCCCCGATCCTCTCGACTCCCCCGTTGAATCTGCGAATCCCGTATCATCAAAGCACGTTAGACAGGAACGCTCTCATTCCAACCTCCCCCTCCTCGAGAATAGTCGTCTGGAAGAAGTATTAAAAGGCTCTTCGCATCGTCGCAAGTAGGCTACGCGATGAGAGAAAACAGGGGGGTAGCCGACATCCGCCAATCCGCCGTAGGAGAGACGCGGCTCGGGATGGAACTGGAAGGAGCGGTCGGTGCAGGCAGTGCACTGCGCACAGGAGAAGGCTGGCGAAGCGGCAGCAGCAGTAGCAGCCACAGAGGTTCTCTCTCCTCTCTCCCCTCCCTCCCTCACTCACTTGCTCTCACTCACTCTCCAACGCTCCCCTGATTCACAATCCAACATCCCCCATCCAGCCAGACGGACAGACGGCATGGGTACCACTCTCAGCCGCGCCCTCTTTCGGCGTCCAGAGTAACAACAGCTACGCACCGGATCCCGATAACGACTGACCAATTGCCACGATTGGGAAGGAACTTGTCGTTTGTATGTGCCTTTTAGGTGACTTCACGACAATGCATATTTACAATTCCAACTTTTAATCTAAACACTTTTGACTCCGACATTCTGCAAGGTCTACTCTTCCGCCAGTGTGTGTGTGTGTGTGTGTGTGTGTGTGTGTGTGTGTGTGTGTGTGTGTGTGTGTGTGTGTGTGTGTGTGTGTGTGTGTGTGTGTGTGTGTGTGTGTGTGTGTGTCCATCTATTTGTGCACCCATCCATCCATCTATGCACCATCCATATCCATCCATGCTTTAATCCCACATGCATCGATCCACCCACTCATCCATATATATTAATTCGTCCATCCATCATCCTTTCACACGTCCATTTATCTATCCATACACACATCTTTCCATCCACCCATTAAAAATGTTCCTCCATCCACACACACATCCTTCCATCCATCAGTACACTCATCCATCCATCCACCCACTCCCCCATCTACTCATCCTAACCAAGATTAATTAGGACATAGCTTAGAGATAAACTATGTAGGGATCTTTAAGTTGTGATGATGGAAGTGACTGAAGTGTCCTGACATCATCCTTTCGTAAGCAACTTCCTGTACCTGTTTTTTGACGGGTTCTCAGGGGAACCGAGATCATTGCTGTCTTGATGTCAGCATTTTACTTTCATTGAAAAAAGGCCTGATTTTGCAGGATCTTTATTCTCTGTTTTTGGTTTGAGTGTGTATTGGCATATTTTGTCTTGGTGTGATTTCGTTTTGACATTGGATGTCATTGAATTTGCTGACATATTTCTGTTATATCGTTTTTATTGGTATTTAACGTGTGTGAAACGTCATGAATGTTGATGTAATTGAGCCATGCATTGATGTATATATCTGCTAACATGTCAGAAGAGTGTGAAACCTCCGATTACAGGATAATTGCATCATGAGGCTAATTAATACATTGTTCCATCATTCCATGCATGAGTAATGTCTAAATTTAACATTCGGAGGATCAATCGAGGCCAGCTTCCACATGGTATTTGATGTGCCACGTTGTTCGAGTAACGGTAACAAATCGTTTGGTCAGATGATCAAATCAGCGCATCACCTAATTTGTGTCGCCAAGGTAGTGACTCCCTGGTATAGCAGCACCTCCCAGTGGTATAAGGTAGTACTGCACAATGTTCCTTTGCATTACCTCATCAAGAATCTTGTATCATCACTTCTGTTATGGAAATATTTGTTGGAAGAACACGCCCACAATATTTTACAACTAACAACTAACTTCTCTTGAAATTCAAAACTATTTGAGGGTATGATATTTTTGTAATGGTTATCTTTCGTGGCGAGGAACTATAAACTAAACTGCTGAGTAAAAATGCGAAACTAACAACGTTTTTAGGGAATTGAATCCAGATACTGTAAATTAGGTGATGTAGTAGAGGAAGGACCACGTCTCTCTCCTCTCATCCTTTGTGTGTCCTGACCAATCACCGTTCAGATACGAGTTTGCTGGTTGCTTATTGGTTGCGAACTAGGAAGATGCTACCGCCATGGATACGAGGCTGAGCCAGATTGATGATGTCTAGGTGATGTTTAAACACTGAGCGGTGTGCCCTATTAAATAACCCAGCTGTCATTCGCTTGGGTTGCGTGTTTTCCATCGTAGCTGACGCGTCAAGATATTTGGATTACGTTATTGGAACGACCATTTCTAGACCCTTCTTAAACCGTCTGCTGTGATTTCGGGCCCACGGTTACCGTTCCTACGAGTCACTCCCTCGGTGGTGGAGATGTAGCTTCGGCTTGCAACACCGGAGCAACTGTCATAGTAGGTAAGAGCACACGCAGAACTACCCCACCAAGTATAATACCGGTACTATGTAGAAAATATTCGGTGTTTTTTTGGCATGCTGGCGCAATTATCATGAAGAAGATTCTGCATGCATCCTCTTGGAAAACCAAGAGCAGTGAAAGGAAACGATAACACAGAAAAATAAAATGCTAACATGCCAGATGTCTACAATGCGTTTTTTTGAGTTGAGCTTTACAGGGAATGGGGATAATGTCTGTGTGTGACAACAAGGCAAGGTGTGTTTTCTCAATCAGGCCTACCTGCACATTCCTTTGTAGGCCTACCTTCAGTGGTTCTCCATTGTTACTAGTTCTCCATAGTAATGGCAATTGCCCAGGGTTGTAAATTATTGGCATACGGCTAATCTCTGGTTAGGGCATCTTGATAGTTACACCCTGTTAATTCTACCCTCTGTGTTTTGAGGGAATATTGTGAAGTATTTTGTTTATTCTGAGATGTATAAGTCGTTTTTTAAATCTTCTCTCTCTAGCCAAATACACCACACATGTCCCTGTACAGCATAAGACACAACAAACCTTTACTGCATGATTCAAATGTATGTTTCAACATTTTAATATGTTGTTACATTTGTTTGATTTTAAGACCTACATGAGAGGGTCTTTCAGTGTTAAATATTCACCTCTTTAATATCCACTTGTGCCAAACTATAACAAAACTATATGAGCTTGTGATATGTTTTAGGCAGAATATGCAGGTGTGTGTGTGTGTGTGTGTGTGTGTGTGTGTGTGTGTGTGTGTGTGTGTGTGTGTGTGTGTGTGTGTGTGTGTGTGTGTGTGTGTGTGTGTGTGTGTGTGTGTGTGTGTGTGTGCGCGTGCGTGCGTGCGTGCGTGCGTGCGTGCGTGCGTGCGTGCGTGCGTGCGTGGCACAGACAGGTCTTTTTGGTGCTGAAACAGTGACCTCAAATTTCTGCTGAACTCTATTGACGTGAGCTTGGTATATGTGGTTCACATTTTAAAAGTGTGTGCAGATCTACATGTGAGAACTTTTTGGTGGTGACATCATAAATACCATAGAGTGTTAAGGGAACCAGACTCGGCAAGCTAAATGAACCCAAGGTGAAACCCAAGGACCTTTTCGTTTTAAAAGCTCTGGGGGGGGTGCGGCACAGAAAGCGTTTAGGATCTAAATATTACAGGCAGGAAGGGACGCATGGTAATTAAGAGGTCAGAAAGAGATTTACTTTACAGCGGACATTCGAAGTGGGCTAGTCAGCAGAATGCCATCAGTCAGCAAAACCCCCTTGTACTGATGCTATAAAACAAAATGGAGTGTGGTTAAAGTCACAAAGGAGCGCAGAGAAATTATAAAATATTAGAGGTTACAGTAGGAAAATAGTTGAACTTGAGAAAAGGTCATTGTACGACCAATAAGCTCAACTAAAATCTTCCTCTCTTTGTCTTTGTCTCTCTTTTTTTGTATTTCTCTCCCTTTCTCTTTCTTTGTCTTTGTCTCTTCCTCTTGGTCGCTTTCTCTTGCTTTTTTGTGTCTCTCTACTTTTCTTTGTCTCCTCCTCCTCTCTGTTGCCTCTGTTCCCTCCCTATCTGTCTCGTTGTTTAACAAATATTATTTCTCTCTTTGTCGTCTCTCCCTCTCTCCATTTCTCTAATTTTGTGTCTATCTTTCACTCTTTGTCTCTCCCCATCTCTTTGTTAAAATATTATTCTCTCACTTTGTCTCCTATCCCTCTTGCTCTCCATGTATCCCTCTCTCTATTTCTCTACCTCTGTATCTTTCCCCCCCATCACTCCCTTTGTCTTTTCTTTCTCATTCTCTCTCCTCTTCCTCCCTCTCTATCCATCTCTGCCCTTCCCCTGCTCTCTCTCCCCCCCCCTCCTCCCCCTCTCCCCCCAATCACACATTCAGCCGCTGGCTGAGTACCGGAGGATGCTGGAGGGCTGAGGGATGGCAGAGGTCGAGGCTACGTACGCCGACTTCATCGCATCGGGGCGCACAGGCCGGAGGAACGCCATGCACGACATCCTGCAGAGCCCCAGCGACCCGCAGGGGGGCCAGCTGCCCCTCAGCCTGTCCCTGTCCCAGCTGCACATACACACTGCCCGCAGAGGTGAGCAGGGGGGAGGAGATGGGAGCACGGGACGCTAAGCTAACACCAGAAGTGCATAGTTATCTGGCTTGTCAGGCCGCTTTAAAGCTGCACTATGTACGTTTTACAGTTAGCGGCCTCTAGTGGCTAGAGTTGTAGCTACGGTTATAGATATATATACATATGTCTTATTGTTTATCTTATTTATCTATTGAAGTATCATATAAGATATTGTTTAACTATTAAATAGCTACTGTGGAAAAGTTAAATAGGTTTACATTTACAAAACGTACAAAACATGACTTTTGCGATTCTAAATACATTTAAATATTTGACTATTCTTTATTTATTTCAACAAGCTTGAAAGTTTGATTGTTTGTTGGAATTCATTACTTTTATTTCCTGGCATTTAAATATTAATTTATTATTGTGTTCCCCCAACTGCTTGTTAAATCATCGTTGTCATCTCTTCTCCCTCCCTGCCTTCTTCTCGCCCTCTCTCTCCCCTTCCCTCCCTATAGACGGGGGAGATGCTGAGGACAGCCAGGGCTCCTCAACGTCGGTCCAGAGAGAGATGGCCCAGAGGAACAGCTAACACACACCTCCCTCTCCACTGCTGTATGCATGGTGGCATGGTGTGTGTGTGTGTGTGTGTGTGTGTGTGTGTGTGTGTGTGTGTGTGTGTGTGTGTGTGTGTGTGTGTGTGTCAGCGATGATATGTGTGTGAGTGTGTGTGGGTGCGTGTGTGTGTGTGTGTTAGTGTGGATGTGTGGGAGGCAGTGAAAGGACTTGAGGCTAGCCAAGTAAGGCTAGCCTAGGCCGGCAGTAAGGTTAGCCTCACCGCCCTTACCCATGTGCCCATGAGAAGGACCTTAATGTCCCAGGATATGAACTGCTGAGCGTCTCTGCCCGTCTAGTGTAACGGAGAGCACCCTGAGGATGTTTATTTCTGGAAGATTCTCTGAACTCCAGCGAAGGACCAGGGAGGTTCATGCAACGTTTGAACTCACTAACTGATTTTTCTCCGATGCAACATGGATAAAGAGGAAGAAACATGGGATAAATAGCTTTTCATTGCTTAATAATAACAATACACAAACACACACACCAAAATAAACTTCACACCCCCCCCCACCCTCTCAGACACACACACACACACACACACACACACACACACACACACACACACACACTCAGTCAACATCTCACACTCAAATAATCACACCAAACATGGCAATTGAGAATATCTGAAAAACAGGAAGTGCTTAAATGTACTGTTAATTATTCAACAATAATATGTATAGGCTTATTCTGTAAAAGGCAGAACTGTAACAATACCGTTTCCCAACTGCAAGCATCATATCGTAGACATAGGAGTCATTTAGCTACACATCTCGTGTAACAATTAATCTATATTATGTGACACGAGCAAGCGACTGATGTTCTTGAAGGGGCCGTGGTTTAACTTTGAACTGAAGGACTGCAAGAGAGATCGCTTTTTAAGAATTACTTATTTTTTTATGTATCAATCTTTCTCCAAAAGAGTATGTAGCAACGCAATACCCGGTTGAACTGAGAGACTTCCCTGGACCTGCCTGTGGTTGTGTCACATTAATAATAATAATGTTAATAATGATAATTTGATGACGATGATGACGATGACGATGATGATAATAGTATCTATGGATATCTTTTAGAGCACCTTTTCCCGGGGCACGGTACACTTTACAAAACAGAAAAAGGGGAAAATATCTAAATATCTTCAACAGTTTTTTTTATGTTTACGTCATTTGTCCCTGAAACTACCCAGCGAAGGAAGGCCATTTTAGGTCTGTTGCCCTTTTCACACGACGCTGAATAAATGTAAAAACACAGTTTTCACCACGCATGCCATAATTACCATACTCTTAATATTATCCTCCACTGTAACATGGGCCCCGGGTACACTTGTTGTTTCAATGTGTTTCAACCCTTGTGATTGGTTCACAAAAGCCTTGTTGAACCGCGAGTGTAACCGTATGGACATTGTTATTTCTGATGTACTGTGACATTTTTGCGCTTTCTTTCTTGCCTTAGAATTGACCGTCTTCCTTAAAAAGTGAAATTGTCACACGGAACACATTTTCTTTGTGTTCATAGTAAACAATACATTTCAAATGTCAATTAAATATTTCTGCTTTTGGACTTGTTGCTTATGTACTACATATTTAAGCTATTAACAATGATGCATGTACAAAATGACTGCATGCTTTTTTATCAATCTGTCCTTGCGTTTGTCTGAGCTTTCCCGGGTTTCATTCACTTTTCTATTTATTGTGTTAAAAAATAAACATTGAATAAAAGGTGGAGGACTGTTAAAGGAGAATATTTGATCATGCTTGTTATTTTTCTACCTTTATGATATTTTTTCCAACAGATGTCGCTGTCGAAGACTATACAACCCACGGATTGTTTCAAATGGTCATTGTTAAAATTGGTCTCCCGAATGATACAGTCTAGGCTTAAATTACAGAGGAATAACTCTGAACAGGTTGCCAAAGGATGTATACGTGTGAGTGTGTTTTACTGCTATTTTGCTCTTGAATTCATGAATTTATGCATGTTTGGCCATGTGTTTGTTTGTTTTTACATATGCTGTGCTTACATATGTGTGTGTGTGTGTGTGTGTGTGTGTGTGTGTGTGTGTGTGTGTGTGTGTGTGTGTGTGTGTGTGTGTGTGTGTGTGTGTGTGTGTGTGTGTGTGTGTGTGTGTGTGTGTGTGTGTGTGTGTGTGTGTGTGTGTACATGCACGATTATAATCTGTCCACGAAGAGATCCACTTTAATCATTGAATCATCCAACCACTACCTTTGTTCAAAGTCAACCCTGTTGAACAAAGAGCTGAGCTAGCACTAAAGAAGAACTATGACTATAATACCTACAATGTTAAAACAATTGCAAACTCTCACAAACATTTCTGCGATTCTGCATTTTTGACAGCCTTGAAATTGTTTTACCTCTTTATTCACCAGTAGGCCTACGTGCACTCATTACTTGGTAAATTGTGTGATAATCAGAAAGAAAACCGCAAATAGAGGTTAAGCTTGAGTATTGCAGTATAAAATTACATTTCTGTCCTTTGGACCACAACCACGCACTGTCTCTGTAGCTTTCTCACACTGCTTCTAAGTGTGAGAAAGGGGGGGGGGGGGGGGGGGGGGGCAAGGAGGGAGCGGGGGCGGGGGGGGCATTTGCTCATCGCCTGACCTTAAACGGCGAGTGGGCAATGGGCGCAGTGAGGCTCCTACCACTAGGGGGTGCCCCCGCAACGCGGCCCAAAATACATTTCAATGTGGACCAATTGAACACCGGCCCTCGCGACCCAAAAGTCAGACCGGCCCACCGGGAATTGTCACGGTCCTCCCGATTAGCCATTCCGGGCCTGTGTTCGTGTGTCTGTGCTGAAGATGTAAATCACCATCAGACAGCTGTACCAGGAAGTGTCGGTTTAATAAAAATAAAAAAAGTCCCCTGTGGTTCCTCATTTATTTTGCTCAAAGCTTGCGGCAGAGCTGGCCACTGCACGACTCCACCAGCTCGTCATTCGCTCGATGCGTCTCTTTTATCAAGTCCTATGAAATCAGAAGACCACAAAAAAACGTACGGACGAAATATATGAAGATAAACAACTGGTCAAATATTAGGAATATTTATAATCAAAGGAAGGTAAGTGGCATTACAACATTTAACTTTTTATTGTATAAATTGTTGTGTCATCGGTACATGTTGTAGCCGAAATGTGTTTGTGGAAACGTCAGAGGTTATCGTTTGGAAATTCAGATTAAAAGTGAGTCAGTATTTCTATAGTGAGGTAAAAACGTGTATCCACTGCACAAGCTGCGTCTCAGCAAACGGAATAGTGCACTTTCAGTTGAAAAAACCCCCAAAGAAAGACATTTGGACTTTTATAGCGAATTATTACACTTCAACACACTGCCGTCTCCACTCCTCTCCTCCATTCCCTTGTTTTAACATAATCTCCCTCTCCTTCCTCCATGCAGTGAGCGTGCACTGTTGTTCTGTTTTAGTGAACTGATGCCGGCTCTGATGAGTGACAACTTATATATTATCTTTGCACTCTGGCCATTTACTAGTCATCAGCATGCCGACACAGTAGGCTACAGCAACCATTTCACAATGTGCGGTGGCTATACGTGTTGTGAACGAAATGTGACGTGAACAATATTTTAGGTGCCAATGACTTTGGTTCTTGTTGGTTGATCACTTGAACGCTAAATAGTATAAACAGCTGTTTCTACCTTAAACGCATCGATCTATCCTTTCAACATCCATCATCCTCCCATCCGTCCATACATTATGTCAGTGATTCTGAGCGCATTCCACCAAAAGTTGCAAAAGGTCCCCACTTCCAGTCAAATCTGGATATATTTATTGTCTTGCACGAAAGCAAATGTGTGTGGATCTCCGCCACCCACGAGTCTCCGATCGACCTGCTCAGCCGTGTTGTCATCGCGGCGAGGCAAGCGCGGTAAGCTGAGACGAAGGTGGAAGTATGAAACCAACCTCCACAGTGACCTGGGTCAATATCGCACTGCTACTGTTAAACATTAGTCCAAATACGAAGGCTACTGATTAATTCTAGAAGGCTGCTGCCCTGTTAAATTCAGAACTAGGGAAAACAGTTGACTATAGTAGACTTCAGGCCCCGAGAGCGGCGACCACAAACGCCCGCCGGCCCCGATACGTCTAGTCATGTGACACATACCCACTGGAAAAAACAAAATATCCAAAGTAATTAAAATACATATTTCAATATTGTAGTCCAATATTCCAACTCTCCACCCTCCCCTCTTTCTTCCTGCCATTCTCGCTCTCTCCCCCTCTCTTTATCTCTCTCCCTCCCTCCCTCTCACACTCTTTTCAGCTCTTTGATTGCCTCTCCCTTCCCTCTCCCACCATCTCTCCACCTCCCTCTTCATCTCTCCTTTCAATTCACCCAAATGAGATCCATGAACATGAGAACAGGTTTGACCACTGGCCATCAGTAACCTTCCCAGCGTGACTTCATACTGCCAGAATACAATGAGGCCCGGAAAAAAACACGTATACGTCACTGTTCTGGACTTAAGAAACACGACCTTAAGCACGGTCCCTGGTGTATTTTGAACCACAATACTTGAGTATTGTGATTGGCTAGATGGAATTAAGCACGGTCCCTGGTGTGTTCAGAACCACAGTAGCCTGCTTGTAATGAGTGCTAGATGGCATTCACTGTCCCTGGTTTATTTAGAACCACAGTACTTGTAAGGAGAGGCTATATGACATTAAGCACGTTCCCTGCTTTATTTAGAACCATATTACTTGTAATGAGCGGAAATATTTAGATTTTGTAAAGCTCTAAAAAAGGAAACTGGTCACAAGTTCCATAGATCGTGTGTTTCTGCGTGTGGGTGTCAGCGTGTGTGTAAGACAGTGTCCGTGTGACTTTATGTTCTTATCTCAATGTGTGATTTTGTGGTGGTTGTGTGTGTGTGTGTGTGTGTGTGTGTGTGTGTGTGTGTGTGTGTGTGTGTGTGTGTGTGTGTGTGTGTGTGTGTGTGTGTGTGTGTGTGTGTGTGTGTGTGTGTGTGTGTGTTTGTAAGTGAGTGTGCATTGCTTTTTTAGACCTTGTCTCGAGTTTCGTGTGTGTGTGTTTGTGTATGTGGCTGTATGCCCTTGTCTCACTGTGCGTGTGTGTGTGTGTCCTTGTCTTTGTGTGTGTGTGTCAGTGCAACGCAAAGCTGCCTGCTGGTTAAGAGAACAGCTCTAAACACAAAAGAAACAGAACACAAAGAAACTGACTGAAGTAAATTAGTAAAGTAGGCTTCTTTTAGGTTATTATCAGTGTCCAGAACAGCTGCTGTCTGGCGTTAAACTTAAAGAAATTCAGATGAAGAATGCCAACCACATTACAAACCAAACCGAGAAGAGAAGTGGGCGCAGAAATGAAACCATTCTTGAACCGTTCGTGACTGCACCTGCATTTCTTTTTTTTCCTCAAGTCAAATGCTATTTCCAATCATGCTGATAATACAGCCACCATAACATATTGTTGTAATGTTACTTTGAACTTTGTGTATCAGGCATTGTCTGCCTTCACCTCAATCTCTCTCCTTTTCTATCTTCACTTCCACCACCCCTCCTCCTCTCCTCTGTCTCCTCCCCTGTCCCTCCTCACCTTATCTACCTTTCTCCCCTCCTTTTCCCCTCTCCCTTGCTCTCTCCTCTCCACTATTGTGCTCTCTGCCCTCCCCCATACCACCTCTACCAAACTCCTTCCTCATTCTATCTCCTCTCTCCCTCTCTCCCCTGTTCCTCCACCTCTCTCCTCCACCTCTCCTCTCCCTCTCCCTCTCCCACCTCTCCCCTCCTCCTCCCCCTCTTCTCGCCTCCACCTCCTCGTCCCCTCTCCTCCTTCCCCTCTCTGATCCCCCCCCCCCCCCCCTCCACCAGGAGAAGGAGGAGGATGGGTTGTAAGAAGTCTAAGCTAAGCGAGAGGCTTAGCCAGGGGAAGTGTGATCCTCCACCACCCGACCGCAGCCCCGACACTGTCTACGTCCGCGACCCAACCTTAAACAGAAATAAACCTGGAGTAAGTAGCAACAACGCACCAGAAGGTTACAAGCTACTCAAGCTTCTATTACAGACAGTCAGTATTACAGTCTGTTTTTTTTTCTATAGTGCCTTACAATGAAATCAGAGATTGGTGATTCAGGGATATTCAGTTGGATTACATCACTGAATTACACTGCTACACTATAAGAAGTTTGTTTTTTAATTTCCAAGGCAACAGCAAGACAAAGTTGGACTGTGTGTGTGAGTGAGTGATGAGTGAGTGAGAGCGTGCTCATACACTGTTTCTAATTGCATACTCATGATCTTCCTACGTTTAGAAGCCATCAGAGCTTCTTCCCGGGCAGATTTTTCAGAAGTTGGAAGGTATGGCGTCGACGCAGATTATATAATGTCAAGCATCACTCATAACACCTTTTATATTGCTTTTAATATCAAACTCTCCTCACCTTTTTGTTCAGGAACTGCTTGCTTTGAAATGTTTCAAGTTGACATTAATAGATATTATTTTTAGACTTGTAGGTTTAATGGTTATTGTCTCTCAAATGTCTTTGAATAATTACAAAAGCACTTTATAAATACAACTATTATTAATAGACTCTTTTGTTGAAAAATAATCTGCCAATACAATGCAAGAACATGAATACATAAATCAGTAGTTTCATTTTGTCCGATCTGTTATCCCTGATCCATGTTTGTTCTGTATCTCAGAGCAGGGAGACAGCAGTAAGGTGGTGGTGGCGCTCTACCCCTATGAGGCCATCCACCCAGAAGACCTGGGCTTCAAAAAGGGAGAGACCATGATGGTGCTGGAGGAGTGAGTCCCAACTGAACCCTTATTACACTCTTATTTTCTCACACTTTTTCTCACAAAGTACTAGAATTGTATATCTTCGGTATCTCCTGAAAGCAGAACTCTGCAATGAATAAGAAACTGTTATTATGGAAGCAGTTCTCCAACCATAGAATCTAACGGATGTAACCATTTCGATCCGCTCATCATTTTCAAATCAATAGAAAAAAAATGTATTGTTATATTTTGGGTCAAATGTTTAGTTCCTTTAGTTCCTTTGCTTTTTTTTTATGTAGCCGTGTAATAGCGGAAGTCCTGCATCACCCTATCTGGGTTTATTTCTTAATAATGACCAGCTAGCTTTGCAATACAACCTCAACATAAGAAATACCAGGAGAATGAAAAACAGGAACAGAAACTCGACTCTCTGCTTGAGACCT
Source organism: Gadus macrocephalus (assembly GCF_031168955.1). Taxonomy (NCBI): domain Eukaryota; kingdom Metazoa; phylum Chordata; class Actinopteri; order Gadiformes; family Gadidae; genus Gadus; species Gadus macrocephalus. The sequence goes on from NC_082389.1 coordinate 12,304,973, forward strand.
CAAGCAGAGAGTCAGCAGGGGGAACATATACTAAATGGATTGACAACCTACCGTCACAGCAGGGAGAGAAGACAAACATCAATAACCTAATAAAGGTCTAATGTATAATTAATGAGTTATAATTACTTATGTTATATGTATCCATTATTCATATAATTCGTATTTAATTTATTCATTATAACTATCTAAAAAAATTATTTATAGATAATGAAGCTCTTCCATTTCCCCTCTCATAAAATGGAATATACTATACCAATAAGTTGCATTTTCAGCCACACCTGTATTTAAAACACAGCAGAGGTGGACTAGGTGCATTATGTATGCTAAAATGAATGATGTTCTTTATAATCCAACGCCATATGCCAAACAAGCGTCAGGGGTATGCTGACACAAACAAACAAGCAAATTAAACAAAACAAAAGATAAAATATGTTCTATTGAATTGCATCACGTTCTTCTCAGTATGTTATGAAGGGATATCCCGATGTGCATTAAGCATCAGAAAATTGTGTTCCATGAAATCACACCTCACTTCAGTCCATCCGTTTCCTTATATTCCTTGCATCTGTTACTACCAACATAATAACTAACATTCCAATTCTCTTCAAATGGCTGTGGTCATTGCGATGTGACGTCGCGATGTACGTGCCCTACAGAATATGTGTAACCGCGAGCGATGGGAACGAGAGATGTAGCTGACCACTTTGTTGTTCCAGGTGTGGAGAATGGTGGAGGGCCAAATCCATAAGCAGCAATAGAGAAGGGTTCATCCCTTCCAACTACGTGGCGCAGGACAACACCATGGAGACTGAGGAGTAAGAGCCTATCTACGGTTTTATCGGGAAATACTTGGGCGTACAACAATTTTGTCTGGTCTGTTAACGTCAGGGACTATTTGAGATCCAACAGCTCTTCTGAGAATGTTCTTGTTAATATTCAACTTTCATTTTGAAAGACTTTTCAAAGGTTGTATTTATTAAAGCCCCCCCATAAATCTGCAGTTTGTTTGTAAGCATCCATGAGTAGGCCACCCTCGACCCTACTTACTTATTAAATAAAAAACAAACTGTTACGGTGCTTGCCCAAACAAAACACCGGCCACAGCATGGGGTTGGAGGGCTGCACCCGTTGGGGGCTGATGGTGGTGAACAGGGTGCTGTTGGTAGTGAACAGGGTGCTGTTGGTAGTGAACAGGGTGCTGATGGTGGTGAACAGGGTGCTAGTGATGGTGAACAGGGTGCTAGTGGTAGTGAACAGGGTGCTAGTGGTAGTGAACAGGGTGCTAGTGGTAGTGAACAGGGTGCTGGTGGTAGTGAACAGGGTGCTGGTGGTAGTGAACAGGGTGCTGATCAGTGACCCTAAATCTCAGTGGGGCAGAAAATACTGTTGTTTTTTTTCATATGCATATATTATATACATAGAATATTGTATTCGATATTATTATATGCTTCACATCACTCACACCTGTGGTCCATATATCCCCTTGTCCTGTGCACACACTTGCTCGAAAAAGTAGACATGGGAAAAAAACAGTTCTCTTTGAGCAACCACATAGCCATTAATTCTTTTCATACCATGCCCGGGAGAAAGTTCTGTTGTAAGTATTCCCCCTATCCTTTGTTTGTTGGATACTGTTTATGTCTGGTCTGTCTGGGCCAAGTTGTATGATGGCTAACTTCTCTTCCAATTTTAACCTCTCAAATTGATTTTTTAACAGAAACTCAACACTGTTAATCAGAGGTGCAACACCACTCGCCATATCTGCATCTGATATAGAAACGAAAAAAGATACTAGCGGTATAATTTGAGTTAAAACAGCAGTTCTAGAATATGACCATGAGGCAGACTACTTTGTGACCATATAGGCGTCTTTTAGCGCGGATTACAATTCTTATTGCACCCTGTAGGGTTATGCGATAAACATACGGAGGAACGCAGTCACTGAGCTGCCCTGCCCCAACATCGCATGACACGTTAAACTCAACTAGAATCGCCACCATCATCCAACATTTGATGTCAACAGACCAATAATTGTCAGAAGACTACAGAAACTATAGATAGTTAATGGGACAATCACATTATTAAAAATAGACTTGGAGCAATGATTTACTGAGGATATTTTTTTTGGGAGAATGCTTTTGCAAGTAGTTCGCTGTGCCACCTGCCCATATTGACGCGCCTGGTGCTGATGGTAGTCAACAGGGTGTTGATAGTAGTAAACAGGCTGCTGGTGAACAGGCTGCTGGTGAACAGGGTGCTGATGGAACTGATCTGGGTGCTGATGATTGTCTCCTACAGGTGGTTCTTCAAGGACATAAATCGAAAGGACGCAGAGAGACAGCTGCTGAGTCCTGCCAACCGACCGGGCTCGTATCTCATCCGGGAGAGTACCGTAAAAGGTGGGGCGATAGCAATCACATTTGAGAGAGATAGAAGGGAGGGACAGATAGGGAGGAAGAAAGAGAGGGCGGGGGGCGGGAGAGAGAGACAGACAGATATACAGACGGAGAGATGTTGGACTAAAGACCAAAACACTGTGTGTATGTGCGTTTGTGAATGTTTGTGTGCATGCCAGCATGTGTGTTTTTAACTCTCTTTCTCTGAAACAGGAAGTTACTCACTCTCCGTCAGGGATGTCGACCCCCAGGGTAGCGACATAGTGAAGCACTTCAAAATAAGAGCGCTGGACAACGGTGGCTGCTACATCTCACCCAAGATCACCTTCCCCGACATCGGCAGCATGGTCCGATATTACGAGGGTGGGTAGAAGGTTATGTGTGTATATATATATATACACACACACATAATATAGATATAATGTGTACAATTTGTACATTTTCAACCCACCTTGTTTAACCTTCTACATGCATATTTCTCCTACATATTTGTATTTGTGTGTACTTAAATACACATTATATCTGTATATCACCTTGTCTATAACCCAGGTGACATGCGGGTGCTTCTATACCCATGTGTTTGGAGTCATCATTTCGATGTCTTGTGTGCGTGTAAGCATCAACCTGCCTATCACCATTTCTCTGACATCACACCAGCGCAGCAGAGTTTTCAAACTGGCAACCAACAGATTATAAGCAAACATTTGCCAACCTGAGTCGATAGTGTGTTGCCTTCTAAATAAGACATTGGCAGTGAGGCTTTAGGACTGCGAGCGATTAGTCTGTACGAAATTTATATCATCAAATTAAGACAATTTTGCTTTTTCAAGTTAGTTTAATCAAATACAAATACAGAGTACAATTACCAATGATTTGCTTACATATAAATGAACATTCAAATAATTTGTTTCATGGATCCTCTTTTTTTTTATGGATACTTTTTCTTGGCTGCTTGTCAGAGAAAGCAAGCACATTCACAACTTCCCTTAACGCTCTTGGAACTTATGATGTGCATTTGATATTATTTATCATAATCATCATGATTATTTATTTATTGACATTTATAGACAGAAAAAAGAATCGTGCATGCATGTGTGCATGCATGCACCCATGGGTGTGTGCGTGGTTGCGTGCTTGTGTCTTTGCATGCGTGCGGGCATGGTTACGTGCGTGCGTGCGTGCGGGTTGCGTTGTTGTGTGCGTGTGTGGTTGCATGGGTGCGTGCGTGCGTGGGTGCGTGTGCAGGTCCTCACCTCCTCTCCGCTGCTTCCCCCAGAACAACCAGAGGGGCTGTGCGGGCGCCCGCTGCATCCCTGCAAGAAGCCCCGAGCCCAGAAGCCGTGGGACAAGGACGCCTGGGAGATCTCCAAGACCTCCATCAAGATGGTGAAGAAGCTGGGAGCCGGGCAGTTTGGAGAAGTCTGGATGGGTGAGGAAGCAAGCACACACGTCGTACAACGATGTCACAAACCTTTGTATACATATATTACCTCATCTGGTACATGTAACGTTGAAGTGATGGACAACAGGATTTAGAAACATCAAATAACCTGAACATATCACAGAGGGATGGAGCCAGACCACACCTATCGAATACCTTAGGTTTCAAAAAGTGTACAGTATATACATGTCAGGGCTTGAAAAACACAGTCTTGGAAAGACTCCGGACAATAGTCTTGTGATCTGAATCCATGACATGTGTAGTTAGGAGGCACTTATGAGGAATGTCCTGCTGTGTTATTATATCTTCTGACTTAAGTGAGTGCAGTGGCAGAATGGAAACACAAAAAGGACATAACAAATGAAAACCACAAACAGTGCATCCGCAACACTCTGAGACGGAGGGGAATACATGAGCTGTGAACGTAACACAGTGTATTGTTGTGTGTGTTTAACGTAACAGTGTATTGTTGTGTGTGTTTAACGTAACACAGTGTATTGTTGTGTATGTTTAACGTAACCCTGTATTGTTGTGTGTGTTTAACGTAACAGTGTATTGTTATGTGTGTTTAACGTAACACAGTGTATTGTTGTCTGTGTTTAACGTAACACAGTGTATTGTTGTGTGTGTTTAACGTAACAGTGTATTGTTGTGTGTGTTTAACGTAACACAGTGCATTGTTGTGTGTGTTTAACGTGGAAGCGTGATCGGGTGGAGTCAGGTCACAGGCTTCCCTTGTTTTGATGGAGAGGAAATGAGACAAATGTGACCATGAGATTTGCATTCTGAGTTACCAGGACTAACTCAAGCATACTCAACACACACACACACACACACACACACACACACACACACACACACACATACACCCACGCCTTGTTAGGACTTACCAATGAGAAGACTGTATCCCCATATTATAGGCTCTATGCCAAACAGTTGCCATCGGCAACCTCTAATCTCCGTTTGCTTTTTGTTCTCTGTTCTTCCTCATGCAACCTCTCTCCATATCTCACATCATTGACAGCTATCTCTGTGTTGTTTTAAATGTACAGCAGTGATACTGTAGATAGTACTTGAAACAAAAACACAATGTCTTTTGTTTGTATGCTTCTACTGTTAGTTCAGTGATTAGCCGAAAAGGTCCTGTGATAATAATGAATACATTCGCCCACATCGCGGTTCACCATGAGCCACTAATATCCTAAAGTGTGTTTCTTAGTGGCCGCTCATCCCCAGAGATGTGAATGAGAGTTGGTGTTGGTTTTGTGTCCTCTCAAGCTTAAACAACAAACACATTTTTTTTACTTCCTGCTGTTCTGTTCTGCCTGGCTTAGCCCAAGGCTTGCTCCACCTTGTGCTGTACTGCTACGACTGCTGCCATCAAAATCGACTCAAGCCATCCATTCATCTGCCCAAACTCATCCATCCACTCAAATCATCCAGCCATTCAAACACCCAGTCCCGCGATCCACCTAACAAAGCCCCCGTTGAGCCATCGTGGACCCAATCGTGCATTCATCCATTCATCCGACAACCATCCCCCCCCCAACGCTCCTCTGCTGTTCCATTCAGCTGGCGATTCTCATATCTATATTTCCATCCATCCACCCACCCACCCACCCACCCATCCACCCACCCACCCACCCACCCACCCACCCACCCACCCACCCACCCACCCATCCCTTCGACCTCTCCCCTCACCCATCCATCCAACCGTCCTCCTTTTACATCCAATAGGCTGACGCTGATTCCTCCATCCATCCATCCATCCAACCCTCACCCCTCATCCATCTAACCCGCCATCCCTCCACCCCTCTCCCCCCACCCCCCCCTCCAGCCTACTACAACAACGTGACCAAGGTGGCGGTGAAGACCTTGAAGCCGGGGACCATGTCGCCGGAGGCCTTCATGGACGAGGCCAACATGATGAAGACCCTGCAGCACGACCGGCTGGTGCGGCTGCACGCCGTGGTCACCAAGACCCCGCCCATCTACATCATCACCGAGTACATGGCCAACGGTGAGCAAGCAGAAGGGACGGACAGGATATGAACATATATGCGAGAGACAGGTGCACACACACACCCACGCGCACAGTTGCACTCAGTCCCTCAGAGTGGGTGCTTTCCCATATTCGCGCATGTGAATACACACACACAAGCGCGCACACACGCAACTGCAAACACACACAAGCACACACAGACAAAAAGCAGTGTGTGCTCACGCACACCCACACAAACCCGCTTGCACACACACACACACAGCTGTTGACTTACAATCATCCCTCCGTCATTTCGGAGTGATTGGTGGTTAACACTGCTAAAATTGTCAGTGGTCTGAGTACATAGTCTGCTCTAAAACCTGATAGCAGCTGATAAGAGAACTGTACATTCCCATTTGCACAATCATTTAAACCCAAACTAAGTTAGTTAAAGAATAGGGTAGAATAGGCCAAACACCTTAGTTTTCATTTTCCCTCTTTCCATCGTCTCTCTTCTTCAGGCAGTCTCCTTGACTTCCTGAAGAGCAGCGCAGGAGCTAAACTGCAACTTCCCAAACTCATCGACTTCTCAGCACAGGTGATTTCCACAATTTCCACACCGTCCAACAGGCCTACATGAGGATAACCACGGGGTGTCCCATTGTTGCATAATAATTTACCACACGGTTGGGTGTGGGGGGGGGGGGGTGGGGGGGATATATACCACAGTATCCGCCAATGCAGAGATAGTAGTCACTTTCATCTTTAATCTATCACCCTGGTTTTTAATGTATTAATGATTCTAATGAAAAATAATGCCACGTTTTGGACCAATCAGGACCAAGTATTACACACAGCAACATACAATTGTAAATAAATCATAATTTATCCGTCAAGCAATGTAGTAAATCAAGACACAAAATGTTGCCAAGCAACAAAGGCTGGTATACTTTGAGATTGGTGGTGCATCGACACTAATAATGAATTGTAATTCAGTCACAGGTGTGTGTCTGTAGAGTAGGATATTTTACAACGGCTTCGAGCTATTAGAACTAAGGACCAGAACTATCCATTTTATAATTTCCATAAAAATAAAATAAATAAATTACATCACTTGTTTGGGTTTTCCCGCATTGTTGGGAAACAGTTAAGTCACTTATTTTTCCCAGGAACTGAACATGGTAGAGAATAATAAAAGGAACAACGTTTCCCTTAAATTGAAAATGATTTACTTCGGCAATCTGACTTCTGAAGTTCCCCTATCTACGTCACTAGCAGGAACCAAACGTGTCCTACATTGGTTTATACTTCCTCATCAAAGGTTCACACTCTAGAACCACTAACACCAGCGAGACGTCTCTCTGGCTGTGTTCACAAGTCACTTGATTTTATCTTATAAACCTAGGCCACAATTTTTACAAATAGGTCACCAATCAAGAAAGTTACGGGATGGGAAGCAACAAGGACGTTCTAACGAAAAGATATGCCACTTGGCAGAATATGTATGCGAACAAGCAATGGCACAATTGAGCTTGGACAGTGTAAAGGGGAATAAGAGTCAATAGAGGACGTCATCATCATTTGATCATATCGTCTAGTAATTTTCTCATGGCAAATAAGAAGACAAATCTTTTCATGGCAGTACATTCATTAAATTGTAGGCGAGCTATTGTATTTTTCTATCTGAGTTAGAAAATGTCCTCATGCCTATTCATTAGGGGGTCGGCGATACTGCAAAAGTTTGTTTCGATCCGATACCAAGTAATACACAACAAGAATCCCTGTTACTAAAATTCAAAGCGCCATGTGTATTTTCATGCAGTAAAGAGCAGTTTGTCCTTATTCATGAGGTGAATGCATCTTCAAAACACTAAATCTGAATACATTTTCATGACCACTGAGTCATGTGCCAATGCAAGGTTAGCAATCATTGTAGGGTGAGAGGTAGAATATCATTTCTACCTACCATCTGTGAGACCCAGGTTTGATTCCCAACTGAAGCATGCATGTAGCAAGCAATTTTCTTCCCACTGAATCTATGTTAAAACACAGTAAAGGTAAATAACCAAAATATTGTTTTGATTGTTGTAGTGCACACAATTATTTGTGGAGAACAAACCAAAAATAATAGCACTACAACATACCTCTATGTCACCTGCCACCTCTTCACAGTACACCTGCTATCACCACACTGCTACATTGGGGCAACGGATTGAGAATACGTTTTTGATTTGAATAAAATAGACGCCACATTAGGGCTTCACGATTCTTGATCAAATGAAGATCCCAATATTCTTTTCTTAGAATCGATCACGATTATCTCAAGATGTTTTAAATGTGTTGTGATGTTTTAAATGTGTTGTGATGTTTTAAATATGATCAACTTTGAACAACGGACAGGGAACACTCCTGTTTTCAGCTGAAATGCATCAACTTCATGAATCAGACACTGAACATAAAAATGATCAACTTTAGTCTCTGGTCGCCCCTTACTTGCACAACCTCTGAACATGTTTTTTCCTGTGTTTTCTGTGAGTAAGATGAGAGAGGTAGGTATGCTTCACTTTCATAGTTTTATCACCCCAAACAATTGGGGTGGGGTTTTGGGTCAATAGAAGTGGCCCACTAGTTGGCTGCCGTGTGAAGCGGGCCTGCGAAGCCCTTTGAGACTGACGCGTGTGTTACGGGTTGAAGATCGCAGAGGGCATGGCGTACATCGAGAAGATGAACTACATCCACCGGGACCTGAGAGCGGCTAACGTCCTGGTCTCCGACAGTCTGCTCTGCAAGATCGCCGACTTCGGCCTGGCCCGGGTCATCGAGGACGACCAGTACACTGCCAGAGAAGGTAGGGGGGGTTAGGGGGAGGGTGAGGGAGGGGTGGGAGTTAATATGTTTCATGATGAATGCCATTGTATTTTTAGCAATGTAATTTCCCTGAGACTGACACTGCGTAACATTTAATTTTACTTCCTCAAAACATTATTTTTCTTTATGTTTGCGCCACAATCGTGTGTGTGTGTGTGTGTGTGTGTGTGTGTGTGTGTGTGTTTATTTTTGGAAGCTTGGGGCATGTCCACAACCGTGTTTTCAGTGGGTTAAGGCTGGCTGGGCTCTCCAGCAGAAAATCTAAACAATTAGCAAAGTTCTGCTCCATATCAGCAGTGATAGGCAGCCTGGCAGTGTGGCGCAGGAGATGTTTTTTGTACCCTTGAACAATGACTTATCTTATCTCTGAAATATTTGAATCTTGTCTCTTGTAATGTGATTGGTGGATTCAAATAAAGAATTAAATGTGTGTGTGTGTGTGTGTGTGTGTGTGTGTGTGTGTGTGTGTGTGTGTGTGTGTGTGTGTGTGTGTGTGTGTGTGTGTGTGTGTGTGTCAGGGGCTAAGTTTCCCATCAAGTGGACCGCTCCGGAAGCCATCAACTACGGCTGCTTTACCATCAAGTCAGACATGTGGTCCTTCGGAGTTCTGCTGTACGAGATCATCACCTTAGGAAAGATCCCCTATCCAGGTTTGTACCACGTTACATCTCCCAAAATCCTATAAAACCACAACTACCAGAATCCCACAATTTGCTTGAGTAGTTGGCCTAATAAAAACCGAGTCCAAAGTACACTAAAGTTGTAGTCTAGTTTTTGGAATGAAGATAAGGCCTAATAGTTCTGCTGGGTAGAGACAATATTTAGAAGTAGTAAAAGGTGGCGATAAAAAGAAAGGTTCAAACTTTGTTTATGTGGAGTCTTCCTTGATTTTAACATTAACCAAGGCATCCCAATTTCAAGTACAATTTTGATATTCTTTCTTCTTATATCCTTTCAAAAAAGGCATGAACAAGAGCGAGGTGATGTCGTCTATACAGCGGGGCTACCGGATGCCCCAGCCTGCAGATTGCCCCACCGAACTCTACGACATCATGATGTCATGCTGGAAGAACAAGCCCGACGACCGGCCCACCTTTGACTTCATGCAGAGTGTTCTGGATGACTTCTACACTGCCACTGAGGCGCAGTACCAACATCAGCCTTAGGGGGCGGCAGGGAGACGGAAGAGCCAAAGACAGAGAGAGAAAGGAAGAAAGAAAGAAAAGGGGAGTGAGAGTCTGGGGTGGGAATAGGATGAGAGAGAGAGTTTTTAAACTGCTTTGGCAATTCATATCGCCAATAAAGCTATTTTGAAATTAGAGTGAAAGTGAGTGAGTGAATACGCAGCGAATAATTGTAGCACTAGAAACAGGTTAGAACTCGATAGGTGGTCAGGATAAAAAGTTCAGATTCTTTAATGTCAGGATAGAGACAGACTTATTTACAGTGCAAAGTTGACACCGTTGGTGGAACACGAAAAATACTTTAGAAAATATATATGGTAATACCTTACATGGTGTTCTATATATACTATGATATACTGCATTGCAATAATAATATTTCAGCTAAAATAGGATTATATAAGAGTAAATGGTAAAGTAATCTTGTCTTCATGTGCTGTATTTAAAACGTGGTTGGGCTCCTGTTATGATCCCTTCATATTGAAGTATGTATATAGTGTTGCATGGAGATTGTTAAATATTGTCATGGATTTGCTATTAGATTTTATCAGTTTGAATTATTTTGTATCAGTTTGATGAATTAATGCCAATCATGTTTCCTTAATTTTTTTAGTACAAAAGGGAAAGTGTTTCAAGAAATCGTTGTGACAGAACATGAAATACCGGTATTGTTTTTATGATGCGTTCTGAATTCTTCTTGAATTTCCCTCGGGATTAATAAAGTAGGCTATATATCTATCTATCTATCTGTTACATTGAACTACTATGTACATATTAATAAATATATGGCGGTATTTGTTATTAAGCTTGTATTTTTCTGTTACCATGTAGTATTTAGATCCTATCTAACTACAAAACATATTTAACTGTTTATGTATCCAAAGAAACAATTGATTCTGTTTTATGTCATAACGGGCAGGTTGGGTTTGGCATATAGCCAAGGGGCCTATTTATGGGAATTGGGTCTCGTAAACCAGAACCTGTAGGTTAAACGTTGGAAAACATAGACGCTACACTGCCCTTTTAAACTGAATGTGCCGTTTATCTTTATTTATGCCCTTACACATGGCTTAGTCTTAGTTTAATTGACCGTTCTGAAACGATTGAAAATCATCGAGCTTTAACTTCTTTAGACAATATTTTATTTTGAAATCCATTCCGCGCATCCACCACATGTCACATGACTTTTGCCAACATGGCCGCTGCCTGTAGCTCAGTAGTAACGACTCGAGTGTTTTGTAAGTGAGTCTGAATGACAGCAGGCTGCGAGCGACATCCCGAGCAAGAAGACTGTTAACTTATCTTTTTCACCATGAGCAAGGACGAGCTTATTCTGTGAGTATGTTTAACGCTGAGCCACGCATGTTATTTATTACTGTTTCAACAGGATAAAGAGACTGACGAGCACAATATGAGGACATTATAAAAACACATAACCCTGATCGTTCTCTGGACTCAAAAGTATCAATTTCGATTGGGCGTGTAATTCGAAATGTTATTTTGGTTTTAAAGTACAAATTAGATAGACTACTTCTCAACTTCTGCAGATGTTTTAGCATCTCTGCTTTTTGTAAGCATGGTACTGGTTGTCATATCACCATTGGTGACCCAGCACACTAGGGTACTGGTTCTCATAGCTCCACGGGTGACCCAGCGCACTACGGTACTGGTTCCCATAGCTCCATCGGTGACCCAGCCTACTGGGCTACATAGGGATCCCATTTAAAGGTCAACCGCATTCCAACGATCAAACGATTTAATTCACCTTGAAGCACGTCCGTGTCAATATTTTGCTCAAAATTAAACTTCACATAGGGAGATTCCCTGCTTATCCTCGCCCCTCGGTATGTAAACGTCGAAACACCTGGCCAGGTGTTCCCATCAAGTAACCTGGCCCAATCACTGCAGCCGTGATGGGTGGCAATATGTTGTTCTTCACATATCGATAGGATAATAATGAATCAAATATGCATTGCAACACATTATTGTTGAGTTTATTGCTCATGGTTGAATTAAAAAAATGCGCTAAGTAAGGCCTATATGATCGAAATCATACATGACTTCCATGCTGTTGGGGGCCCTTAACGTAACTAGTTGAAATGGCAGGAAAAATGTGAGGAAACATGTTTCTCCTGCTGCGTGTTTCTGGGTTACTCAACGGTTGTATCGCTGCCAGAAAGAGATAAGAGAGGGAGGGCTATCTTTTCTCTTCAGTTGGTGTGATGGGCGGGAAAATAAGGCAGTAAGATAAGAGAAGGGTGTATCATATTTGAATATCTGAAAATAAATTGTTAAATTATAGATATTTTTGATGATTTGAACTATCAAAAATATCAAAAAAACTCAAGCAACCGAAAAGTGTCTCCATCTGTAGCTTATTTAAAAATGTCCTTCAAGTTCTTCAACATATGAGGGCAGCGTATACCTTGGTGCTGTTGTATGCTCCTGGGTTCCCACCTACTCCAGTTCTAGTTGCTGATCAACATGCTGCATCGCATGGCTCTGTCCCTCTTCCAGACCCAAAGACTTCCCGCAGCTGAAGAACGACACGTTCCTGCGGGCAGCACGGGGAGAACAGACCCAGCATGTCCCTGTGTGGTGCATGAGACAGGCTGGCCGCTACCTTCCAGGTACAGACACACAGAGAGACTGACAGGCAGGCAGGCAGGCAGGCTGGCTGGCAAACAAGGCAAGATATTGATTTTAAAGGGTATAGTAAAATTCTCCCATAACACACAGACAGACAAACTGTGGCCCATACATTTAAATCAAGCTCACGGAGGTCAATAGTAAGCGTTATGGAAAAGTGAGTATTGAAGAAATGCAGTTACAACAGAGATCAGCCAGTCTGCAAAAAATAGTAGCAATTCATGTAAAAGATTTCCCTCATCATAGCATGATACTCGAACATGTGTTAATAATGTATCTACTTTTATGTGTGTGCATGTGTAGAGTTCCGGGAGTTCCGGGCAGGGAAGGACTTCTTCGATACATGCCGCTCACCAGAGGCCTGCTGTGAACTCACTCTTCAGGTTCCACCGCCATTTCTCTAGTCTTTCTTTACAACGTTTTCATTCAATCGTTCAATACATTGAAATCCTCTCATCATAATGTTTACCTTCCTTCATGAACATCCATGGCTCTGTGTATTCATACTTAATTACCTAATTTATTATTGTGGATTGGTATTTCGTTCTAAATTCTTACTGAGGCGTCATACTTAGTACTCAATTCTTACTGTAAGTTCGTACTTCATACTTAATTCTCACTGTTGCTTTGTACATCATACTTAATTCTTACTGTAGTGTTTTCTTTCTTAATGTAGCCTCTCAGACGTTTTGACTTTGATGCGTCCATCATCTTCTCAGACATCCTGGTTGTACCGCAGGTGACGTAAATACTAAAACATCCATTTGTTATACAGTACAATGTGTTTTCATAAAAGTGCCATCTCATTGTTATGTGTGGCACAATATTGAATCTGGTGTCACTCAGGGTTCTGTCTTGGAGTCCCTTAATTTCTTCAAATTGCTAAAGTATATCCTAGATATAAACTTATTTCATCAGCAGAAATGCCAGATATTATAGAAATATGTTTGTACATGTGATGTACATACTTTTGGTTTCCTTTTGTTTACCGTTCTGTTTGCTCCTGTTTGTTTGTTTATTTTCCCTCCATCCACGGTGCTCCACCAGGCCATGGGGATGGAGGTGCAGATGGTGCCCGGGAAGGGCCCCACCTTCCCGGATCCCCTGAAAGACCCAGAGGACCTCCAGCGGCTGAAGACCAAGGTGGACGTCCAGAAGGAGCTGGACTACGTCTTCAAGGCCATCACCCTGACCCGACACAAGATCGAGGGGAAGGTGCCGCTCATCGGATTCACTGGAGCACCGGTGAGACTCGCCTGAGAGACAGTCAGACAGACAGACAGACAGAGGAACTCATGAATCCGTGAATTACAGGAAGCTTATTAAAAACGGTCCGATAGGTTTTAAGACCAGATGGTATCCGGTTGACATGATGCACCTTGTACTGACCACTCAGGAGCCAAACTCTTTTATCCTAATCGCTCTCTTGCTCTTGCTCTGCCATTGCCTCTCACCTCTCTCCCCCCTCTCTCCAGTGGACCCTGATGTCCTACATGATCGAAGGCTCGGGCTCAAAGACCTTCTCCAAGGTCAAAAGCTGGCTCTACCGCTACCCAGAGGTCAGCCACATGCTGCTCAAGAGGCTCACCGACGTCATCGTGGACTACCTTCTGTGCCAGGTGGCCGCGGGCGCACAGGTGAGTCGAACAAGATTACACTTGAATTTCAAGTGTAATCTTGTTTATCAAGGGCGAAAAAATCAAAGTGTGTGAAATACGAAAAACATCCTTATTTTTTAAATGTATATAATCTCTGTATTGCAATTGGGTACAGGCTCACACTGCAAGCCGTAACAACCTAGTGTAAAACGAGATTGATCAGTAGTAGGTTAGTCAGTAGTACCATTATGGAAACGTAAGTAATGAACCTCAGAACCTGTAGGCCTCCTTAGCCAGATGCGTGACCGCTACCAGCAGTAATATTGTTACCGTTTCTCCTCACGCACCAGGCCCTGCAGGTGTTTGAGAGCCACGCTGGGATCCTGGGGCCCGTGGAGTTCAAGGCTTTCTGCCTGCCCTACCTGAGGGACATCGCCAGCAGGGTGAAGGACCAGCTGAAGGAGACGGGGCAGGACGTACCCATGGTGAGACCCACTCACTCATAGCCCACAGGGCATTGTCCCTCACATGGTATGTTGTATTGAAAAAAAGTATCTGCTAAATTCATGAACACATGTTCGTGTAGGAGACTGTTGTAATACTAGCTGTCCACCAGCAGAGGGAGCCATTTTATGAAAGATGACTTTTGTTGCCCCTGCTATAACGTTTGCGTGTGTCTCAGATTGTGTTTGCTAAAGATGCTCACTACGGCCTGGAGGACTTGTCCCAGTCCTACTATGACGTCGTTAGTCTGGACTGGACCATTGACCCGCGGTTGGCACGGTAACAAATGCACACATACACTGGAAGTCAATCGTCAATAATGCCCAACTGTCTCCACATATTGTCTGTGTGTAGTTATGACTCATTATCATATCTACACATGACTTGCTTATCCTTGCTTGCTAAAAGCGTCTTCCTTTCTTGTAATTTGTGCAGATGATTACAATGAATACACAAACATACTTATCAGTGTCTGAAACTGACAATTGAACAATTCAACTTTTTTTCCAAGATTGTGAACAAACATGTAAGAAAAAAAAGCAAACATACGTTTTTCGGACCGTTAGTAACGAGACCGTTTCGCTCAAACAGGTCAATACTAACCCTCCCTGCTAACCTCGTAATGAACAGCTAGCATTGTTCCCATTTGGCTTATCCTTGAAACACACATTCCAGTTTCACCACCAACTGTCAGTGGTCCTTGTGTTTTCAGCGAGCAGACCGGAGGAAAGGTTAGCCTACAGGGCAACATGGATCCCTGTGCGCTCTATGCTCCCAAGGTAAACACAAGAGATAACTCTCTAACAATGAAAGACCCCAAAATAGACCTGCTGTTACAACACAATTGACAATCCCAAGATATACACACTATAATTTAGACACAGGATTATAGTTTACAGCACAGGAACACTTGTTTGTTGTTGGTTTATTGCAGTGATAGTTAACTTAACCGGCATGACAGTATTTACGATTTACTGTTTTGATCATTTATTTATTGTTATTATTATTATTGATCAACATCTATTTTTATATATGCTAACGAACCCAGAACCTACTGGGCTGGGATTCAAACACCTTAACCACGCCAACTACTCTACCACGGCCCCCCTAACGGTTGTGATTATCGTTATTCTGAATGTGTTACCGCCTCCCCCCACCACACCTCCAGGAGCGTATCTCTGAGATCGTCAAGACGATGCTGGAGGGCTTCGGGACCCAGCGTTACATCGCCAACCTGGGCCACGGCATGTACCCGGACATGGACCCCGAGAGCGTGGCCGCCTTCGTGGAGGCCGTGCACAAGCACTCGCGGCAGATGAACAAGCAGCAGTGACGGCGTTGGATGTGATGATCACATGTGGACGTAACGACCGCGGGTCACATGGCGGAAGCGCGTGTGTCGCTACTGCAAAGGGAGCGGAAGGATTGCAAGAAGCTGTGATGTTTATACCGCAGGGCGTATATTGTATCAGTAAAAAACACCAAATGCGACTAACATGTGATGTACTTGCAATAGTTTGAGGCTATGGCTTAGATCGTTTTTTTTTTTCGTATTGTCAAGATAAAAGGTCAAACAGACCATGGACACCGGGATTGTAATCCAGCCTGTTGTTCCACAGACGGGAAACTCGCACTTTGTGTGACCCAGCTCTAATAAAATAAAATACACTGATTCAGAACACCTGAGTGCGTCTTTCATTGGCTCGTCTCGGCCCTTGGTCGGTCACCAATGTTCTCTCTTCCAACCAAACAACAAAGACGGCATTCAGAGACGAGGCCGCGGCTCACAATGGCCAACAAGCCAGAAGGAACGCAGCCATGATGCGGAGCATGTAACCCATGGATCACCAACACCGTCGTCTTGTTACAACACACAAGGTCCAGCCCTGTGTTGGAGTATCACAGGATTTCTTTAAGGACAATTTAGTTTACTGATAATCCATAAGAAGGGTTTAGTTTGAAGATTAGTTGAGGGGGGGGGGCAGTGCGGCCTATGTGAGCACTAATTATTTAACATCTGGCAGGTTTACTGCTTCTTAAAGACACAATTGTCTTGGTCCTCATTGTTTTTCAGAAGAACAGTTGGACAATTTTACCAAGAGCTGGGAAAGAAATTTTGTTTTGAAGTCTTTTTTTTCTGATTTGACATCTGTCCAAATGGTAAGAACATGGTTTATGATTCGTATTACGGTGTGTGTGTGTGTGTGTGTGTGTGTGAATGAGTTGATTAGAATGGGTGGGAGGTGTCATGCTGCACACTATAAATCCAGAGGAATATTACTAAAAATAAACATGTTAAAGCCCTGTTCATTCAGCCAATTTTTCTATTTGGTCAAGAGATCGATTGCATTTTAAAGCAACTTTGCTTTTTTTTTTTCATTATAGAATTGAAGTGTGTGTGTGTGTGTGTGTGTGTGTGTGTGTGTGTGTGTGTGTGTGTGTGTGTGTGTGTGTGTGTGTGTGTGTGCTCTAAGCATAGTTAATAATGTTGGACCAGGGATGACGTGCATGTACAAAAATTAATATATCTGGTTCAATAAATTCAACAAAGGCAGAAGTGTGCAGTTAAGTTTAGCACAAAAGTTAACATTGTGCAAAATACTGACGAGCATAAACTAGACTTGACTGCACCAATAGGCCTATTCTCCATTTGAATTGTGCGAGTAGGGTTGCTTGGTAATTTACTACCAATGGGATGCTGGATTAGTGAATACATTTTCCCGCCTCTCGCGCAACATCCAGCCAAGACCTTGTTACTATGTCAACGGACACATTAGGAAAATTCTATGTGAAAACTACTTCCATGATACAAGAGATAATTTGGATTAAAATAAAACCACTGCGCTATTACTTCCTTCAAAAGGAGATCCCACACAAATTATGGTGCAAAAAATCGGTTAATCCCGAATGGTGTTTTGATGTTCGAGCGAGCTCAGCAGAAGATTAGGAGACTGCAGTAAATCCTGTTGATGTTGTTGTTTTTGTTGGAAGGTCCGACACACACAAACACAAAGATAAAAAGCATAACATCACGTGACACAATCGTGTTTGTGATTTAAATGGAGAGTCAGGTCTGCTAATGCTATTCTGAGGCCGTTTTTTATTAGTAACATGACACCAAAGGTACTGAGTTCGCTCCCCACTGTCTAAAGCCTACCTGTAAGCATCGTTGCATGCGATGCCCTAACCACTACCATATATCTGAATTCACTGCAAGTCACTTTGGACAAACGTGTCTGCTAAAAGACAAAATCTCAATGTAAAACTGTATATACCAAGGTATGTTGGTGGATGCATCGGGGTTCGATCATTAAAGTGCATTTGAGCAAGGCACCTATTATGGAATTCTAAACCCACGTATGCCCGATGAAAAAGCATAACATTCAAGCCTTTAAAGATTAGGCTTACTCTGCCCGCCTGTACTGTCGGATGTGTGTCGTCCAATGAACAGTGGCTTTAGGAAATGAGGACCAATCGAGGAGGCAGGCCCAGAGTTTTGGGAGGGTCTGTGACACAACTGTTCCACTCTGATTAGAGTGCTTGTAATCAGACACACAAGTATTGAAATATCAGGAAGGCATTAGGAAAGGTCAGGAGAACAACAAAATGCATTTTTGACAGCATGTCATGGCATGTTGATCCCTAACCTTGGTGCACAGATGCCCAAATACACACAACACAAACAAATACACAATCTCACAGAAAGATGAAATTCAGAAAGAGAAAGCGACGGAATAAGCGAAATAACAGACAAGAGAGAAAGAGAGCAAGAGAGAACCTGTGCATTGTGGGTAAATCTTTTGTGGCAAGGCAAACAGAAGAAGAAATTAAGAGCGGAGAGACAGAAATCAATGGCGGTTGATTGGAGACATTTACCCTGCAGGAGTGAAGAGGCTGGCCCATCTGGGCTTCAGAGCACAGGGCTCCACGGTGTGTGTGTGTGTGTGTGTGTGTGTGTGTGTGTGTGTGTGTGTGTGTGTGTGTGTGTGTGTGTGTGTGTGTGTGTGTGTGAGGGGAACAATAAACACTCTTAAGATATATAGAAGATCTATTTTCCCATGCTGCCCTTGTGCCTGGCAAGGTATAGAATTCTAAGTGTGTGCTGGCGTGCATGTATGCGTGTGTGAGAGATTATGTTTGTGTGTGTGTGTGTGTGTGTGTGTGTGTGTGTGTGTGTGTGTGTGTGTGTGTGTGTGTGTGTGTGTGTGTGTGTGTGTGTGTCCAGGTTTTATCTCGTAGCCGATCGGCCGGCCTGAGAATCCAATCTGGTCAGAGCGAGCAGGCTGTACATCATCTGACAGAGGTGGACACTATCAGCGCTTTATCAGAGACCACACAAACAAACACACACACACACACACACACAAAACATTTGCACAAATATGCGCACAAGGACGCACCCCCACACGTCTGCACAGGATATTATCTAACAATGACTGCATGCGTGAATAGAGACAGGCATGCACATTCACTCTCTCTCACACATCTGCACACAATATTATCTATCAAGGACTTCATGCATGAATAGATAGACACACACACACACACACACACACACACACACCTTCACACACTATTATCTATCAATGACTTCATGCATGAATAGACACACACACACACACACACCCACACACACACACACACAAACGGTCTCTGTTCGGTGACAGTGAATGATGGTCATCATTATGCTAGTGGTCCTGGGGGGGAGGCAACATGCTTAAAACATGCTAACAGATGCCAGCAGCTGTTACATACCATGTTGTTTTGGAAAAGCTACTTGTTCCGTCACATTTCAGAATGCCATGCTTCCCTCACCACCAACAGAGTGTGGAATTTTTTCTATTTATTAATTTGTATCAAGTTGTTGATCTGTTTAAAGCTTTTCCAATGCTTCAAGTCGACAACTCAAAGGTTGGGATATTCGATAAAGACCTCTTCTGAAATCTTGCAACACTTCACCATGTTTAACAGTGTAACCATTTCACTATTTCAGGAATATAAGGACTATTTCACGATTTAAGGAAATCACTTCCAAATGGTCCCAGGCCCTCGATGTTAGCCGTTTACATTGCCCGGTTAATGTGACGAGTGACATGAGTGTATCAACCGTGTTCATTTTAACTTGTTTAAAAGGCATCCACGCTGACAGAGAATGATCGTCCAATGACTTGACGGCACCAAAAAAGAAAAACGAAACTGAAGACGCATAAATCACTATCATCAGTAGCAAATCATCCGTCATGGGCTGACGTTGGTGGACCACGAATGGGGTAACATTCAACCCTTGATTATTGAGTCAAGTGTCCATTCCCAGCTGATTGAGTGCGTACTATCTACCAGATATTGAAACACTTCGGACATCAATCACTAGCTGATGAAGTGCAGCATCTATTGCCAGGAGAGACTCTGCTGACGATCTCAAAATCCTTCACTTGCTGTGCAGGGTAGGTGACAAGGCACAGAGGGATTAAGGGCAGTTTGAATGTACAGGTGAGTGTCATCAGCATAGGGTTGAATGATAGCCCATGCATTGGTAAGTGTCTACAGCGGACAAGAGTTGAAAAAGGAGTGGGACAAGGTATGACCCTTATGACCTGTGAAACACCACAGGTCATCTCGCTAAAGAGAATTGCAAGGTGAGGAGAGCAGAAAGGTGGTGGAGGAGCACAAACTGGTAACACATTAGTTACCAGATCATTTAGTAATTAGTTATTATTTTATAGCATATGGGTTAGGGTAAATTAACCAATCTTACATATTGTGACTATAACCCTACCACTATTTAATAATGTATAAATGAAAACCAAAAACTCCAATGAATAACAAAAGAAGAGGAGATGTGACCCGGCCCGGAGGAAGCCCGGGGCCCACGTCTGGAGCCAGGCCCAGACGGAGAGCTCGATGGCGAGCGCCTGGTGGCCGGGTTTGCCACGGAGCCCGGTCGGGCACAGCCCGAACAAACTACGTGGCACCCCCCCTCTCTTCATTCCATGGGCCCACCACCTGTGGGAAGACCCGTTGGGGTCGGGGTGCGCAGCCACATGGGTGGCAGCGAAGGTCAGGGGTCTCGACGGACCAGACCCGGGCGGCAGAAGCTGGCTCTGGGGACGTGGAACGTCACCTCGCTGTGGGGAAAGGAACCGGAGCTTGTGAGGGAGGTGGAGCGCTATCAGTTCGATCTGATGGGGCTTACCTCCACGCACAGTCTCAGCTCTGGTACCGTACTCTTGGATAGGGGTTGGACTCTATTCTTCTCTGGAGTTGCCGAGGGCGTGAGGCGCCGGGCGGGTGTGGGGATACTCCCCGGCTGAGCGCCGCGGTGTTGGAGTTTACCCCGGTAGACGAGAGGGTCGCCTCCCTGCGCCTAAGGGTTGTAAGGGGGAAAACTCTGACTGTTGTTTGTGCTTATGCACCAAACAGCAGTTCAGAGTACTCGGCCTTCTTGGAGACCCTGAATGGAGTCCTGAATGGGGTAGGGGACTCCGTAGTTCTGCTGGGAGACTTCAACGCAAATGTGCGCAACGATGAAGACACCTGGAGAGGCGTGGTGGGGAGGAACGGCCTCCCTGATCTATTGTTATTGGACTTCTGTGCTAGTCGTGGATTATCCATAACGAACACCATGTTCGAACATAAGGGTGCCCATAAGTGTAACTGGTACCAGAGTACGCTAGGCCGAAGGTCGATGATCGATTTCGTGATCGTGTCATCTGATCTGAGGCCGCATGTTTTGGGCACTCGGGTTAAGAGAGGGGCAGAACTGTCAATCGACCACCATCTGGTGGTGAGTTGGATCAGGGAATGGGGGAAATTTCCGGATAGACCTGGTAAGCCCAAACGAGTAGTGCGAGTGAATTGGGAACGTCTGGAGGAGGCCCCCGTCCTAGGTATCTTCAACTCACACCTCCGGCTGAGTTTTTCTGGCATTCCTGTGGAGGTTGGGGGCATTGAGCCCCCAACCTCCGGGTCTTAGGCTCCTCAAGGGGCGGTAACCCTCGGACACCGTGGTGGACACCGGTGGTCAGGGAAGCCGTCCGATTGAAGAAGGAGGCCTTCCGGGATATGATATCCTGGAGGACTCCTGACTCGGTTGCAGGGTACCGACAGGCTCGAAGGGCTGCAGCTGCTGCCGTGTCGGAGGCTAAGCAGCGGGTGTGGGAGAAGTTTGGAGAGGCCATGGAGAAGGACTTTCGGTCGACACCAAAGTGTTTCTGGAAAACTATCCGGCACCTCAGGAGGGGGAAACAAGGAACCATCCAAGCTGTGTACAGTAAGGATGGGACTCTGATGACCTCAACTGAGGAGGTCATCGGACGTTGGAAGGAACACTTTGAGGAACTCCTGAATCCGAATAACATGCCCTCTATGTTGGAGGCAGAGCTCGAGGTTGACAGTGTTTTGTCGTCAATTTCCCTGGTGGAGGTCACTGAGGTAGTCAAACATCTCCGCAGTGGCAAAGCCCCAGGGATTGATGAGATCCAGCCAGAAATGCTAAAGGCTCTGGGTGTTGAGGGGCTGTCATGGTTGACACGCCAATTCAACATTGCGTGGGAGTCGGGTACAGTGCCAAAGGAGTGGCAAACCGGGGTGGTGGTTCCCCTGTTTAAAAAGGGGGACCAGAGAGTGTGTGACAATTACCGGGGTATCACACTTCTCAGCCTCCCTGGTAAAGTCTACTCCAAGGTGGAAAGGAGGGTTCGGCCGATCGTCAAACCTCAGATTGAAGAGGAACAATGCGGTTTTCGCCCGGACGTGGAACTACGGACCAGCTCTTCACTCTCGCAAGGATCCTGGAGGGGACCTGGGAGTATGTCCATCCGGTCTACATGTGTTTTGTGGATCTGGAGAAGGCGTATGACCGGGTCCCCCGGGAGAAACTGTGGGAGGTGCTGCGGGAGTATGGGGTAAGGGGGTCTCTCCTCAGGGCCATCCAATCTCTGTACTCCCAAAGCGAGAGCTGTGTTTGCGTCCTCGGCAGCCAGTCAGTTTCGTTCTCAGTGGGTGTTGGGCTGCGCCTTGTCGGCAATCTTGTTTGTGATATACATGGACAGGATATCGAGGCGTAGTCGTGGTGGGGAGGGGTTGCAGTTCGGTGGTCTGAGGATCTCGTCACTGCTCTTTGCAGATGATGTGGTCCTCATTGAATCATCGGCCTGTGACCTTCAGCACTCACTGGAGTGTGAAGCGGCTGGGATGAGGATAAGTACCGCTAAATCTGAGGCCATGACTCTTAGCTGGAAACCGGTGGATTGCTTACTCCGGGTAGGAAATGAGTCCTTAGCCCAAGTAAAGGAGTTCAAGTACCTCGGGGTCTTGTTCGCGAGTGAGGGTACGATGGAGCGTGAGATTGGCCGGAGAATCGGAGCAGCGGGGGCGGTATTGCGTTCGCTTTACCGCACCGTTGTTACGAAAAGAGAGCTGAGCCGCAAGGCAAAGCTCTCGATCTACCGGTCGATCTTCGTTCCTATCCTCACCTATGGTCATGAGGGCTGGGTGATGACCGAAAGGACGAGATCGCGGGTACAAGCGGCCAAGATGAGTTTTCTCAGAAGGGTGGCTGGCGTCTCCCTTAGGGATAGGGTGAGAAGCTCAGCCATCCGTGAGGAACTCGGATTAGAGCCGCTGCTCCTTTACTTAGAAAGGAGTCAGCTGAGGTGGTTCGGGCATCAGGTAAGGATGCCCACTAGGCGCCTCCCTTGGGAGGTGTTTCAGGCACGTCCAGTGGGGAGGAGACCTCGGGGAAGACCCAGGACTAGGTGGAGAGATTATATCTCAACACTGGCCTGGGAACGCCTCGGGAGCCCCCGTCGGAGCTGGTCAATGTGGCTCGGGAAAGGGAAGTCTGGGGCCCCCTGCTTGAGCTGCTCCCCCCGCGACCCGACCCCGGATAAACGGATGAAGATGAGATGAGATGAATGAAAACCTTAGTCAATGCCAGTATCTTTGTTAACTTCAATTCTAAACAACTTTATTAATACCACTCAGACTAGTTACAAGCAGCTTGAACACAAGAAACCATAGCAACGTACAACAACATGCATACCATTAGTAAATGATTACTAGACCATGAGTTAACTGTTGACTTTCTGGTATGCAATGATTATTGCTACATTGAATAATGTTAATTAATGGTTAATTAATGTACCCCTAATTAATGTTCCTCTTTATCTAGCCGTGTGTTCTTCAACCCCAGTTCCTGTCATTCGTGGATCAAACCCTGGATTCAGGCATTAGTTACTCTTAGCAAAGGGAAGACTGGTACTTTGAGGTTAGCACAGTGAAGAAGTGCATACATACAACAACCTACACACACGGGGCCATTCAGTTACAGCGTATTAATGCAACCACGAACAACAGGTCATGGCTTCTGTCTACAGACGCAATGCACCATGGGACGGCCTCTACAAACACACACAGAATGAGGATCTTATGGGATATAAATCACAGATGGCCCGTGTCATTTTGTTTGGGATAGGGAGCAGGCCAATTCCCCTAAGTGTGTATCTATGCGTGTGTGTTCTCCTTTATACTTGTAAAAGGTATCATATGAGTCTATGGGCCTACTTATGCAGTCCAACCGTAGCCACACACCCCCACACACACACTTAAGTAGGAGGTAACGATTTGCAACATGAGCTTTTACTTTTCAATCTGGTCAGATAACACGAATAAGCGCATTTACCACAAACCCACACAAACTGATACACACAAAGACATACACACAATCAACCAACCAGTCCATTCCTTGCTGTGTGGTTACAGTTCTGTTAATACACTAATTAAGGAGAACAGAGATGTGCTGAGGCAGCGTGATGAAATATGCCATCAGGGTCCTGGATTAGTGAGGGTTTCATCCACGTCCAGCTCTGCTTTGTGCGCATTCATCTACTAATCATGAAGCCAGCCTGCCTGCTCCAACATTGAAATAATGACAATTTCTTTAAGAGGCGATTTGAATTATTCATCGTTTGTGACGAATAGTAGCGTTGAGATTCAAAGTTATTTTTTGAGAAGGAATATTTCCCGCAGTAAATCTTTGTTGCTAGCGGAACAACATGTCGGAATACCTTTTCCGCTCTTTCCCTACGGGAGCATTTTCCTGTTTCATTCTTAGGACATTACTGCTAAGAATTAGAAGATACAAAAGTATATTACGTGTTTCACACTTTATTCATAGAAAAGCACTGAGATTTCAACACAAATCAATATAAAATGGTAGTAGCGTTACATAAATAGTAATAAATTCTCGCTTTATAGACAGTGTTGCTCAAAGGAGTCGCAAGAAGAGTCGCTCAAGAACAAAATTGGGAATAAAAAAAAGAAAACAAACGCGTTGATGGTGAGCTTTCATACTTGTGGCAACAAATACTGGAAATACCTTATTTTATATAATCAGTAGCACAAAGAGGCAACAAACACTTTCAACTTTTCCCTTAAGTTAAGACAAAATACAAACAGAGAAAATGGGGTATTGGAACAGAGATGGAGAACAGTTGGTGAACGAGCGCAGGTTTTATAAATTTTTCCTAAAAAACAAATTAGAACTTAAATTAGAAACCAAAGCGAAACAACTGGTACATGGTAATACACGGAGCGATGGAGGGAAGGGAGAAGGATTGAGAAGTGGAATAGAGAGAGAGAGTTTAAGGCAGTAGGGAGAAGGGGGTGAAGTCCTTTCTTTATGTGATTCCGTATTTGAATCGGTGGCTGTCAAATACAGAAGAGGCTGTTTGAAGGGACTGGGTAAGAATTAAACCGGTGAAAAAAGTGAAATTATATATTTTTATAATTCTTCGATCATTATTAAGCAGATCAATAAATAAAACCCTACATTGGACCTTTGCGCTTTTGGGGGAATTCATGGGGAAGGGGAGAAAAGCAGTGGAACTGGACTTTAAAATAAAAAAGAATGAACGCGGCTTAAGAAAATACGTGGGCCCTATAGCACCCCAACCTAGCAACAAGCATGAGAGCTGGCATGCTATAGCATGATGTTGTATAGCATAACCGCATAGCATCTGCTGACCCTTACACGCAAGCACCAGCGTTAATGGGGTAGCGTGCTAACAAGCTAAATGCGAGCGCACGTGAAGAGGGGATATATGTATCAAAAATGAGGCGGAAGAATATAAGACGATGGAATACATCTTGCCTCGTCTGCTTGCCTTGCAAGCAGACGACAATCAAACTTAACGGATTGTGATGGCTGTTAGGGAGGAGACTGTTCTGACTGTTCCTTCTGCACAATGCAATGTTCTCCTTTTCAATATTCTCTCTTTCTTCCTCTGTTTTATCATTTTTTTCTTAACACCGTGTCGGAGCAAGACACGATTGAGCTAGAGAAGACACTGGAGGCTTGAGTCCTGATTGAAAACAAATTATAATTGTAATAATAATATTGTATAAAACGAATTTGAACAAAAAACACAACTTTGTACATTGATCGGTCAAAAAGGCTTTTTCCACAGTTTTCAAACCCCACCCCTCCCCATTGTTGAAGGGTTATAGCGTTAAGCTAACTAGCTACAGCACATTATTTCAGAGACTTGTGTGTCCATCTTTTTAAGTAGTGGTTGTATGTTTTAGTCTCTTCCCATTTTCCAGTCGATGTGTGTGTGAGTGTTTGTGTTTAAGGGGGACAACGGCCATATTGGAGTGATTCTGCATAGTAAAAAGGTTTTCTGTATGGTTCAAAAATAAACACCGTCCTCAGTCAAACCGTAAACTCCACAAATAACAAGTTCCCTCCTTAGAAAACGTTGACTTTTCTATTTTTTACCAAAACTGAAATTGCAAAAAAACTAAACGGCACAAATAATAGTAGTTAACGGTTAGTTAACCAGTAAATAGTAGTTATAATAATAATAATACTAATAATAATAATAGTAGAGAAAAACAGAACACAGGAGAAATGTACACAGAAGCACCTGAGAAATGCATTGAAGCCTTTGCGCAATACAAAAAACATCGCCACATTCCCGCCAGAATTCAACAGAAAAATAAAGAATAAAACAAATTCAAGTAATCCCTCCCCGTCCCCCTCAGGATACAGACAAAACACAAAGCCAAAATAATAACGTACTGATCATAAATAATTATAACTTTACAATTTTTTGAATTGACACTTTCAGTATTTACAATATTTTTTAAATGCTTAATGCTACTACATTTTTTTTTCATTTTGTTTCTTTAAGTGATTTTCCCTGAGAACTGAGTTTAGTCTCTCCCTCTCTTTGTTTACTATTGTCCTTTGCTTGGTTCCTCTTCCCTCATTATTTTTTTCGTCCTTCTTTCCATAAAAAAAAAAGCGGTGACCTTTGCACCCGAGGGGCGGGTGAAGGTAATTCCCATGGAATGTAAAAAAAAAAAAGTTACCCTTTCTATAAAATTCCCTTTCTCTGACCTTCATTTCCATATTCATTTTCCTCCAAAAAACCCCGCAAACAAACGAAAATAAAGCAATCAATCGAGAGATTGTTCCGATTGAACGCTTTTCCCGTTGAACGCTAGCCCCGTTGGTTCTGCGGTGTTCCGCTCAGCTGTTTCTGGAAGTAAATGTTGAAGGAAAGGACAGAGCGCACTCGGGAGGAGAGGTATATGTGTGAAGTGCTTGCGCATCGACATGCAGTCCTACCGCTAAAAAAATCCAAGCTTTTGCTGTACTTTACACTGCTGTTAGCTAAAATATATATATCAAAGGAACTGAAAAGGGGGAATCAAACATGATGCACAAAGGGTGAGTGTGTCCGTCCAGTATGTTTTTTTTTGCGTTAACGTGTTAAGAGAGCAGAAGCATTCACCAAAACCAACCAATCACAGCAGAGGTTTGGTCCCCTCCCAGGACTCTGTTGTCACTGTACCCTGGCAGGCCTCCTGCGGTTCCCAAAGCTTCACGTTGCCAGGCAACCACAGCGATTCCCGCCAGTAAGCAATCTGGCTAATATTGCTAAGAGACTAAATCTTGTTCAAGAAGGTTGGAGCTGAATCACTGGAGGCTTAAACAGAAGAAGATGAAAATAAGGCTTTGGCCACAGGCAACTATATAGCGATAGTGGTGATCTGGGGATGGGGATTGTGGTCATTTGACTCACGGTTCCCCCCCCCCACACACACAAACACACGTGTCACACATCATCAGTGGTGAAGAGGCTAGGTAAAGATGCCTTTCGTTATCATAAAGGTACATATTTCGTACACCTCGCCTTAAATTGTGTGCTCTGCAGATGCCGGACAGGAAAAGCCCCCCAGAAGAGGGCTTTCCTTGGCCCACAAGGCGACTCACACTCATGCCCCGCCCTGCGTGTGTGCCCACTCACAGGGGTAGTAGCAGGCGGCTTAAGTTCAGTCTACACATACCGGATTCTACTGTGAGCACTCAGACACAAACACATACACAAGCACACACACACACACACAGGTGTGTTTAAGTATGATAACACTGGGTTTGCGTTTGCGGCATCCATGTAGGTGCGTGATCTTGATCTTGGTCTTTATAAAAGCCTCCCATCTTTTCCACGTTTCCCGGCCCCCAGTGAGAGAGCGTTCCCCGCTGGACTAAAAAGCATTTGGTGTCCACGTCCTCCCTCCGAACCCAACCTTGGTTTTACTCCATAAAAGGAGGGGGGGGGGGAATTGTTTGGTTTCTTTGAAAAAAGCCTCCCTCCCAGGGCCTCTCGTCTCCCCCCCCACACTCCCCCACACTGGACCAACGACCGACCCACCGGACCGGAGGGCTTGACGTCCCGGAGAGAATCAGAAACAAAACCAAACTGAAAAACTTAAATAGAAACCAAATTTCGACGAAAAAGTCCCAGGTTGTCAAGGGGGGGGAGGGGGGGGGGGGGGGGTGAGGAGGGTTTGGGGGAGGGATGTCTGAAGAGGTCACAGAAAGCTCGTAGACGGCGCGGGGGGGGGAGGGGGGGGGGGTGTAGCTCAACCAAAGCGCTCGCGCACCAGCATCATGAGTTTTTTCTTGCCCTTGTAGATCTGCTTGAGGTTGTCTATGAACTGGGCGAACTGGATGTGCCCGTCCTGCGCCAGCAGGAACGTCTCGCGCGCCTTGCTCAGGAACTCGATGAACTCGCCGTAGTGCCGCGGGCTGATGTGCGTGAGCCGCGAGTGCGTGGTGTTGATGTACGCCGAGATGGTGGCGTCCAGCAGCTGCCGCAGCGGCGCCTTGTCCGTCGACATCAGCTTGCCCGAGTTGCGGCGGCCGGGGATGCCCGCCAGGCCCGGCGCCGTCATGGTGCACCGCCGCAGGATGTCCGACAGCACGGTGGCGCAGTGCACGCTCTTCACCACCAGGGGGATGATGGCCGCCAGCTCGTTCTTGCCCAGCGAGTGGCTGAGCGCGCACGCCCACAGCACGTCGTTGATGGCCGGGTGCGTGTCCTGGTTGTACGCCAGGTTGAGGTGCGTCATGGCCAGCGACGCCAGCTTGAACGAGCGCAGCGGGTAGCCGCGGTGCTCCATGTAGCGGGCGATGGTGAACAGCTGGGAGTACGTCATGCCCGTGGAGGCCGCGTCGATCACGATCTGGTACGCCGTCTCGAAGGCAATGTGGTCCTTCTCGCAGAGCGTGAGGGCCGAGAGGGCGCAGTTCTGCGGGTCCTTCATGGCGCACTGTAGCGCCAGCGTGCGCGCGCAGCTGGCCAGCTCCTCCCGCTGGGGGTAGTCCAGGCTGAGCCGCAGGATGGTGTTGTGGGACATGACGGTGGCCGCCACGATGCTGGTGGCCTCTGTGGGTGTGAAGAGCGTGTACCAGCTCTGAAGGATGCTGATCAGCGCCCGCAGGCCTGGAGGAAGGGGAAGAGGAGAGGGGGGGGATTAGAGAGGTCAGAGAGGGGAGCCATCGGTGGTGGTGGTTGGGTTGGGGGGTTGGTTGGAGACTGTCGCCGCACGCTGGGTTTGTAGGACGAACCGTACACAAGGAGGGGAGGAGACATTTTAGATAAAAGGAGGGGAAATTACAGGACAGAATAAGTGAAGAAAATAATAGAAAGTAGTCAAATAGAAAGAAAACTACCATTACTGACAAAAAACTAGACAGAGAAGAGATTGACTGAAAATAACTGAAAAGAATTAGAGAGGAGAGAAGGGCTTTGATGACACAGCCTGGAGGTGGACAGGAAGTGGTTATTTTTGGTACGTACCGACTTCGGTGGCACAGGTGACTAACCAGCGAACCATCTCCCTTCTCCTCCAGTTCAGGGTGGACAGGGTCATCCTCATGACCTACACACACACACACACACACACACACACACACACACACACACACACAGGAGGAAGAGTTACACATTTATTCTAAAGGGCAGTTGTAGAAAACTAGACATTTAAAGCGACTATGGTCCAAATGGTCCCGGCCTTTCTTCAAAACCCAAACCTCAAAGGGCTTCAGAGGCCCATAATAAAATACATTTGAAAAGAAAGTGTATTTTTTTAATTAAAAGCCTCTGTCAAAGTATTTGTTGAAAAACAACAGCTTTCTAGTCCATGCAAGACATGCCCCACATACATCCATCTCAATTAGCCGCTGCTGTGAAAAAAAGCCCTTGGATATATCTTTGTGAAACCGCATAAAAGCCAAAATGCTGCCTCGAAAAATACTTTGAGTTGTACCCACTGACCCAAAAGCCTTAATTATGTGGTGGCCGGTTTAAACAAACTGTGAGGAAAGGCTGCAAATTTGCACCCAGGATTTAAAAGGGATGTTGTGGCCACCTCTTAGCGAGAAATTACAAGACTGGGGACACAGTTGCTAGTGATGTGCTAAGTGATGCACATCACAACTGATTTTTTTGGTGCGATGGCATGATTTCGGAGAATTGCCGGTGGGATTATATGTAATCAATGCTTCGCAATAGCACACATTTCTGTCTCTCGGTGGATGTGTTAAAAAAAACACGCATAAGAAAGTGTGAATATTTACAGTGTGTTTTTGTTTTACCCTGCCTGCTGGTTTTACTTTTGCTGTCAATTATTTTCATCTATGGTGTCACTTTCGAGATTTGTTTAGAAAATGAAATAGATATATTTAGGATCAAACTTTGAGTCTTTAGAGTGCATCCTTATTGGCTTCCTCTGTGAATTGGGCCACAGTATAAATTCTTCTGCATGAAAGTACAATGCTGACATTATTTTGTTTACGGCAAATCAGCATTCATATCACACATAGTCACACAGACCGACATAGACACACACACACACACACACACCTGCAGTCCCAGCTCCAGCGCCACGTTGAGCAGGGTGATGTCGGGGGGGTGGTCACCGGGCGTGGCGATCTTGAAGGCGTCCTGGGCCAGCTTGAAGATGAGGGAGGACGAGTGGATGTTCTTCTGGACCGCCTCCAGCACCGTGCGCAGCCGCAGCATGTCACCTGGGGGGGCGCCAGAGAGACACACACACACATGCGTCAGCATACACTGCCTGTGATTTCAGTCTGTGTGTGTGCGCGTGCGTGAAAGCAGGCACATGTGCATGTCTGCTGCATCTGCTAAATGACCAAATAATAGCAGCAGTATTGGCTCATGCTGGTGTGTGTGCCCATGTGTGAAATTGTCCATATGTGCTTTCCTGTGGGTGTGAAAGAGTGAGAGGGTGAATTTAGCTGCCGGATTTTGAGAAAAGGGACTTTGATGCAAGATAACATTTATCATATGTTAAAGTCGCTTTGAATGAAAGCTTCTGGCAAATAGCAGTGGACTGTGCGTGCGTGCGTAAGCATGCATCCGTGTCTACGTCCGCAAGCTTGTGTGCAGCTGTGTATCAAAGCACATGTTTGAAACAGTATGCGTGTACGCATTGCGTGTGTGTGTGTGTGTGTGTGTGTGTACGTGTGTGTGTGTACGTGTGTGTACGTGTACGTGTGTGTACGTGTGTGTGTGTGTGTGTGTGTGTGTGTGTGTGTGTGTGTGTGTGTGTGTGTGCGGCGCGCGTGTGTGTGTGTGACGCTACCTTTAGCGGCGGTGAGCATGGTGGAGGCCAGCTCACACTGCTGGGACTCCAGGTGTCCCAGGGTGAACCAGCGGGGGTACCGGCTCGGCACCATGGAGATCCCGTGGTGGGGGTGGCCCACATCCCCTGAGCCGCCCGACGACTCCAGCACCGGCAGCCTATTGGTCGATCGGAGGAGGGTGTTGTGTGAGCGTCGTCTGTGTGGTTTTGACGCCTCTTTCTCTCTTACTGGTTTAGCAGTTTTGTCTTTCCACATTAATGAAAGCATTTCATTGGTGGGAACCGAACCATGTGGAGCTACACAAACCAAATGAAAGTGAAACTAAACTAAAGGATGAAACGTCACAGCGCCAAGCGCTGGTTGAAAGACCAATCAGTTGGCCGGAGACGTACTGCCTGCACTACTCTTCGAAACATCACAGCAGAGCAGTTAGCGAGCCGCCGAGTGGACCTACAGCTAAACCGTAACACAGCCATACCCGGTCATTATTCACACGGCACCCTTCAGACACATACCATTTCATAGTGCTTCTCAAAGGAAGAACTTGCATTTAAAGAAAGGCAATCATTAAAAAGGCAATCATTAAAAAAAGAAAGATATTCTACATATTTCCAAGAGCGTGCGTGTCGAGTCACGACCCACTAACGAGCTGAGCAGCAGACAGCCGAGCTCTCGGCCGGCCCTAACCGGCTAGCTCTGAACACATGAAAGAGCCTTCTCTAACCCAGAGACAACCCAGCATTAAGGAGAGAGGTGCAAAACACACCAACACTCTGGAATAAAACCGCTGGTGGCCTCCCCAGCCCTTAGCCAAGCCTTCCTCTTCAGCCGCTTTAGAGGTTGACATATTATGATTACGATTAGCCGTTACAAGCCGTTTAGAAAAAATCTGCCTCTTCTGACATCACAAGTGGGAGTCTCCACCTCGATGTGTTCTGGATAGATCTTCAAAACGCCTTGTAACGGCTAATCCCACTCACACCTGGTGGTATAATACGTCACCTTTAAAACGACCGACACCCCACATCACTGAGGCTACTGATGGCCGAGCAGAGGTGTGGAGCCAGGCTGGGGGGTGGGGGAGGGTGCTGGGGGGAGGGTGGGGGTGTAGAGGGGGCTAGTGGTTGTAGTCCTACCTCATGGCGCGCAGGGCCAGCTTGTAGGAGAGGTCGGCGTCGTGCGGCAGGAGGGCGGTGAACAGGTACTTGGCGTAGGTGTGCATCGGCACGCTCTCCCGGTGGATCACCTCCCCCAGGCCGCTGAACGGACCCGCTGCAGAGAGAGAGAGAGAGACAGAGAGAGAGAGAGAGAGAGAGAGAGAAATGGAGACAGAACGGTCATTTTCATTTAATAGCTTCAATGACTTGAGATTTAAGTCCCACATTGCTCACAACTTCATTGTTAAATAGTTGCTGTCAAAGTTTGAGAGGGAAGAATAATTAGCCATGAATAGCAATAGCTACTTCCTTCAAGGTCAGGAAGAAATTCTCGATTTTCATACAGAATTGACAGAAGGAGATGGGGAGAGAGAGAGAGAGAGAGAGAGAGAGAGAGAGAGAGAGAGAGAGAGAGAGAGAGAGAGAGAGAGAGAGAGAGAGAGAGAGAGAGAGAGAGAGAGAGAGAGAGAGAGAGAGAGAGAGAGAGAGAGAGAGAGAGAGAGAGAGAGAGAGAGAGAGAGAGAGAAGGATGTCAGCAGCAGTAACAGCGGTGCTCTCCATACCTTCCAGCAGCTGGAGGGCCTGTTTCCGTAGCGTCTGGACCAGTAGATCGTCCAGCTCCAGCTCCTGGAGCTTGGCCACGATCTGCTCCTCGTTCCGACAAACCTGCACCACCACCCCCAAACGGTTACACACCGCCATACATACACACACACACACACAAAACTACACTAGTACACGGATGGCCTGGTGTGTAGTTGGGCCATCTTATAGTCTTACATTCTTACCGTCTTACTGTTTGGCGTGTGCGTGTGTGTTTGGCCGGTGGTTGTGTCTTGTGTTTTCAATTAATTTGCATGCAGGATTACTGTTCATTGGGTGTGGGTGTGTATTCGTGTATGTCTATACATGTATGCGTGTGTTGGTGGATTTGTGCGTGCGTGCGTGCGTGTGCGTGCGCGTGTGTCTGCTCACCTTGTCCTGGGCGTACAGGCCCTCGGGCATCATCCTCTGCTGTCCCATCCCCATGAGGGCCACCTCCAGGGCCAGCGCCAGGTAGGACTCCCCACCCTCCCCGCACCCCCACACCGACACATGCTGGTAGACCGGGGGCCGTGGCTCCCCCTCTGGGAGGGAGACATGGAGAGAGAGAGAGAGAGAGAGAGAGGGAGAGAGAGAGAGGGAGAAATGGAGAGTGGGGAAAATAAAGATTAAGTTTCGATCCATGAAATACACACGCATATCCATCAATCTATCTAATGTGTCCGTCTAATGTGTCCATCTATCACTCTGCCAACACACAAAACATATGCTGTTGAATGGCTCTTCCACTATGTGTGTGATTGTGTTTTACGTCCTGTTTTTCTAATCACAGTCACATCCCCATTGGTCCGTTTGAACGGATCACTGTGATTGGGAGTCGATGATTGGTCAGAACGTGAGCACAAGACCCAGTCTCTCACACACACACACACACACACACACACACACACACACACACCATTGTTTACTCTGACAATAGTTCCCTGCAGCCTCGGGAGAACAATTGCCGACCCAGCCCCTATTCTACTCCTCTCTCTTCTGTCCTATAACTCTATTCTATTGCTCTATTCTAGTTGCCTTGACTGCAGCTGGAAAAGAGCACAGCTAAGGTGAAAAGGCAAGCGGCGATGGAAACCGCACACACACACACACACACACACACACACACACACAGATCTGATTCACACGATGTCACTCATGCATGGTCGCGCACACACACACACACACACACACACACACACACACACACACACACACACACACACACACACACACACACACACACACACACACACACACACACACACACACACACACACACACAGACTACAGCCCCATAGCGCTCCATTCAGTCTATTCATGTGTGGTACTTTATGGCTGTCTGGGGTACAATAGGGCCGGTCTGGACAGGAGAATGCCCAGCCAGGGCTCCATTGACTGGGACAAGCCATCTGATGACCCCCCGAGCCCCCCAGCCATCCCACCGGGGGGAAATTAGACCGTGGCCGCAACGAGCTGTTTAAGGCAGTCTGTGTGTCTGTATGTGTGTTTTTATTTTTTTTGTTTTGCAGTGTAGCCATGGAGTTTTGTACTAGTGCTTGGCAACTACTACTACTACTACTACTACTGTGGCCCAGCACAGATAAAAATGGTGCTCGCTATTGTTGACATTAAAGCCAGCAAAATGCTCCTAAAAAACACAACGTGGCATAGTGCAGAGTAGCCTGGTGAAGCCTCTCCATAGGAATTATCTTTGCTAAAAAGTGAGACAGGGGTATCAATGAACTATGGGAATCAATGAATCATCTTCACTAAATAAAGAGACGGCTACAGAAATCACTGAATATTCTTTGCTAAATAGTGCACCACCTCCATTCCAATGACCACCTGCATTGTATCTACCAATAAAAAAACCAAACCGACATTTCGTCTGACAAAACGGATACAGCAGGAGGGTCAATTCTGCCCGGAAGCGGTACTACTCGGTGGCGGCGGAGCTGCGTGCGTACCTCCGGTGTCCATGCCGCTGTCGTCGTCCATGCGGCAGGTCTCCGTCAGCGTGGCGAACAGGCACCCGATGGGGTCCAGCGGGTGGCCCACCCAGCCCTCCAGGGTGCTGGTGGAGGTCAGACCCCTGTGGAGCAGCTCTGCAGGGAGACAAGGGACACACGGAGGGGCTTGGGATGAGTGTCTGGATTAACCCTCACCCTACCAGATGATGCATACAATACACGTTAGTTGACATGAACACCATTAGTCACTTAGTACAAGAATGTTAGTTAACTGTTCATTAATGCTTACTGCTGCATAAACCAATTTTTGGTTAGTGGTAAATCAATGTACCCTTATGCACAGTGTGTACGTGTATGTGTTTACATGCATGTGTAAGTGTGTGTGTGGGCGGGCATGTGTACATGCATGTGTGTGCGTGTGTATACATGCATGTGTGTGTGTGTGGCCGTGTGTATACATGCATGTCTATGTGTGTGTGCTCGTGCATGTACATGCATGCGTGTGTGTGGGCGAACGCGTACCCTTCTTCTGGTGCTTGTAGATGTCCATCTGCCGCTGCTGCTGGAGCCGCAGCGTGTTGATGATGGCCACAGCCAACCGCAACGCCTCCCTGGAGTATCCATGGGAACGCAGCGCGTCCACACGGGCGCACGCCGTGGGCACGTGATCTATAGGGGGGGGGGGGCAGAGGGTTACATTGACGATGTCTTTATAGACATGAACACGCACACACACACAAATACATGGAGCATACGTTTTATATTGATGGCAGGTTTATCGACATGCACCTGAATACACATACAGGGAGGAGGGTGGAGATTTGGAACGTTCACATACGTGCGCGCTCGCTGCAGTCTCAGCAGAAAGCAGTGCACATGTGCGCGCATGTTCAAGAGTGATAGCCGGCTTAAGTTGCCGAATCTGACAGATCTTAGCTTAAAGCGGCTTACTGTGGATGCCTGGCTCAGTATCAGCACAATTGCGTGTGTGTGTGTCTGAGTTGTCTTGAAGTAGAATCACAGACTACATGCAATCATCACAGACCAACTATTCTGTTATCCTATTCTGGAATGAATCAGTTCAGTATCGGTTGATGGATTTGGAGAAATGTGTGTGTGCATGCGTGTGTATATCAATTTCTGCATCTGTGCGTGTGCTATGCGCATATATGCATGTGTATTAATAGTATCTATAAATATTCATCTATGTGTATGTATTCAAATATCTTAGCACACCTGTATGTCCGTTTGTGTGCATGTCGCACGTCCATGAATCTATTGCGTTTATGCATTTGTATCTATGGCTGTGTGTGAGTATCTTGTGAACAGCATCAAGCTTGTCTGTCCGTATGTGTATCTGAGAAGGCATATCTATGTATTTATGCATGAATTAATTAATACATATGTAAATCAATAAATGAACAAATGAGTATGAATGAATGAGTATGAATGTACACTACTGTTCAAAAGTTTGGGGTTTCTTAGAAATATCCTTATTTTTTTTCAAGGAAGGTGACGTTTAATTAATCAGAAATACAGTCTAGACATGTTAATGTGCTAAATGACCGTTCTAGCTAGAAACGGCTGACTTTCTAATGGAATATGTACATGGGTGTACAGAGGCCCAGCTCCAGCAACCAGCACTCCTGTGTTCCCCATTTATAAGCTAATCGTATTAAAAGGCTAATTGATGATTAGAAAACCCTTCTGCAATTATGTTAGCAAAGCTGAAAACTGTTGAATAAAAATGAGCTTTTATGAAAAACATGAAATTGTCCGGGTGAGCCCAGACTTTGTAACGGTAGTGAATGAATGAATCGATGCACGTGTGTGTGTGTGCGTACCCAGCCAGAGGGGCAGGCCCTGGGGGTTGAAGAGCAGGCTGTCCCCCTGGTCCCTCTGGTAGGCGGGGGACATGTACAGGTCGCTGCTGATGATCCTCTGGAGGTGGCTGTCCTGCCAGTGCAGCTCGCACGCCTCCATCGCCCGGCTGAACACCGTGCGCCGGGGCCGCGCTAGGGAGTCTGAACACACACACACACACACACACACACACACACACACAGACACACACACACACGCAGACACACACGCAGACACAGACACACACAAAGTTTAGTGCCATCAAAAGTTGAAATCCAGTTTTCTGGGATGATTAGTTGATGAATATGGGAGTGCATTTTTGTGTGCAACTGAATAATTGACGGTGACCGAAGCTAGGAGTTTCTCTCGGTATGTACGGTGCGAGGAAGATTGTGCGGTAATTAAAAAGTTCCCGTTTTCTTTACCGAAGTATGCAAAGTAAAGAATGCACAACATTTATATTTGACGTTTTATTATTATATATAGCACTTTTCCTGAGTGCGTGCGTGTGCTCAGTGTTTGTGTGTGCATGCACGTGTGCGTGCGTCCGTAAGCGTGTGTGTCTCTAACCCACCCTGTGCGAGGTTGCTCTGCGGCAGGGCGTTGGTGATGTTGGGGAGCTCGCTGCCGTAGTTGCCGTCCTCTAGAGGGCACACGTCCATGTCGCCCCACTTCTTCAGCTGCCGCAGCCAGCTGCTCTTCTCGTCGCTCTTACAGTGGGGGTTCAGCACCACGCACACCCACAATGCACCTGGACAGAGGGGAGGGGGGGGGGACAGAGGTCAAACATACTGGGAAGTAGAGCATGCCTAACTCTTATCTCAGAGCTATTCAGCCATGGTATCATGAAAAATCCATAAGACACAGAGCATTATTATGTAGATTCATGTGGATGAAATGATGCAAAGTGTATCCAACACATCAGGAACAGACTGCACTTTTACACTGTTTAACATGTGATACTACCCGAGGCTGGATGACACTCCCACACAAAGAGTTCTAATCCCTTCCTCCCTCCCTATCTTCTCCCTTTATCCCTCTTCCTCCGTCTTCCTCTCCCACTTCCATTTCCTGTCCTCTCACGTTCCCTCTCCATGTCTGCTTCTCCTCTCCCATTTCCATTCCCTCTCGATCCCTGAGGAAGTTAGCAGCTAAACGGACCCTCTAAACGTTGACATTGATTGGAGGACAGAGAGACCAGGCAGCCTTATTGATCCCAGGCCCTTATCATTCCCTCCTCCTAGTAGAGGAGAGTGAAGGAGGAGGAGGAGAGTGGAGGAGGAGGAGGAGAGTAGAGGAGGAGGAGAGTGGAGGAGGAGGAGAGTAGAGGAGGAGAGTGGAGAGGAAGGAGTAGCCATCATCTACCAGCTGTCTGACTGATCAAATAACCTGACTTGGTTAACAGCTGTAGGGAAGACAAAGTTCCAACTGCCCACATATATTGAAATCATTGCTGGCCAAAAAAAAAAGATCCTAGCAGCAAGGCTAACTCCCATGAGGACGGGGCTAAGCTCTTTAAAGAGAGAAAGTCCTTGGAGAGAGAGGATCCTTACCCAGCTCGTCCCACAGCTGTCGACACTTGTCCGTCATGCCCGTGCCCTGCTGTCTCCATAGCGACAGGCGAGGGTCAGCCATGAACTGCTCTGTGATCAGCGTTAGCATCCTGGCGCCGTTCGAGTCTCGCATTCGCAGCATCTCGCGCACCTGTGGGAGGGGGGAGACAATCAACATGGTGTTAACGTGATTAAAAATCGAGGATGCTAGCTTACATTCACCATAGTGGCTACTAGGCCTGCTCGATTATGAAAAAAAAAAAATGGGCTTGAAAACATGATGCATTTATTCATAATTTCTCTCCAAAAAATTGTTTCAAATCGATTATATTAGTTTGGAGATCGTTTGACCCAAAAATCGTAATATCGATAAAAATGTGATTAATTGCACAGCCCTAGTTGCTTCATTAGTAAATGTTTACCGGTGTTAACTAAAGTCTCACATTTGAGCAGATGCAAATGCCTGCTTATGTTTAATCTCCAATCTCTGCTAATGTTGCCAACGTTCGTGACATTTTTGAGTGACAAATCCCACTGGACATCAATGCCCCGTGGCAACTGTGAGTATGAAGCCCCAGGGGGCCGTGGTGGACTGGGGGGGGGGGGGGATCTTACCTTGGCGAACATGGAGTTGAGCTGCTTGCCCGAGCCGTAGTACCCTCCCTGGGAGAGGAACTGCTTCACCTGCTCCCTCACCTGGTCCTCGTCCAGGTGCCAGCAGTTGTCGTCGTCGATGCTGGCGCCCGCCGTAGGGTCCGGCGCACCTGTAGCGCGCACACACACACACACACACACACACACACACACACACACACACACACACACACACACACACACACACACACACACACACACACACACACACACACACACACACACACACACACACACATTAATTATACAAGTTTATCTTAGTGGAACACACATATGGCTTAAAGGTTGTATCGGCGATGTGGTTGACGTCACTGTTGACGTTCTGTTGGTATTTGAAGCGAGATTCCAAAACAAGAAAGCCAGCTCGCCCCTCCCTTCCGTGTTTCGTGCATCCAGTAAATCCGATCACGAACGCAGCGCAAACCCCCACAACACCCACCCCTTGTCGATGATTGGTTGGAATACTATTTATATTGGTTTTGAGTGGTGGGTAGTAACATTTATGCTGGTGTACAATCTCAGAGCATAGGATGCCTACAGAGACGCGTTTTTTTGATGGCCTGCTTATGGGGCTGGCACTAGCGGATCGTGAGGAAAGATCAGATGAACGTGAAGAATTACGTTTCAGCCTAGAATCGCTGATACAACCTTTAAAGAAGCCCTTGATGTAAAGTACAAAAACTAATTGAAGGAAGACAAAAAGCCAAATCTTCCTTTTTTTACTTGGCATCCATTCTAAGGGATTGTTCTGAAGTTTGGATAAACAGTGGGAAGAACCGTCACTTCCTATTCCTGTTTCGAAACCAACCCCTGTGCAAACAAACAGTCGCTGAGCGTAGGAAATGGGCCGCCGTTTTGAGAAGCCCCCTCAGTCTCCCGCTGGCGTCATGAAGAGCTTAAACACCCCCCCCACCACCACAACCACCCACTGCCTGTGTGTGTGTACATTGTGCGTTCGAGTGTATCGATCATGCGAGCGCCCATGTGAGTGTTTCGGTTATTTGGTGCGTCTCTGTGACTTTTCCCATGGAAGTCTACGGAGGAAGTGGCGTCACACTCGTAAAGCGCTCTTTGATCTAGCCGGACGCCCGGCTCAGACAAAACAACCTAGCAAAGTGGTCGGTGCCGACCGTCTGTGTGTGTGTGTGTCTGTCAAAATTAATGTCCCCACCCTTGTTCCTCCGCCAGTTTACACCCGCACTCTTGACTGACTGTTTGACAAGGCGGAATTGTGGGGGCTGGATTCCGCAGACAGGAAGCACAGCACAGGACTTCCTGTGTAAAGGAAGGCTAATGGAGGGAATGTCAACACTTCAACCCAGGGATGATGAAGAGGAGTAGGAGTAACCTTTCTCTTGGACACTTTGAAACCCACAAGCCCCCTACACAAGCTCCCCTGATCCTAATCCCTCCTAAACCCTTTCCTAGTATCCTCTCTTCCCCGCATTCTGTGAACCGTTCCTCCCCTTCCTTTCTCTCCTCCCCCCTGACTTCCCCAGTCTATTCCCTAAGCTTTTTCCATTCTGTTTTTTTTTATACATGTCTTTAATGAGCAGATATGGGTTACACATCTTGCTCAGGGACAGCTGCAGGTTGACTGCAGGCGTTAGGTTTTCTCAGCTGGGAGTCCAACACCCTAACCACGAGAGGGCCTTGCCTCCGATCTGTTCTCTAATTCGTATCCATCTCCTGCGTGCCAGTATGCCTAGGTGCGACTGTGGCCGTCGTGGGGGTTCAAACCCAGAACGTTATGGCCGGTGGCTCTCACCGTGGACCTGGTTGATCTCCGAGTTGGACGAGAGGATCTCGTCGGCGAGCTTCTGTGCGGTGGGCAGCACCTCTGTGTGGTGGGCCGTGATCAGGTACTGCACCAGCTTCTGCAGCTGGTCCCGGTTCATCTGGAACAGCGTCTCCGAGATGGGCAGGCGCAGCTTCACCTGCAGGGGGCGCGCGCGGGGTGGCAGGATGTCAAGACGTTCTACTACATTCTTGTTGCCAAACTTTGTTTGTTTCGCCGTTGTGAATGATGAACATCTACAGTGGTTTATTTCATATTATGTATTCTGTGCAGTGGAAGGTGTAAACTTTCGTATTACTCAATAAGGGCTATGGCTGCACGGACAAACAGACTTGTATCTAGTTTCTACCCCAGGGCCATACAGGCGTTGAACGTTGCCAACACCTGACCTTGTACTATTACGCACACGCCCATAACATGTGGCAGCTATTGGGGAACTCTGCAATTCCCTTCGAACAATCTATTTATTTATCTATTCATTTATATTATTATATTAAATATTTATTTATTTTCTAAGGACTGTTTTTTCAAGTCGTTCAACTGCACTTTAACTCAGTTTTAGTTAGATTTATATTAGATGTGTTAGTTTTAGTTAGATATATAAGTGTTTTATTTATTTTTTATTTATCATACTGTATATATTGTTTATGTATGTTCCTTGTCCTCTTTTTCATTAAGCACCAGGGGGGAGCTCTCCCAAATTTCGATTTACTTCGATTTACTAAAAAAAATTGAGTAATACGAAAAGTTACGATTATTTCAGCATTTTATCGGAAACAGGGATTCAATGTGTATGACATTCATACCATCCTACATTTTAACAATTTGAATAGTTTGTATGGAAAATCCTGTTAGACAAGTCAATTCATTACAACACACACACACACACACACACACACACACACACACACACACACACACACACACACACACACACACACACACACACACACACACACACACACACACACACACACACACACACACACACACACACACACACACACAGTATTTCCTGACCTGTTCGGGCTTGCGTATGCGGTACAGCGACAGCGCCACCACATGGGCGCAGTAGAAGATGTCGCGGTTTCCACAGCCACATGTCACCGAGGTGATCTTGCAGCGGTCGAAGCTGATGGCCACCTTGTGGGTGACCTCGGGTTCCGAAGCCGCGGCCGGTTCCGTCACGGTCCCGCTCAGATGGAACCCTGCAGAGAACACAATGGGAAGGGGGGGGGGTTAGTTTGGTACATTCGAGGAAGCAAGTGTGTGAAAGCTGAGGACAGCTAGCCTTGTCTCGAATGCTTTTTAGAGTGTTGAATCGTGAGGATGAACTGCCAGAAAATAAATACATGTCCTCAATAGATCTCTGTCCCGTCAGGTCTGAGGACAAGGTGACGGCATAAAGGGAAGGGAGAGGGGGAGGCGGAGAGAGGCAGAGGGAAGGGAAAGGGGGAGGCGGAGAGAGGCAGAGGGAAGGGAGAGGGGGAGGCGGAGAGAGACAGAGGGAAGGGAGAGGGGGAGGCGGAGAGAGGCAGAGGGAAGGGAAAGGGGGAGGCGGAGAGAGGCAGAGGGAAGGGAGAGGGGGAGGCGGAGAGAGACAGAGGGAAGGGAGAGGGGGAGGCGGAGAGAGGCAGAGGGAAGGGAGAGGGGGAGGCGGAGAGAGACAGAGGGAAGGGAGAGGGGGAGGCAGAGAGAGACAGAGGGAAGGGAGAGGGGGAGAATACAAACGATAGGAGAACAGAGGG
Organism: Gadus macrocephalus; assembly: GCF_031168955.1. NCBI lineage: Eukaryota > Metazoa > Chordata > Actinopteri > Gadiformes > Gadidae > Gadus > Gadus macrocephalus. Next base: position 12,347,879 of record NC_082389.1, read on the forward strand.
ATGAAGGAAGAGCTCAGAGGAGCAACTGGAGACAGGATGGATGGAGGACATGATGGAAAGTAGGGAGAGGGAGAAAGAGCCGAACACAGAGAAAGAGAGTCCAACAGAGAGAAAGAGAGAGACCGAAAGAGAGGACTAGAGACAGAGAGAGGGCATATCGGCTGGAAAGTTTGCCCTTTCGTCTCAATGCGATGGGTCAATTATTCATGAGGCAAGGGGTGTATGTGTGTTGACTGGATCAAACTGAAACATATTTCCCCAGCTTTGGCAGAGACACAGAGCTTACATCCACCTATCCAGGTATATAATAACCTTGAAGGTATTCACATCCTCCTCCTTGAGAGGACGCCGTTACCCATAGACACTCAGGGGACTCCGACACACGTCATTGAGGAGCAAGGGCATCAGTCTCATCCAGGCCTACAGGTAGGCTTGGGACCATAGGGTTCAAATCCAGTGCCTCTCAGCTGGCAACACCGCCACAGAGAAAGAGGAGAAAACTATGATATTTGGAAGTGCTTTCAGGGCCGTTAAACCCCTAACCCTCAACAATAAAGATGTCGTCCTCCGATTAAACCAACGAGCTTGTTAAATGATATGAAACGTCTCGTCTGGCCTCGCCAACCATAACTCAACCACCTAAACCTTCTGACCGAGACATAAAACCAGCTGATCCGTAAATCAACCCACACATCAACTCCCAGCCTGTGCGTGCGTGCGTGTGTTGTAAAAGATGGCTTTAAGTCTTATTACGCATATTAGTCACACAGACATAGCCGTCCCCCCACCCCCAGTCCCCCCCACACACACACAGCAGATGCTCCATATAAGTATTGCTTCAACCCACACACACACATTTGGAGATGTTTTAAAGGGCAGGGAGATCAGAGGTAATATATAGTGTGTGGATCAAACCACTGCAGGATGAAAGATCGAGACCTTCAATAGACGGAGAGAGAGAGATAGAGACCTGCGATAGACACACAGAGATTGATTCTGCCTCTCTCTCTCTCCTGTGTACTCAATGACCCCAGCAGTCAACCCCCTTCCCTTTTGCTCTTTTAGTGTCCTGCCCCCTCCACACACTCCCCCCTAGACACACCCCATCTCCCCTTATCTCCTCCCTTATTCAGTCTCTCCAACTCACTCCAACTATTCATTAATTTACCTTTGTGTGTGTGTGTGTGTGTGTGTGTGTGTGTGTGTGTGTGTGTGTGTGTGTGTGTGTGTGTGTGTGTGTGTGTGTGTGTGTGTGTGTGTGTGTGTGTGTGTGTGTTATGCCTGTGTTGCTCTTTTCTCATTCAATCAACCCTAAAGTGTCTCTCTCTCTCCCTCTCTCTCGCACATATCAAAGATGGTGGCTGTGTGTGCGTGTGTGAGAGAGAAAGGTCACTGCTTTTGTTCTTAATGCCACCATGAAACAACACAACCAAGACCGATATTCATCACTGCGGAATGCTAATCCATTCTGCACACACAAACACACACGGTAGCTGGAGGAGTGAGTCGGCTAAACAGATGAATATCTCACAGAGGTGAATGAAGGGTGAGAGAGAGATGGGGGGGGGGGGAGAGAAGGAGAGAAAGAACTGGGGGCAAAGAGTGGTAGATTGGTAGAGAGAGAGAGATGTAGTTGTAACAAATTAGATTTGAGGACAGATATACAATCAGGTCGCTCTAGCCTTAAAACACACACACACACACACACACACACACACACGAGAGAGGGAAGAGGAGAAGAAATCTATTGAATCTCATCCCTCCCATGTACACTCATTCGAGCCTCCCTCTTTGGATGCCATCTGTCACTCGCGGTCAGCCCCGCCCACACAGACTGCCGTCGTCCAATCAGAAGGCAGGGAGATCAGTGCGGTAAGGCCATTAACCCCTAATCAGCTGGGGGGGGGGATGAGCTCTGCTGCTCAGACACAAGACAGACAGACGTGCAGACCATCACACACACAGGCTCATCCACAGCTTCTCCTTGCAGGCAATTTGCCAACATCACTGAACAAAGAAACTAAAGTATGTCGTCCTTCCCGACACATATATGCATAAGTGTATGTTGGTGCAAAAATGATGCTGAAAAGGTCCATTACCCTCACAACACACACACACACACACACGCACTTAGGCAGCTGCTGCTGCCGCCCCCATCACAATGGGTTCATCAGGGTCATGTTCAGTCTGGTCCGTCCCGTCACCGTGGTAACCTTGATATCCCCCTCTTGAATCCCACCCCCACAAGAAGTTATACTGGCTATTGAGTTCCTCCACCGGGAGTCTTCCAGGGCATGTAAACACAAAAAAATTTTAACATCCCGCTTCAAATCGACAGTAAGAAAGGCTTGCGGTAGGGGGTCGAGTGATGCTGGGAGCAGTTGAATACAAACATCGATTGGTGGGTTAGTCGGAGAAGAAACCTGTGCTGGCAGCCATGTTGGCAGGAAAAAGGGTTAAAACTAGGGACGAAACAGTGTTTCAAGTTTAATGTAACCTTGATGTGGTGCTTCCTCCAGACTATGCCCTGAGGTTACTTTAAAAGTACTGGCACCTAAACCCAGCTTTGATTGGAGCTGATTAACAGTGTGCCTTGAAGACATTTTAAGTAAAGAGCAACAGATTTTGGCGTACGGCTTTGCACAACTGTTTAATCTCTTTTGCCTTCCTGTTTGTCGGATATTTTGGGTACAAATAAAATGCATCTGAATGTTATTTTCAAAGTTAACAGACTACTCAAACAATATTTGCCATTCAGTAAATGTATTACTCTCTATAAATAAATAATTTAGGATTTACTATTGGATAAATCCTGCCAGTAAGCATTATCCACGTCTGTTCTGAAGTCTATCTCAGACCAAGACAAATTCAATAAGGCCAGGCATCCTCATCCACACAAATTCTAACAAAAATTTAAATAATTAAAAATAATCCTCCCCGCCTTCTCCAAAAACAAATAAAAAATAGGACCAATCACTACGTCCTCACACTAGGCTCTGCCCACTCATTCCAGAAGCAAGTCTATTGAGGCCCCGCCCCCTTTGGCTCCGGAACCAAGAAGTGTGAGTGGGCCACAGCTAAAGCCATTCTGCTCATCTCAAAAGCCTTCTCTCATCTCCCATCTGCTCAGAAAATCTCCCAAGGTTAACACACTGGGCCACTCCCTTCCTACTCCCCCTCTCTCTCCCTCTCTTTATGTTCCTCTCCCTCCCCTCTCTTTCTTTATGTCTCCCTCCCTCCCCTCTCTTTATGCATCCCACTCCCACTCTTCCCCCATTTTCAGACGTCATGCACATGCACTGATGCAGTGGAGCTTAATAGACCATCAATCTGCCATTCAATCCCTCCCTCCCACTGTGTGGGATAACCAGGATCTGCTGATTTGATCACAGGTGATCAATTCATCTGCCAGTTCCCAGTAGACCTCCCTCCCTGTGTGTGTGTGTGTGTGTGTGTGTGTGTGTGTGTGTGTGTGTGTGTGTGTGTGTGTGTGTGTGTGTGTGTGTGTGTGTGTGTGTGTGTGTGTGTGTGTGTGTGTGTGTGTGTGTGTTAAGAGCACTGGACCCTGATTCTATTCCATTTAGATCGAATAAAGAGATGCACACACACACACACACGTGTCAATCCCATGTGCACGTGCACATCCTGGTTGACTGTGGGGAGTCATTTGTCTTGATCAAACTCAATTGATTCTATGATTTGGACCATTTTGCTCTGTGACACCAGGGAGAAGGAAGGAGAGAGACAGTGAAAGAGAGAGAACCAGAGAGGGGGACAGAGAAAGACGGAGACCGAAATAATAACGGTCTCTCTCTCTCCACCTGGTTACAAGACACATCCATTAAGTCCTGACAAGTCCTCCACAGACCCCAAGCGCTAGTCCCGACATCTAACCAGAGCCCGCAGACCACGGGGAGATAAAACCAACGAGAAGAAGATGAAGGGATGATGACGGAGATGAGTGCGGCATCCTAGCTACGATTTGAATTCATACACACAGGATTAAAGCACAAGGCGGCAGTCACCATGAGCGTGATGAGGTGGAGCACACGCTCACTGCCATGTGTGTGTGTGTTTGTTTGCATGTGTGTGCGTGAGAGAGTGTGTGTGAGGGCCAATCGCAAAATGAAAAGGAAGCCTTCAACAGTAGGATGAAAAGTTGAATAGATGTAAACAAAACACACACACACCCACACCTATGTTCACACACTGGCACAGATGGACGGCCCGCTGCTATTCAGTGTGTACGTGTGTGTTTGCTCGCAAAAAAAGCTTGCAAATGGCTACTAAACAAAAAAAGCAAGAAAGGTATTATGCGCAATACAAAGCTGCAAAATGCAAATACAGGAAAGGCCTTGGTTCGGCCCTGTGCGTGTGCTCGTGTGTGTGTGTCACATTGTCTAACGTGCTGTATGTAAAAACCCAAGGCTATATTAGAGATAAGATGTTTTCAGTTGGTAGAAAGTGTTGTGCGCAGCCGCATGTGGCCAGGACTCACAAAAGACAAACGCAACAAGAAAGAAAAAAAGAAAACGTTTCAGCAAAATTTAAAACCCTGAAGTTTCGACTCTGGCATTGGGATGAGATTGTGTCACGGTTAGCCATTACTGCAAACCTTTATAATATTGTATAATATTATATAAAACTAATGTATTCTGTATATTGAAGTCGTTTTATGGTTTTTGTTGTCTTTGTTCGGAGGATCCTGAGGTGCCGTTTCAATACAACGTATTCTAAGTCCCTAGCACTGCATGCTAACTGGCCAACAACATAGACACACTATCTAGCAATGGTTCCTTATTGGGTAGCGATGAGCGCCAAGCACATACAGCAACTAGCAATGTATGCAAACTGTGTGATTAATGGATAGCAAAGCAAAGTACACCATCTGTCTAGCAACAGAGGCAAACAGTGCATTTTCCTGCATACTGGCTTGCAACATATGCTAACTGGTTAGAAACGTGGGGTTGCTATCACAAACGCATTGCAATAACGGAGGGGACAGAGTGTAATTTCCGTTCCAAGTCTTTGTCGTCAGTGGCTAAGTGTTGACAGGGTAAGGTTTCCATGACGACATGGCAGAGGTGTCACCAAAGTTTTGGCAGCTGTATTCCTGGTGGCTAAGCTGAGAGATTAATGTGGAGCGATGGCGTACTAATCTGTGGATCGAGGAAGAGAAGAGAGTGAGAGAGCGAGAGATGCGTCTCCATGTGAGCGTCACCAAACCTTGAGAATTAGGGACCTCCAAGAGATGTCCCAACTCATGCAGACACACACACACACACACACACCTGGAGATCATCCGGGTGTGTTTGTGTGTCCGTCCGTCTGTGTGTGTGTGTTCGTCCATGTGTGTCTGTCCGTCCGTGTCTGTGTGTGTGTGTTTGCAATGCATGCGTCTTGTTTAACCTTTCGTCTCCGTCTTCTCCACTGCCATTAATCATCAATTGTCCATCCCTCCCTCCAGCCAAGGCCCTCCAGACAGCAGCCAGGCCTCTGCCTTTGGGCTTGAGTTATCTCATCTACTAATGTCGTCGTGGAACTCATAGGATCAACCATCTGCCCCTGAGCACGCTGCCGTGGTCGGCAACCCATGCTCCTCTTTTTGTCTGTGTGTGTTTGTGTCTCTGTGTGTGTGTGTGTGTCTCTGTGCGTGTGTCAGCGTGTCTGTTTGTGCGTCAGCAAGCTTGGCCATGTGTGTGTCCGCAAGCTTGTGTGTGTGTGTACACACTGTGAATGTTTGTTCTTCAACTACACCGTGGACTGCAGGGCGAGATAAGTATGCATTTAAGAGGATTAAATTGCATTTCACAACTGACAAATATAAAATGGCTTCATTTGTAGCGTGGGAGTCTGTGTGAACAGAAAGGAGGTAGATGAGAAGGAATAAAAGGAGCGTGGGAAAAGAAAAACTACTGATCATTGTCCTCCAAACACACACAGTTTTCGACTTGTATTTTGTCTGCAACGTTCAGACACACACCACAGGATGTCAACGATAACGACGGCGTTAGTTGTGCATCTGAGGATTGTTTCGATTTCACTGTAGAGCTTTAAGCGGGAGAGACTGTGATCGGTGCTTAATAAAGCCACAGCAGAGCATCTTAAAACCCTCTTTAAAATGATCTCAACCGTCTGCGCTGAGGTAACATGGCCGCTCTCGTTGCAAAGGTGACTGGGCACATCAAATTTTGTAGAAAAATACGTAACTAGGTTTACGTACGTACGCGCGCGCGTGTGTGTGTGTGTTTGTAAACACACATTTAACATTACAATTTTTGCATTTACCTCACATATGATGTTTTGCTAGCTTTAGCCTCTATTGCTAAACAAATGAGCATAGCTCCATTAAAGGCTAACCTTATTTGACCAAAATGACCAACTCTAATGCTAGTTACAAGCCCTTGAACACACCCAATACTAATGCTGAATACAACAGATTGATCTCAAATGCTAACTTAATAAGACGGCCACAGCCAATGATAGCTCCAAGATCCTGAACACATGATCCAATGCTAACGTTACAGGACCCAGCCAAATATTGCTAATGCTAGCTACAAGACCATGAACACAACAAACAAATGTTAATGCTAAATAAAAGGCCTTGAAGAACAGATCCAATGCTAATCCAAGGACCGATAAAACCATGGCTTGTGCTACAAAATGGGCGGTTTGGACAATATCAAAGATTGGCCCATTAGCGGTTACTATGGTAACGAGCCGGTCGCCCTCATAGATACTTGTGAACGGGAGGAAACGACACAATTAACACAAAGAACTTGGGTTGGTGGGTGTGTGCATTAGAACGTTTGAAGCTTGAAAATGTGGGTGCGTGTGTCAGTTGAACCAGTACGATCAGCTCTTAAATGACAAGCAATGTTTTCAATCATCATTGAAAACGACAAAAAAAAAACAACACCGCTAGTTGCAAACCCAGAGGTGTCAGAACTATGAGGGCGGTAACCTTAGCTTCTTGTTAGATGATCGCCACGACAACGTGTTAATCACCAAGCAACCCCGACCCTCCCCCAGTACACCCAAATCCCAACCCGCCCCCTGACCAATCATGCATGAAACATGAATAATGAAATGTACTAATGAAAACAGCTTGAACACCAATCTACAGAAGACACACATTTTTCTTCTCACACACACACACAATTTATCCATTAGCTGGAAAGCAATAGCAGATTAGATTTTTTTTTTATACATATTGCTCAAGAATGAACACACACACACACACACACACACACACACACACACACACACACACACACACACACACACACACACACACACACACACACACACACACACACACACACACACACACACACACACACACACACACACACACACACACACTTCTGGTTGACTATCTAGCTCTCATCAAGCCAGACGGCCATATGGGGACAGGGGACATGCTAGGGGGGAAGGAGGGGGGTTGTGTGTGATTGTGTGAGTGTATGCATAAGACCCCCTCCCGTAATACTACACTAGCACAAAGGATGCATGCATGGCCAAGCCAGCTTTGTGCTGCATGCATTATGACACACACGCACAGACACACACACAGTAACACACACAAACCGCCCCAAGGTGTGTTCAGCTGCCTTCAGCTCCGATCAGCTGAAGGGGAACACTGTCAGGGGGTCTCTCTCTCTCTCTCTCTGCCTCTCCATGTCTCTCTCTCAAGAGCTCCTATTACTTACTAGCTCCGCCCACAAGCAACAGTACACTGCTGTGCTGACACACACACACACACACACACACACACACACACACACACACACACACACACACACACACACACACACACAGGGGCGTGATGCGCGTTGGAAGCCTTAATCTGTGCGTGACCTGCTTCTTGTCACCCCTACCTCTCCCCCGGAACCCCCCCAGCCCCCCCCAAAACACACATCCCCTTTCCCCACCCTCTTCCACTGCCAGGGGCCTTGAGGCAGGGGCCTCGCCTGCCATTGTTAGCCCACAAAGGGTGAGCGGGGGGCGGGCAGGCCGGCACAGTGCAGACTAGGCCTGGTGGACCCTTGTGATGGGGGGGGGGGGGGCATCGGCAGAAGCTCGCTGGGAGAAGATACTTTATAAAATAGGAAGATAGAGAAATAAAAAGATGAGCAAAAAAAGAATAGGTCAAAGCGAAATAATGAAAAGTCATTCAGAGACTTTTGAGTAATACGCAGAACTTTTGCCTTGACCCAAGACATGGCCCAACCGGAGGCCCCGTTGATGGGGGCAGACAAGGGTTAACCTCAGAACGGTAACCTGTTGGGACACCAACGATTAACCAAACTCTGTCACACAAGGAAACAAACTGCACATAATGCAAAACACACACACCTAACAAATTCAACTCAGAGATAAGCCCAACTGTTTTCTGCGGACACACACACACACACACACACACACACACACACACACACACACACACACACACACACACACACACACACACACACACACACACACACACACACACACGATGTCAACTGGTGTGTGCACACAGAGGCGTGTCGCAGGCAAGCACAGAAGTCAATGAGGGGTGAGGCGATGATCCAATGGTGTTTCAGACGTACACACACACACACACACACACAAAAGAAGCAGGCTTGTAAACAACAATGCTATCTGGCAGGGGCTTCTAGTGCTAGACACCAATGTGTGACACACATTCTCCCTCTCTCTTTCTCTCTCCCTCCCCGTCTCTCAAACATTTTAGACTTAATTCCATGTGCTTCCATTACTTAGTGGTTGTGGGACACAGCAATTGGTAAGGTGATGGGTGACCAACAAACGCACAGCGTGTCACTACTTGGAACTAGGGATGCAAATTATCGAGTAATTCATTAATCGATAGTTGTTTCATCTTATCGATCGATGATCGATTAATTGATAAGCGGCAATTCTTCTGAGAAGCTGAATTTCCTTCTGAATGTGACACATTTAGGTGGTAATTCAACAAAGTCGTTTAGTTGTTGTACTTTAAAATACTTCCACATATTTTGTCGTCATTAACCAACTTAAAGTGGCTCCATACTGCACTCCGTTTTACCCTCTTCATCGTGTCAGTGTCCCGCTTTTCGTTTGTCTTGTCCTGCTTCGCTTGTGTTCCCGCTTGTGTTCCCGCGTGTGCGTCAAGTACGTCTGGCGTCAAGCGCGCCCTCACGTGGACGGTTGGGGAATTACGGGTTAAAAATGCGATTAATTGCAAGTAATTTATTTTAATCGAGTAATCTCTTATCGACAATTAATCGATAATCGATTAATTGTTTGCATCCCTACTTGGAACCCAGGGCGAGGTCACCGATTGGTCCCACACTGGCATGTCCTTAGCACGACAATGAGGCAGCAAGTGTTCCACACACACACACACACACACACACACACACACACACACACACACACACACACACACACACACACACACACACACACACACACACACACACACACACACACACACACACACACACACACACACACACACACACGATGCTATCATACCATGACCCTATATCAGGTGTTTTCACCTTAGGCGAAGGTTCACATCAAGCTAACTATGAGCAAGAGTGCCATGCTAACGCAGGTATCCAAAAGCCTCTTATGAACGCCTCCGTCACCTCTCCACCTAAAGCCCCTTCAGGCGGCTCTCTGGCACCTTCAACGTTTAACTAGCCAACAGCAAACGCCACTCAGGCTAAACAAGGGCTAAACATGCTGAGAAGCCAAGCTAAACACAAACAGAAAAGTCACAGCCATCCCCCGCAGGTGCGTGCTATGCTAACTTAGCTGAGCCCCCGGCGACACTTCAACGTGACAACAAGGCCTTTTGTTAAGCACACACACACTTGGGAACCCGGTCGTCAAGAGAATGGGATGCAAAACAGGCACGAGGCAGAGCACAGGGGCCGCCCGACGAATGCGGTGGAACACCAAAAACCAGATGCACAACAGTGTCTGTGTTGCCGTCAGCTCGAACCGTGAACCACCAACCCCGTTGGCCTCAGAATTCACAGCCTCTAAAGGAAACGGGCGGTCAGGTGGACGGGCCGTTTCAGAGGTTAGATGATCGCGTCGGGATTGAAGCCGCCCACCTGTAGGCTCCCTTGAGCAGGACGCCCCCTCAGCCACTACCTGCTCATTAGCCACACGTCGCTCACCACGCGCTCATCGTTAGCCATACCGGACAAAAGCATCTGCTAAAGCCCCTCAATAGGAGCGGACCATATCTGTGCCCCCAGCTGCAGCAGAACAATGTGCCCAGGGGTGAGCAAGTCCAACCAGCTCAGACAAGAGACAGAGTCTTTTCTCTCCCCCACTCCCTCTGCTCTCCTCCATGGCTGCGTCTGAATACTGTTATTATCCCTATAGCCTGCACAACAGTAGTCATTGTATGGTTACTGTATGCAAACAGCTTAGTGGCTGTCCGAGTGACTCAGCTCCCCATTCGATGCACAGATCGCTCGCCGGAGCCCTGGAGGTGTAGGCGTATGCATTGTACAGTGTGTGTGTGTGTGTGTGTGTGTGTGTGTGTGTGTGTGTGTGTGTGTGTGTGTGTGTGTGTGTGTGTGTGTGTGTGTGTGTGTGTGTGTGTGTGTGTGTGTGTGTGTGTGTAATGTATCTATGTGTATGTGTGTGCGTATGTGTGTGATGTACACAGTGTGTGTGTGAGTCCTCTGGGTTATGCAAGCTGGGACAGTGTAAGGCTACGGCCAAATACACAAACGTACTGAGGAGGAATGCATGTTTGAACGGGTGAATCATGAGTATTACTAATCCCCTGTCTGTTATCAATCCCACGCAACAGTGTGTGTATGTGCGTGTGCGTGTGTTGAAGTGGGCGCCGCGTTTGGCACACCGTACCGCGGCGTTGGTCGTCGGGCGGGTTTCAGTCCCGGAAGGAAGAGTACCCCCGCTAGCATGGATGGGTCAGGCCCAGAGAGATCACAATCTCGCGACAGTGTTGCGGAAAATAAATACAAAATCAGCCTGTGGATGGGAGGAAGGAACAAACGCTGGCTGAGTCCGATAGCCACCGCCACACCTTCAGATAGGAAGCTGTTTCCTAGTGCAACGGTTTAGCAGGCTACTGGTCGAAAATGTAAGGGGTTGTGGTGACGGAAGGTAGGGGTGTGTGTGTGTGTGTGTGTGTGTGTGTGTGTGTGTGTGTGTGTGTGTGTGTGTGTGTGTGTGTGTGTGTGTGTGTGTGTGTGTGTGTGTGTGTGTGTGTGTGTGTGTGTGTGTGTGTGTGTGTGTGTGTGCAAAAGGAATGACTAAAGGCCCCAAGGCTTCACATCCAGTAAGGAGAGATGACGTGTTTGTGTGTGTGTGTGTGTGTGTGTGTGTGTGTGTCTGACTTACAAGTGCACAGCCCCATCAGATAATGAGAGACACAGAGACAGAGAGAGAGTGAGTGAGTGAGTGAGTGAGCGAGAGAGCGAGAGAGCGAGAGAGAGAGAGAGAGAGAGAGAGAGGGAGAGCCTCCTTACTCAGCAGGAGCTGTCTGCCAAGGCAAGAGTCAGTCAGGGGGCGAGCGTGTGTGTCTGTGTGTGTGTGTGTTAGAGTAGAGTGTGTGTGTGTGTGTGTGTGTGAGTGTGTTCAAAATGTAGGGGAGACCATGGCCACGTGCCAAATGCAACGACCCGCCGAGCTGGCAGGGCACAGGGTGTGTGTGCGTGCGTGTGTGCATGTGTGTGTGAGGACGTGTGTGTGTGTCGGAATGCTAGTCGTCACATTCCAGGGACGCATGTTGCCCACATCTCCACGGCAACAACAGAGGAGTATACCGGCCTCATCGAAAAGAGAAGGGAGAAGAATAGGGGGAGGGAGAGAGAGCGAGAGTGGGTGGGCAGAGGGAGAGAAAGAAAGAAAGTGATAGGTAGAGACACAAAGTCCCAAGAGTTAACTAAAGTAAAATAACTCAAGTGTAAAGTCAGTAGAAACACGACGACTTAAAAAAGATGGACTTAGAGAACTTCTTAGACAGAAACGCCATATTTGATGCGGTCTTCAACAGACAAAATTCCTGATGGATGGAGAGCGCCAGGCCGAGAGCGAGCCCATTTCAACTGAATTACATCACCGGGCTGATCCTTGACATTACACTCAACAGCTATATTTAAATATTATTAATATTGATTCAGTGACCGTTGGGAATCCCTGCTACCGCAGCGTTTCACCATTGCCAGGAAAAGTAAACTTCCAACACTTTGAACCGTTCATTTAAGGCGAAAAGAGTTTCGTAAGATTCCGAAAGGTGAAATGTTAGCGTGTGATCTCAGTCGGCAGCAACGGCAAGTTCTTTGACCGACATGTCAGGCGTCAAGGCTTCCCGAATCATGGAAATCAGCTGGAGAGGGACATGGAATATGGGGCTTGCCTTGGACCAATAAAATCAGCCCCTTTGCTCATACCTAGCCTGGCTCCGCCCGCCCGCCTAAGTACCTCCGCTCAATTTTGATTTCCCTACTTGGTCTTGGTCTGAGGTATGTTAGTTGGTTTTCTCCTTCCAAATTTTCTGCGTCCAATCAGCGAACAGAGGGAGTGGCTGGAAACAATGACGTCAAAGTCAGCTCTCGTTGACAGACATCTTCACGCACGGTGTTTGGTTTGTTTACAGCCTGCGCGCAAAGTGATTCCCGGCCAAATGTTAGCAATTGGTTATGGCAGATCCAGAGTGGCACTGGGCAGATCCAATAGCTTTAAACTTCAACAGACACCCGCCTTCAAGTGAGTTAACGTTTGTCAATTTAGTAGGTCCAGACTCTCTGTGCAAATGAAATGAAGTACGCGAGTTTAGTAGGACCAGGCTAGCTCATACCAGGGAGGGGCCAGAGTTTGTAATTGATAGAGAGAGATAGCTAGACACACAGAGAGAGAAAGAGAGTGTCTTTGCATAGTGTATCTGTGACGTTTTTTTTTTTTCCTTGGTGGCAAGTAGTGCACACACACACACCCCCACCCCCACCCCCACCCCCACACACACACAGGTCTGGCTTGGTTGTCCCTCCACCTCTCTAAGTGCCTCTCCCCCTCTCGCTTTCCATCTCCCCCTTCTCCCTTAGTGGATGCATGGATAAGTAATCCTGTTATCTTGGTCCGAAGACAGAGATGAATGAGTGAATGGATAAATGAAGGAAGAACAAGGACAGCAGAGGAGACACTTCTTGTTAAGCACGTCCCCTTGCACCACTCACACGACAACCCCACATCTATATCGATCCAATGCCTTTCCCCACATCCATTTAGAAGATTTGAGGATACAAATGTACGAGTTACTAATATGTATGTTGCGTGGTACGTCGTACACATCTAAAATCATAGAGGGCATTTTTGAACGCCAGTCTTACACCACCGTTGAAACGCTTTACCAACACGTGTGCACCCAGCCTGAACACATAGCAGCAATGTCGTCCAACAATGTTTCCAAACTAGTTTAGCTGCAGAGGAAGAGAGAGCCACCATTGTTCCTCAGCCATGGGCACACAGTGCACCTGCCCATAGACATCTTATAGATAGACGGAGCATTGGCTGCTGGGACGCGAGAAATACGGCCGCCATCTTGGAGTGGTCAACCGGGAGCAGCAACAGCAGCAGAAACAGGATGCCGGGCTGTTGTTCAGCGTATTCCTGCTCAAATCGGCGGACAATCCATAATAGGAATCGGGGGATTACTTTTCACAAGCAAGATTTAACATTACCGTACTATTGGTATAATTAGTATTGAATAATAAAACACGGCAAACCATGTGGCCTTTATCATAGCTACACGTATGACAAAAAAACAGATGAAAATCTGTGGTATTCAGTGAGGTATGATTAATTAAATGCGCTGACAGTTCATTGCTCCAGCCAAACGGATTGCACTGAGTGGAGCGGATGACCACTCCAAGATGGCGGCCCCGCGTCTCGTCAGCGCCAGTAGGCGGTAGCATTCGATGCTACGTCTATCATATAAGATGTCTATGCACCTGCCCTGCATGCTAACTCCCGTGGTCTGACCCGGCAGCATGCTGCCAAGACAAATACAGCAGGCTCCGCCCCCGCTCTTGGTTTGATTGACACCTCAGAGCCCCAATGGGGTAGGGGGGAGGAGGTTTTTGCTCTTCTAGCGACAGGGGGGTGGGGATTTATTCTTAATCAATGACTAATGCCGACACACAAACAACCCAGACACAACCTTCCAAACACACATCTTCTCATACACCTTCCTCTGCAGATAACCCATTTCACAAGCGGGCACACCCACACCCACACCCACACACACACCCACACACACACACAGCAGGTTGATCCATCAGATATGCTAATGAGGTATGTTACCTGAGCAAACAGCCTCCAGGGGAGACTGCTAACTCCTAATTGGGAGGGGAGCTCGTTAATATATGAAAGAAAGAAAAAAAAAACAGGAGAGCAGGGGAGCGAGAGAAAGAGAACACTGCAGTTATATGGGGAACAAAGTAGGAGGGGACAGAGGATGACTCTTGTTTTACTGTTTCATCAAAGCAGAGCACACACACACAGTCCCAAAGTGCACTGCAGCATATCAGTCGGTGGACCCATTTCGATGTTAGTGTGTGTGTGTGTGTGTGTGTGTGTGTGTGTGTGTGTGTGTGTGTGTGTGTGTGTGTGTGTGTGTGTGTGTGTGTGTGTGTGTGTGTGTGTGTGTGTGTGTGTGTGTGTGTTGTTCTAGAACACTCACACCCTGTCTGAATAAAAATACCTTTCTTCTTCGACACCAAAGAAAACACGCACACATACACAGGCCTACTTTAGAAGCCACATGGGAGAACACTATGATTTGGGCAGGGAACACACTGAGAAAACTTCTCTGCTGTGCCAAAACTTAAATTCCATAATAGCTTGATTTGTAAAGGACAGACATTTAGCTGACATTACAGCCCAGCCGTTGAAATGCATGATGTATGTGGCTGCGTATGTATGTATGTATGTATGTATGTATGTATGTATGTATGTATGTATGTATGTATGTATGTATGTATGTATGTATGTATGTATGTATGTATGTATGTATGTAAAAATAAAACCTGTTCTTGCATCTTGGACATGTGTGTCAATGTGCGTGTAAATTACAAAGCCCATTGACTGTCTTACAACAATAAGAGCTTGGATATTGGGTTCTGTTGCCCGAGGGACATTTATTGTGGTGACGCCAGAACACAGGCGAACTGGCCGTATCTGGGATTCTCTGGTTGATACACACACCAGCGTTCACCCGCATGTGCATGTTGATGACATCAAGATCCAGTTTGCCACTTTCTTGTCTCACAAACACTCCCTAGCACTGCTTTGAACTCACTGGATGTGTCAGGGAGGTCTGACACACACACACGCACACGCACACACAATAATGGGGAGACGGCTATCTCAGTCTGAGGACCTGTCTAACAGACAAAGAATATGGGGAAAGTCCCCCTTCTATCTCCAGAAGCTTCATGATATAACCTTACTTAGAATTCTGATTGACCTAGAGGCACAAAGAGATAAAGAGAAAGAGGGTGACACGAAGACATACAAAGATCAAGTGAGAGGGAATGGATAAGATACAGAAACAGAAAAAGAGATAGACATTAAGAGAGTCATACAACAATAAATGGGGAAAAAGTTAAAACGCAGAAGACAGGGAACTAGCACACGAAACGGCACGTCGCTCCAGTTTCATCAGCAAATCATCGCTCAGCACTTTGCTAAGCCTGTTAGCACACAAAGATAGTACGCCTTGCATAAAGCTACACTGGGTTTTACATTTGTCCTTAAGACAATAGTCCTGGTCGTCCCACTACAGACTCCAACCGTCACAAACACAGACAAACTCTTCACACACAAACGCACTGCAGACATCGCTAGTTTTTAGGTTCCTGACGAGAAAACACATGTTAGCTTAACGTTGCCGCGGCGCTAGCCCTGTGCGTCCGCCGGAGAGATGACTCTCTCTCTCTTGCTAGCAGCGGTATTGGGTATCAAACACATTCTTTAGGCCTCTGCTCACTGCTGGGCCTGTACCTCTGAAGCGCTGTCTATTCAGCTGTCCAGAATCTGTCCACACACACACACACACACACACACACACACACACACACACACACACACACACACACACACACACACACACACACACACACACACACACACACACACACACACACACACACACACACACACACACACACACACACACACACACACAGGCACACACAGGCACACAGGCACACAGGCACACAGGCTTAGCTACGGTGAGTCAGCACTTAGGGTGAGTGCAGCACAAAGTGGCATGCATAGCAACACGCTATCTCTGCTCTTTGCTTGCCTCTGAGAAGAGACATCGGACAGTTTTTTGGGGGGTTTAGTGTTGGTGATTTGCCGTTTAATAACTGCACTCTACGCTCCAAAACAGCTCAGTAATAATCAGCCCCGGGAACCATAATAAAGAGCACACAGAGAAAGTGTTTCACATGTCGTTGACTTGAAGAAACAAAACTCCAACACTCAAGGGAGTTTTCTTCTCCACGATCCCAGTGTTTATAAAGTACACAGTGAAAAAAAGAACAGTATTTGAGGGGTTGGGCCATTACACACAGGTACAATGTGTGTTCTGCTTAGGAACGTGATTATACTTGCGCATATGATCGCAAAGTATGCGCTTTTCTTCTTAGTCTATGTGCTTTGTTGATCTGTAATTCTAGCTGCCGCCTTACTTATTCCCCATGAAAGACACCCTGTTGGACAGAGGCGGGCAAAACAATGGCTCACAAGCAGGAGTGGATGGGAGAGGGGGAGGGATAGGTAAGGGGCGAGAGAGGGAGGGAAAAAGAAGAGAGACAGAGGGAGAGGGACGGACAATTGGGGGGGGAAGGACTGATCATAGTCATTAGGTATCCCCCCACCGTGACACACAGGCACGCACACACGCACGCACGCGAGCACGCCTTAGGGTCTTGCTAACCACTGGCTTCCAACAGATATGCTCTTTGTGAGTGTTAAAAAAAAGAAAAAGCTGTGCCATTCTCCGCCGTAGCGAGAGGCAGGACGTGCGGTGGTTAAATACCCTGGGAACCCCCTGGAGCCGTCCCACCGTGGGTCGGTTACCACACTCACTCACTCTCCCCCTGTGTGGGTCGCGGTCGGGGTGTTTTAGGAGTTTATCGCTGCACGCTATGAATGCGCTTGCTGGTCCCAGGTGGACCGAAATGAAGGGCATGATATTAAATAAGGTTGGAGAAGCCACCTTTATCTAGAAATCTCTTTGGTGAACAGAAATGTGTCCAGCGTCACCCCCGGCAATGTTGAGTCCTCGGTCATCACTGTCAACGCCCCACACACACACACACACACACACACACACACACACACACACACACACACACACACACACACACACACACACACACACACACACACACACACACACACACACACACACACACACACACACACACACACACACTAGCTCTTTAATATCAACCTCAGGTCTTGAGAGAGAGACACAGAGGACATAAAGGACAAATTTAGTCTAACAGTCTACAATGCATTAGAGGGAGAGAGAGAAGGAGAGAGAGAATGAGTCCAATCAAAGAAAATTATCTAGACGGACCGCCTCCCAATTACAGCCCCCCTCGCCCAAACCCCTTCCCTCTCCCAGCCAGTCCTCCGTCCAACTCTCCCTATTGGTTGAGGGCCGACGAGTGCTCCCTTGTGTTTGGTTAGTTGAGGTAGGGGGTGGGGGCAGGGGTCTTTTGTTCTCTTCCTGTCTCCGTAGAGAATAGAGGCGGTAATGGCCGCAGGTACTATTAGTCTGAATTACTTTCTTTAACAAGGGTAACGAGGACGGGAGGAAGACAGAGAGAAAACGAGAGGCAAGAGAAAAAATAAGAGCCGACCGTCGAGGAGAACAGAGGAGAAAGGGGAGCAGAGACAAAGTGAAACAAACAGATAAGAAGTGTCAATGAGACTAAAATACCAAGCCCACCAATGAGGAGAGGACGCGTGGAGAGGGCGGGCCTGGTGAGAGGTGACAGTACTGTTCATGCCAGCGGAGAGATGTGATAAGATAAGGCTTTATAATTGCTCTTTTTATCCTGGCTGCTTTTAATCCTTTTGTTACCCTGGCTGCCCCCCCACCCCCTCCCCACCTCAAACGATAACACAGCAACACTTTGAACACTGATTTCACGCAGACGTACACACTCACGTTTCCTTTCTTGCTGTTGTAGCAGAAAAAAGTGCTTATCGTGACACACACACACACACACACACACACACACACACACACACACACACACACACACACACACACACACACACACACACACACACACACACACACACACACACACACACACACACACACACACACACACACACACACACACACGAAATTTAACTCGAAAAATTCACTCGATATTGGGAAATATGCAGAT
Source organism: Gadus macrocephalus (assembly GCF_031168955.1). Taxonomy (NCBI): domain Eukaryota; kingdom Metazoa; phylum Chordata; class Actinopteri; order Gadiformes; family Gadidae; genus Gadus; species Gadus macrocephalus. The sequence continues at coordinate 12,366,334 of NC_082389.1, forward strand.
TGCTGCTAGTCGAGATTTTTCCAGTGAGGGGGGTTGGAACTCTGCACTTTCAATGTGATTTCCCAATTAAGTATGCCTTTGATAATGCTGTTGATACAAAAGTTTGCACGTAGGACTCCTGCATTTTAAACAGTGCACTGTATCTATTGGACTATAATGAATAAGCTATACTCAGTCACTGGTCTTTCTGAAGACAGACCTCAGAAAGCAGACTATAGCATGTTTAAATCTCCATTATACTTTGAATTTTCCTCTCCTGCGGGTGTGTATGTGCGGGTAAGTCCTTCCTGCTGGTGCTTCCTTGGACCCCAAACTCCATCAATGGGCCGTGAGCCTTAAGTACACACACCCCACTAGTCCTAGATTGACCACGCCACCACAGGGCAGCTAATCCTGTTACAGCGTGTCACCTACTAGACTCCCGCTATTCATGGCCACACACACACACACACACACACACACACACACACACACACACACACACACACACACACACACACACACACACACACACACACACACACACACACACACACACACACACACACACACACACACACACTATCTCCAGAATGGGTTTAGGCTGTAGGTAAGAACCCTTCACTCGACAACCTGGCCCAAGTCCCACCCCTTTCTTTTAGTCAATCCAGAGGACGAGGACGCTGGAGGTGATGTCAGCGAGTTCTATCGGCTTATTCCCAAACACACAACACTGTGTTTGTGAATAAACTGCAGTGTGTGTGTGCGTGTCTGTCCTCAGTTACCCAGTGAGACGATGTTAATAGTGTGTGTGTGTGTGTGTGTGTGTGTGTGTGTGTGTGTGTGTGTGTGTGTGTGTGTGTGTGTGTGTACCATGGCTTACTGAGCGATGACCACATTAATCTTGTGGAGTTAGTGAGTGAGTGTCCTCTTTTGCCCCATGCGTGTGACAATGCATGCTGCACTGACTACAATCAATTGAATTGCATTCCTCTATTTGTGCCCTCATGAGCATCCCGTCGTAACTTTACTCCAGGCCTTGAAGCTTTAGTTTAGCAGAAACACAGCGTAGGGTAAACGTGACAACACACAGAATGACAGGGGGTCAAATATATGAGTTAGTGAGTGAGATAGAAAAGTTAAGGATAAAACATCCCGTGACTTTCACACATAAACAAGAATTCACATTTGTTATACACCCACACAGATGTTGACACAGGCGTCTATAACCTGTGCAAGTGTGTATATCAGATTGTGTGTTTGTGTGTTAACGCGGGTGGATAAATTGGGGTTGTCCGAGTGACATGGCACAATAGGTTAACAAGTGGGTCAGTGGGGATCTGAAGTGGGTTCTCAACACAGAGGGCGGCAAAATAAAGCAAAACAGAGGGAGAAGATTGCTTATTTCCCGACCAATTGACCAATCACACTCCAATACATGGACTACCCCCCCACCTGCAAGGACCCCTCAAGAGGCCAGCGCGCACCCTCGTGTCTCCAAGGAGATGGGCCACAGCCGCTATTTAAATCCAAATGACCTGCGGTGAAAACGTCAGGTTCTGCTCCCCCTCAGGGTTCTAACCAACAGAGCCGGGACCAAAAAGGTACGGAGAAGGACCCATTCACGGCTGATAGTGAGGATGAATGAACCGGGTACCATCAGGCCTCGCTCGTCTCTTGGAGGAGAGGGAACTGTATAGGTGTTGCAAGACCACAGGAATGATCCATATAAAATGGATCAGCCTACTCGCTAATCTTTTGTATTTATTTACTACAAACAAAGATGTTCCACTTACATGCATGAAACGAACAACATGCTGGTGCCATATATAAAAGCGTGCGCGTCAGCCATTAGCTTATACTAGCACGGATCTGAGGCTACTTATGAGAACGCAGGGCTGGGCTCCAACGGTGTAGAAATATTTAAAGGTCAAATCTGAACTAACAGCCAAGGAGATTTCAATAGAAACACTCACTGATTCATAGTTCGGCTCTTTCCCATCCCCCCCATTTCCCTATTTATCCTCCCCTCTCAATTTATTCCCTTTTATCTCCCCATTTCCAGTTCCTTTTATTTCCTCTCTACCCTCTTCCTTCCTTCTTTCTTTCCCATCCCTCTCTACCTCTTCCTCTCTACCCCCGTCTTCCCTTACTTCCTTCCTCATCCCCTCCTTTCCTTTACTTCCCTTCTCTCCCTTCCTCATCCTCTCTCTCTCTGTCCCCCTCTCTCTAAGCTCACATAGACAATCACAGGACTCTAATTCCCTTGATTGATTGATTTATTCTTAGCCCCTCCCCCCCCCCCCCCCCCTCTCTCATGGTTAATTGGCTCCATTGCCTCTGGGACGTGAGCGCGAGCTGATCCATACGTGAAGCGCTAGGCTGCCACGGTGGAGGGGGCGGGGACAATTAGAAGTTGAATTAGCAAAGGATCAGGAAGCCTATGGGGGAAGAGAAAAATCGTAGAGATGACACACACACACACACACACACACACACACACACACACACACACACACACACACACACACACACACACACACACACACACACACACACACACACACACACACACACACACACACACACACACACACACAGAGAGGCCTGCGCTTGAGTGAGTTCTATTCAAGCCAGCGAGCGATGGATGGGCCGGTGGAGAGGAGCCGTGTTTAAAAGCAGAGGGCCAGGTTGTTTGAAGAATGCTATTCTCAGAGGCCGCTCAAAGGAAAAGTTTCCCTCTTTGTGGTGGTGGGTGGGGAGGGCTGTATGAGTCTCCGTCATCCTCCACTGTAGGAGGAAGCCGGCGGGGCGAGGAAGGTGATTGGTTTGGCTGGTTTCAGGTTCAGCTCCAAAAATGTTCACCAATGTAAAATAATAAGGTTGGACCCTATTTATATATTTTCTATCATTATCGGGCCGTCCACGTCCTTCCATTTCTCTAGGCTTGCCCATCTCATGATGTGTAATATCTGCCAATATGTAGACAATATAGCCTAAGCCGACTGTATAACCCAAAGCAAGATGGCCGAGTCGATGTGAAACTGTAGCAACCGTCGCTTCTCTTCCTAAGAAAACATATTTTTTTGTTTGTGTCTTTCTCCCTCTTTGTAAATGAGTTAGTCTAACCACGTTTGTTGTGGCCAACCCCCCCGCTGGGCCCCATCGTAGCCATGGCCATGGGGGGGGGGGGGGGGGGGGGGATCTGGTCTCTGATTGAGGTGTGTCATCAGACAATGATGTCATCACATAATCCCATTTCATTGGATGAGCAGAGGTCTGCTGTAATGAGAACAGCAACACAAAAAAAGTAATAATGGAATAATACACATTGGGTTGTTCATTCGCTGTCTGGCGAATGAACAACCATTATTTTATTCAGCCTTCAACAAAATAATAAGTGTGTGTTTTCCTCGAATCATGAATGTTATAGCGGGGGGGGAGAAAGAGTAGTATGCTGTTTTGGTGTAAGAGCAAACGTCCATTTGCAGCCCGTGTGCAGCAGTGAAACAGGACTCTGCTGGCATCAGAGAGCCGTCTGGTGTCATTACTCTCCTGCACGGCCAGTCTGGACGCCTGGCTGCGGCACAAAAAAAAGCCTTTTCCATTTCATGTGATGAGGCTAGAAAATGGCTCTGACCTACACAAATGGCATGATTTGTCTCCATTTTGCATGTCAACCCCCCCACCCCCTCCCGTTCCCCCTGCCTCCCAATCCTATCCCTTTTCTCCCTCTTTTCCTGTCTTTCTCCTCTCCCTATCCACTCATCCAACATTTGTTAGGCAATTACAACCAAACGAGGACATAATAGGGCTGTCTGCCCAAGCTCTCTCTTTTAAGTGGGCCGGCTCTCCCTCCCTCCCTCCCTTTATCCCTCTCCCTTTCTCCCTCTGACACATACACAGGGGATAGACATGGACAAATGTGTGAACACACACACACACACACACACACACACACACACACACACACACACACACACACACACACACACACACACACACACACACACACACACACACACACACACACACACACCCACCCACCTTATTTAGGAGAGACTGGGTGTACGGGTAGCCGTTAGCCTAGCGACTAGCCGCTTAGCTAGTTTAGTCAGTCCTCTAGCTTGTGCGACAGTGGTTGAAGACTATGCTTTTGCTCCTGCATTCAACAGAGACAGGATTCTGGAAGATAAGGGGTTCCTAGTGCTCTCCCCGGCAAACAAAAGCGGTAACACCATCATGTCCGATTCATAATTCTTCGTGTAAACCGCTCACACACACACACACACACACACACAAACACACAGGTGCCTGTTCCTTTGATGAACGTGACAACAAAGCGCACGCCCTCCCGTCTGTTGTCAGAGCTCATAAGACTCACTTGATGATCCTTTCCCCTGATTTCCCGCGTTTGGAGTGGAGGAGCCGCCATGAAATTAATTACCTTGATTAAATATTGTCCGTCTGGATGCGCCACGAAAAGGAAGCGGAAGACAGACGGAGCGTGTGTTTCTGTGTGTTCTGGTGGCAAAATAAATGTACTGCGTGTTGCGCCCCCCCCTCCCCCCCCCCCCCCCCCCCCCCCTGAAAGCTGGAGAGAAGAGTGACAGACGGACAGCGGGAGTAAAAGGCGGACGGACAGACACTACTCATCGGAGGGATTAACACAGGTTTTAAGAATCATACCCTAATGCATTGTGCATTATTTACCAAAATGGGACTCAAGAGTGGCCATCTTGGTTCTAAACATTAGCCGTGTGTCTTGGCTTTAGTGTCTGCCCCCCCCCCTCCTCCACAGCTAAAGTTTGGAACCAAGATGGCCGCTGGAGTTGGAGAAGGCCCACAGTGTTCCACTTAACTTGAAGCCACGGCCTGCACTCATAAAAGACTAAAGAATGTGCAAACTATTCAGACTCTTGACACGTCGCATTCACAACATTAGGCAGACTTTAATGAGGCCCGGCGCTACAAACCGACCGACTAATTCAAAGTCAAACACCAGCCGAGCCAGAATGGCCCCACCGAGCCTTCAGAAAAAAGCGTCCGCCCCCAGCTTACCGGACGCTGATTGGTGTAAACTCAGAAGTTGGTCAGCCCTAAGAGGTCCAATCAATACCCCTCACACACAGGGGTGAAAATGTTCAGTGTGTGCTGCGGGTGTTCGTGGACGGCATCATCACAGACTCAAGAAGGAGGATTCCACACAGCAGAAATCCTTTTTGGTCTAAAATGGCGTGGGAGGGGCAGGAATCAAATCGAACAGTGATCCTTTTACAAATGTTTCTACTGGTAAAGGGCTGGGGAAGAGACAGAGATAGAGACACATAGAGAGACAGATAGATAATGAGAGAGAGCGAGAGAGACCTTGAAAGAGAGAGAGAGCGAGAGAGACCTTGAAAGAGAGAGAGAGAGATAGACATACATTGAAAGAGAGAGACCGACAGATATTGAAAGAGAGACGGAGAGTGAGGAAGAGAGTGAGTGAGTGAGTGAGGAAAGAGAAGGACAGGGTGGAACAGACAGACAAGACAGCTGGAAGGGACGGACCAACAAAAGAGCGGGAAGAAGAGACGACAACAACTTGAGGAGGAGCGACTTGAGCGGGACTTGAGCGAATGGCCGGACACTTCTTTGGCACGCAGGTGGAGTGGGAGCCGATGTCACATGACCACCTCAGCCCTTGCTCGGTGATGTGACATCATACCAGCCTCACCGCAAAACACCCTCTCTAATTCCCTATCGAGCCACTGTCTGTCTTTTGAGGAGGGGGGTGAACGGGTAATCGATTGCGTGCACACACATTGCACAAGGAAACCGTATGACACACACACACACACACACACACACACGATTGGATAACATTCACGTTTGACGGTGCAGTCAACCAAACTGAATCAAAAAATGTATTCCACCCTCATGCCCCCCCCAGGCTTCATTCGACTTAGAAATGGCCCCCATAAACTAAGAGGCCCCTTTACTTTGAAAATATCAAATGAAAGATTTTTCTTTCATTTGAAAGTGGGGAGGGAGGTGAACATCCAGTCACTGAACGCTATGCCTGAATTGCTAAAATAATATTAATTTCAAGTGGCCATATATTCAAAATGGCCTCACATCAGGGGCCCATTATTGCTTCATCCAACACCAGGTTGGGGAGAAGGGAGGGAAGGAGGAGGCGAGCTCAAGCAAACGCTAAATCAAGACGACACTTGTGTCTGCAGATTATCACACACACACACACACACACACACACACACACACACACACACACACACACACACACACACACACACACACACACACACACACACACACACACACACACACACACACACACACACACACACACACACACACACACACACACACACACACACGGTTTTCTACAGCTGAGTAACAAAGCATGTCTCCATAATCCCAACGCTTGACTCAAGGCTAAAACACAATCCCTCCTCCCCCACCCTGTTTCTGAAGACTTTATTCAGCTTTGGCAGGGGAAGGGTGGGGCTATATGTGGGGGTGTGTGCGGGCATGTGTGTGTGTTTTGGGAACGGGTGGAGGGGTGTGCTGGGGGCTCCACAAACGAACCCAGGACACACTTAGCGTTGATTATTCTAATTATGACTGGGAGCGCCGGCTAGATTAGGAATAAACGCACGGACCAATGAGCTGCTGATGAGCGCCTGTCACGCCAAGGTCCTGCCGCGTTAGCGCTAACCAGGCCTGACAGTCTCTCACTCACACACACACACACACACACACACACACACACACACACACACACACACACACACACACACACACACACACACACACACACACACACACACACACACACACACACACACACACACACACACACACACACACACACGGTGTGGGGTGGTGTGTGTGATGACTACTTCCAGGAATACTTGTGTCCATTCCATAACAAACTCCGTTCCAGACCGGTAGTTTGTTGCTTTCGGTTTCGGCTTGTTTGTTCGTATAAAAACAAACAAAGCAACTTTCTATTCTGTGGGTGTAAAATCTCAGAGAGGATAAGAATATTTAGCATTGCAACGTTTGCGGTTCACCATCGCACACAGATCTTTGGGAATGTACTAGTAGGGGACATTGTCGGAAAACAGAGCTGGATCAGACTAATTAACAGGGTGGAATTCACCACATTGGGCCGGAACCATACAGTTAATGGATACATATGATGCCCAATTCGGTGGGGGTTTGGGGGAGCAACCTTAAGTCTAGCTATGCTAAGTCTACACAGACATAAACTCTGCTTGACCCCCGGACTCCAAATTCACCAAAGGCAGCCGTGTAGAAAATCCCCCCCATTAGCAAGTCACCTGAGCCAACTAATGGCTAATGTTTTGGTGCCAGCGCAGTCTGAAGATAAGAACTTCGATGTTTATGAGTAAACTCAAAGATTAAAATCCAGATATTACCCAGTCAACGTTAGATTTGCTATACCTGCTGTGTCCGATGTTTTGGAAGTTTGACAAATGAAAATGTGTGCATGTTGGTGTTTATTAATTAATCGTTATTATTTCTGGCTTTTAATTAAACACTTCCATGCTACCTTTAGCCCTGTCGCTACTTCCACCGCCGCCGGTGCCTTTTTGGGGTCGGCCACATGTGCAAGCTAGCCGGAGTCGACCATAATCTACCTTGCCACTGTTGTATGACCACCCCTCCCAAAATAAGCCAAAGCCAAAAACAAAAATAACGGCGCTATGTACTTAGGGCTGATTATGATTATGTAATTGTATGTAAATGGTAATGTCAACAGTGGTGAAATTACAGTGTCGGTGGTAAAGTGTACGTAGATGACTATTTTTGTGCGCACAGTTGGTAACCCCCTTGTGAAAATGCTAGCAGGTGCAGGATTCTCGAGCCGTTTATTTATTAATTACGACTGGAGATTGGTGACCGGTGAGTCATCGAGCAGAGGCTTTCACCGTAACCGGTTTCTTCAGGTTGTCTGCAGTGAAAACCCCTGTGGCACACACAAGGGTGCACTAAAAACCCTATCTTGTTTCTGGCTCTGGGCTATTTGGTAGTCTCTTGACAGACAGACAAACCTGTGTGTTGGACTGACCTTGAAGGGGGGGGGGGGGTCACAGGCAAGGCAGGTATGACTGGGGATGCAGGTGCAACTGCTATGGGGGCATAACCTTTAAGTTGAAGCAGGCCTACTTCTGTCAATCTACTTTTACTATCACCATATATCCCTGTGCTAAAGTCACTCCACATCAATGTAATTTGAACTAGGCAAACAAGATGAAGGATAATAAAGAAGTTGCCTTCAAATACATGTTCAGTGTTATCACCCAAAGCAGCTTAACCTGGCCAGGTGTGCCATGCCCATAAAAAGGGAAATTCATAGTAACTTTAACAACCATGATCACCTGGTGATCTCGTTTATATTACTTTACTGAAAGTAGGCAGCGCCTACTTTCATATAGATTAAAATACCCATTTGGAGTACATTCCAAAACTCCAAAATCTGTCAAACAGGCCTACTGACATCCAAACATCCACCGATGCATTTGCAGAAACCATAAAGGGTAGGACGTGGTAAAAGTTATCAGATGACAAACCCAACCATCCCCTCAAACCCCCAGTTCATCTAACATTACAATTCTCACAATCACAAAGCAAACTTAAAGTATAAACTGCGAGGCTATCACGTGCAGTTTCTCGTGCGTCTTGGAGCAACTTGAAACCACAGACAAGCTCCACCGATCTCACCATATGGCCCCGGTGAAAAAAAAAAAAACGCGCTGTCGGACAAAAAGTGTTTTTGTGGAAGATAAGCCCCTTCCTAATTGTGCTGGTTCGTTTTCATTAGAATGAACACAGATGAAATGGAGAATTTGAACGGATGCGGGGCTTTTTGCGAAATGGTCCTTTGTTTGAAAATAGACCACAGTGGTGCCTTTTCACCGATGATTGCCTCGGTGGAAACGCGAGACGCGTATCGATCATTTGAACTGGAAGGCTATTGTACTGCGAAAGACAAGAGAGGCTGTAAAACACTTCGTTTCCGAGCACAAATACGACCACTTTGTACATATCACAAGTAGCATTTTGGGGGGGGGGGGTGTAGTGGACCAGAACATAAAAAACGCTGGCGTCACATGCGCGGTTTATTATACACGCCAGTCATTATTTTCCACGCTGGTGGCTCCGGGTTCTTTGTCCTGTCCGAGTGCATCAAATAAACAAAAGCTACGCGTTTTTTGGATCAAGACGGATTAACATCGAGATTAATCGTAATAAGATGACCAATAACAGTCTTTGTTCTTAATCTAAACCCACATAAACCGATGGAAAATTCATTAAAACAGACTTCTGCGACGAGTAATTGAGGAAAAACGGACGCTATTCCGCTTGGTCTATTGTATACGCGTCTGTCAACCCCTCCATCCCCCCTTCCCAGCGCCGCTCCAGTCATCGACGAGCAGCCGATGGAAAGAGGAAAAGTGCTGATAGTTGCCAACCCACACACACCTTCTCCGGGGTTAACAACCCAATGTTAAGCGACTCCATACTGCGTCGTATGACCATAAAGTGACACTTCAACCCCAAAAGAAAGGCTCGGTAAAATGCTAACTGGGACAGGGCTACGCTGTAATGATCAGCCACAATACACAAGCCGACTGGCTGCCCTTTAATTTTTAAACAGCTGCTGCTAAAAGCTACGCGTTATCCTCGCTTCCCTTTTTACCAATCTGGCAACCTCCGAAATTGAGAGCTAAAACTGAAACAAAAATAAAAACAAAATGTTATGTTTCGTTGTCCCTATAGCGCTGATAAACTATGTATGGGTCGATATTTAGTTCAGACTGAGAAAAACCGTGGTAAGCAGACTTTCCACGCGGGTGCACAAAACTTCCAATCAATCACACCCCCCACCCCCCTAACCCCAACACACCGACAGTTGAATGCGATCCAAAGTGTGACTCAATTCGCTTCATCCGGCCATTTGGCACAAACTATTTTTACTTACCGACTTGCAAAACGTTCTCCACACAGCCTGTCTCCAGTAGCCTGATACCCCGGCGGAAGGGGAGTCCGTCCCCCGTCCCCACCACTCCGGCTACGGCGCTAGACGTGGTGCCAGCGGCAGAGGCTCCGCCGCCGCCGCCACCACCACCAGCGCTGGTAGAAGATCCAGACCCAGCGGCCCCAGCTCCTGTAGCCGCCGACGGCCCCTCCTCGCCGGCGACTCGACATTGAAACGAAGAGTACATACATATTTCCTTTTCGTTGCGAGGAAAAGACCAGTACACGATACGACGTTGAACGGGCTCCGGGATCCGTTCGAAGCGCTCCTCCACTCTCTCAAAGGCCCATTTCTCCGCCACTGCCTTCGCGGCGCAATCCAAAAGGGATTCCGGTGAGCGGTACCGAGAGTTCGCAAATCCGCTACCATGGCCGGGCCCCGGCCCGGGACCACGGGGTGCTGGGCGGAAGCAGGGTCGCTTGCTAGCCGGGGGTAGGGAGAGGTGAGGCGGCAGCTCTCTGCGTCCGTCCGCCATGGCGAGCCGATAAACACTGAGTGTGTCGAAGCACGGGCAACCGAGCAGCCACAGGAAACACACACACAACTCGCGCTCTCTCACACATACACACACACGGAGAGGGGGAAGGAGGCGGCTGCGGCGGGTGTCCTGTGTGTGTGTGTGTGTGTGTGTGTGTGTGTGTACGGTGGGGGGGTTACTACGTCACTAAACCATACAATAACAGAACACTCCCCAATCAGCCGCGGCCGATAGGTCTTCCTAGACAGGTTTGACTTCAGGTTTTCATTTTTTTTTGTTTTTTGTTTTTATAAAGCTGATTATTATCCGGCCAAAGACAACTTCTCAAATGGGAAAAGGATACATCTCGACTCGCAGTGATCAATAACACACGTCATTCCTCCTTTGAACACGCCATATCTTGAACCCTATTCTTTCTCATTCTTCCTACTCCTTTATGTGTGCGTTTCTTTGCAGATAATGATCGCGGTTGTCGTGATCATTGCGCATAACAAAGCCACTGTATTGCAAATTAGATTCACACTACTACGTGGCCGATACATGTCAATTACGCCCAGCTAGCAAATACACATCCTTTTAAAGTAACGTCCATGGTCTCCTCCCTCATCGGGTCGACCAAACGTCTGACATGGTCATTATCAATGATCAAGACCCTCTATCTCTCTTTCTTTTTCTCTTTCCCCCTGACTTTCCATTGCCTGCTCTGTCTGCTTGTGTGTGTGTGTGTGTGTGTGTGTGTGTGTGTGTGTGTGTGTGTGTGTGTGTGTGTGTGTGTGTGTGTGTGTGTGTGTGTGTGTGTGTCGCTCTCTCTCTCTTTGTATCGCTCTGTACACGCGATCATAATTGAAACCAAGAAATTGAGCAGAGGGGAAAGTTTGTGTCATCCACAACAAGTAAAGACACACACTGCTTGTGTTTACATGTCTGTGATTGCGGGACTCCCACATGAATGCGTGTGTGTCTGTTTCTGTGTGACTAGTGGAAAAAGTAGGCCGTCGTATATTAAAAAATCCCCTTTGGTGAATGGTGAGACGTCTTCCATTAAACATGTCGCTGAAGTATTGGACGCAGGATTTGGTTGTTTTTTCTTGAAATAAAGAAATTGAAGAAGCTCATGGACTTGAAGTTACATTTTCAATTGAATGTAGAGCAGACTTGTAAAATAACTACAATAAAGTATATTTTATTGAGGCCAACTGTATTTGTTTAGCCCATAGGCCTAATGCGTGTTAGGCTACAGTAAAGTCTCAATGTTCAAAATAAAAGTAGGCCTAGCCCAAGCTTCAGATAATACCTCAAATTCCATTGGTGCAAGCCTTCACAGAAGAGAAACACATTCAGTGAATTCATCCATCCGACACCACAGAGAGACAGACGTCTCAAGGTTTGGGTTTGTTCTCAGAGACAATTAAAACAAAAGCCTCGTGCCCACTGCCGGTCGGGGTTGATTCAGAACATCATACCGTCTCCAGCCAAGCCGCTTCACAAGCCTGTTGGCAGCCCGGTCGTAGCCGGAGTATTCAGAGCAAGCACACAGCGTGGATACGTTCACTCAATCAGTCTAACTGTAGTCTAACACATTCCTTTAGCAGACCGTCCCCAGGGAGGGGCAGCCGGCTCTGGATGTTAAAACGATGGTCGGGGGGAAATTTGCCCAAGCTGTTAAGTCACTCTTTTTCCTCCCTTTGTGTTCCCCGCTATAAAGAAAGATTCCTTTTGGTGCATGATTATATTGAACAATGGGGCCGTGGTCTTGTGAAGGATGCAAGCGGTTGCCATGGAAATGATTATGATGGATTTGCAGATAGACAGGGCAGGTAATTGGAAAAAGATTGATAGGATGACGGCGCAAGAGAGAGGGAGACAAAGGGAGAGAGAAAGAGATCCAGGGAGGAGAGATTAATTCATGGCAGACAGTGGAACACAGCATGTGTTGTGTATCTGGGATTAAAAATGACTTGTTGATGCATCCCGGCTTTTCGTTCAGATGCTCATCTCTTCTCCTACCCTCTTCAGCCTTCCCTCTATATGTCTCTTATTACGCAAGTAAGAACTAGCCCAAATAAGTTTAGTTTCAAAGTTAATGTTTGTAAATGTTTATTATATAACTGATTATCTCCAACCCCCCCCCCCCCCCCCCTCTCTCTCTCTCTCTCCCTCTCCCTCTCTCTCCAACACTCTGGCTTTGAGTCAGGGTCTCTCGCCCCTGCTTCTCTGTACATCAGTTGGTCTGTTGCATCACTGCGCAGCAGGGGGGACTTCCCAGTCGTGGGCTATTTATAGTCATCTGTGTGCACCCGCAAATAATCAAAGCACGTTAACTAACACGCACACAGATGCACACACAGACACACACACACGCACTGTGAGGTCACACACACACACACACACACACACGCACTGTGAGGTCACACACACACACACACACACACACACACACACACACACACACACACAGACACACACACTCACTGTGAGGTCACACACAGGACTGAACGATACTCTGTCCCGGGACATTAAGGCGAGGATGACACACTGCCTGACAAAAAAGGGGTGTGCATTAGTACCCCCACACACGCACGCACACACACACACACACACACACACACACACACACACACACACACACACACACACACACACACACACACACACACACACACACACACACACACACACACCACACACACACACACACACACACACACTGCATTGGTCTCACAGTATCCTGGTAACCCCAGGGGGAGTCTGCCTGCAACTGGAGGAACGCCGTGCCCTCCAAATAAGCACTCCGCTCCACTCTGTTCCATTCCACTTTATTGAATTCCGTTCCGCTCTTTCAGCGCCCCCCTCCCCCTCCCTCCCTGCCCTTCGCTCTGGTTTCCTAATGGGGAAAATCAATTCAATTTCCCCACCTTTTATCAGCCATTTCTCATTCCAGGCATAGGCCGCTTATTGTGCACATGAATGGGGAATATCAAGCAGAATTAAATTGAATGGGCTTGGATTCTGGAAGTGGTCTTCTGTTTTTCCCTCTGATCCCCTCACTCTGTCACAGGTTAGAAGGAACCATGTTGTGTTGTGTGTGTTGTGTGTCGACTGCAGGTGTAAACAAGGAAATACACGTCCCATCGGTTTCACCCGATTTTCCTCGGTGTAGTGTGAACGAGTATTTTATTTTGTAATGCCATTGGATGTTCAATATTCCCCTTCCAAATGTAAGTGTTTAAAGCGTGTGACGTTATGTTCCTTAAAATAGGACATTCATTGCTTCGAGGGAATCCAGTTGCCTAGGATTTGATTTGTTTCCTTCCTTTTCTGGGCCAAATAATCCTCCCTCTTGTAGTACTTTGAGCTGTGTGTACCTAAAGAATGTCTCTTTATTTATCCACTCCAGCGGCGATACCTCCCCATACAAGTCCTTGTTTGTGAAGCGAACAATGCGGTGTGTGCGGGTTTGGTATTGTGGTGGTGTGAATAGAAAGACCGTTCCCACTCATCTAGTCTTACAGCGAGGTTCAAGAGAAGTTGTAGCAACAAGTGAGGAAAATAAAGAACTGAAAAATATATATGTTGTTTCTTCTAACCCCTCCCAAATTATTATTTAAAACTGGCCTGGACTCTTAGAAATAAATGACATTGGTTGCAGACCTGCCGTGTCTTTAAGGTGCTGCTATTGTGAAGCTAAACGACTTTCAGCAAAGGTGTCAAAATGGATGACGGGTGTTGTGATCGTGGGTGGGTGTGTGTGTGTGTGTGTGTGTGTGGGGGGGGGGCTTGTCACCCCGACACAGAGGTGATGATTAGGATTGAGGCGTCAACAAGCTGCTTGTTGATTGGCCTGGCAGCATGTGTGTGTGTGTGCGCACTAAGGGAGTTTATAAGTATGTGTGTTAAGGTACCAAGTGCATGTGTGTGGATGTCTGTGTGTCAGCAGAAGGGGGGGATAGTGTTTTTTGCACGTAGAAATTACTTCTTGTCCAAATAACAAACATTGCCGCACACATACAGACATGTGCACACAAGTGTACACACAACTATTCAGTCCAGTTGTATGTGTTGAGTGGTGCCAGAGGCTTTTTACTCATACTTATACTCCTGCTTACACTTACCCATTCGTTTCACTACACACACACAAACACACAGACACACACACACACATGCACACACACATGCACACGTACATACACACACACATGCACACACACACACACACACACACACACACACACACACACACACACACACACACACACACGCACACGCACACGCACACATACACATACACACAGATACAGGACACACACACACACACACACACACACACACCACACACACACACACACACACACACACACACACACACACACACACACACACACACACACACACACACACACACACACACACACACAAACACATCTCTTTTTCTTCACTCAATCTCCTCTTGTTCTTTCTTTATTGCTTCATCCGTCTCTACCTGTTTTTCGACCTCTGTCTTCATTCTGTAGAAAGCTCTGGTGGTGTGCTCTCTCCCTCTTTCATCTCTCTCTCTCTCAATCTCTCTCTCTCTCTTTCAAACTCTTTAGTCCACCCACCCTACAACCCACTCTCTTTCTTTCTCTTCCTATCTACTTCTGTTTATTTCCCTGTCTCCATCTCTCTCCCACTCTCTCCTTCTCCCTCTTTCTCTCTCTCTTTCTGTTTTTGGAGACTACCATTCACAATAGGATGTCCAGGAGGAGAGGACTCGAAAGAAACCACACTTCAGGGTAGTAGTGTGTGTGGTGTGTGTGTGTGTGTGTGTGTGTGTGTGTGTGTGTGTGTGTGTGTGTGTGTGTGTGTGTGTGTGTGTGTGTGTGTGTGTGTGTGTGTGTGTGTGTGTGTTGTGAATGCGCATGTGTGAGTGTGCAGTTGTTTGTGTGTATTTGGGTGTGCGTATGTTTGAGTGTGTATTTGTGGGGTGTTTAGGGGATGTGTGTAGAGAAAAAGAGAGTAGGCAGGATGCAAGATAATAATGGGCAGGAAGAGAAGGAGGTAGGAGACAGAAGGAAAAACAGCAGCGAAAAGAAGAGATCAATTCACCAGAGGAAGAAAAAGTGTGCACCAGGAAGTGAAACAGGAAGTAACAAAACACAAAGAAAAGGCTGTGAGTAAGATGAGAGAGTGAGAAAGGGTGTGTATCTGTGTTTGTGCGTGTGTATGTGTGTGTGTGTGTGTGTGTGTGTGTGTGTGTGTGTGTGTGTGTGTGTGTGTGTGTGTGTGTGTGTGTGTGTGTGTGTGTGTGTGGGTTTGTGTGTGTGTGTGTGTGTGTGTGTGTGTGTGTGTGTGTGTGTGTGTGTGTGTGTGTGTGTGTGTGTGTGTGTGTGTGTGTGTGTGTTTGCGAGTGGCGAAAGAGACACACATGAATCAGATATAGAGAAAATAACAGCAGACATGCGCCATCATGGAGTTGTGGACAAATGTGGACCTATGTCCAGGAAAAACACTAAAGCCACTATGACGATGCCTTGAACACGTGTGTTAAAGTACCTCTGTAATGATACAATGCATTAAGGAACAGTAATTTATCACTCATTAACAATAATTAAAATGACAAAGGAACAGTTAGGCTATATAACATTATATTATTTAATTATAATTGTGTATGTCCAATATCTTTTATTGATAGCTGTGCTTGGTGTTCCTTCAACACATGAAGTGTTATTGATTGTCACCGTCTGTTTAATGCTTGTACGAATGTAGGTGTTGTATCAAGTTTGTTCATCACAATGGCTACATGTTCATCATGCTAGCAAAACAACCAGATTTAGTCGCTACCTTTGGTTTGTTACATCATCATGCGGGAGATGGCATTCAGTATGATTGAGTGATTAACTGGAAAATCTGCCAAAACCTCAAATGACACCAAGACTTCCCACCAAATCTTCCCGAAATATTCACTCTCGCCCTTCTCTCTGATTTCAGACGTTTTTCCTGCTTCTTTTGATTACATCACACACACACACACACACACACACACACACACACACACACACACACACACACACACACACACACACACACACACACACACACACACACACACACACACACACACACACACACACACACACACACACACACACACACACACACACACACACACACACACACACACACACACACACAAGTCACATAAATTGCTGACATTACTGCCATGCTTCAGAAATCTCCCAGTCTGTCATCTTTGTAACTCTTGTTCACTTTCTCATCACCCATCCGATTGAGGGATAGAGGGAAAGGTGTGACGAGAGAGCCAGAGTTCTCTTCCTCGTAAAACCTCTCCCTCTATCTCTCTATCGCCCCTTTGTCTTCCCCAATAGCTCTCCTCTACCCTTTTCCCTTGATCCCTCCTCTATCTATCTCGTTATATCTCCCCTCATATCCCTCTGTATCTCTCCTCTATCTATCTCTCTGTCCCTTCTTTTCTCACAATTGCTCTCCCCTATGTCTCTTCCCTCTTCATCCTCTCTCTTGTTCTATTCCCCGTCTCTCCTCCTTCCAGCTCTCCCCCTATCTCTTCCTACTTCTCCATCTCTATACCTTCCTCTATCCCTATCTCTAGCACTGTCTTGCCTCCTCTCTCCCTCCCTCCCTCCCTCCCTCTCTCTCTCTCTCTCTCTCTCTCTCTCTCTCTCTCTCTCTCTCTCTCTCTCTCTCTCTCTCTCTCTCTCTCTCTCTCTCTCTCTCTCTCTCTCTCTCTCTCTCTCTCTCTCTCAGCACATTGCTCTCACTGCATGGGGTTCATCAAACCCTGATTGAAGTGTATTTGTTTGTGTGTGTGAGTGTGTATGGTTTGTGTGTCTGTGGGTGAAAGAGATAGAGTAAATAAGAAAGAATGGTGTGTGTATGTGTGTGTGTTTGCATGTTTTCTGAGCTGTTTCAAATTAGGTTTCGAAGTGTGTAAATGTGTGTGCGTTAGGTTCCATTAATGTGTGTTGGTGCATAAGTGTGTGTGTGTGTGTGTGTGTGTGTGTGTGTGTGTGTGTGTGTGTGTGTGTGTGTGTGTGTGTGTGTGTGAGAGAGTGTGTACATCAGTGTGTTTGTATGTGTGTGTGACAGAGGGGTAATTTCACACCCAGTAGGCCTTATGGTCTCATCAGTCACAAATGTCTGAAAAATGGCGTGTTTGTGTGTGTGTGTGTCGGGGTGAGTAGGCATCGTGCTTGTGTACATGTCATGTTTGCGTGCCCACATGAGCATTTGTGCACGTCAGCACAATGTGTTGCTAATGTGAGCTAGCTTGCGTGTAACCATCTGTCTACATGTGTGTGTGTGTGGTTTTGTTTTGTGGGCCCACCGCTAAGTGTGACCGTGCCCGCTTGTGTGTTTGGGTGTATGTGTGTACTTCTTAACACGCGTTTACTTCTGTATTTGTTTCCAAAAGTGTGATTGATGTGGTCATCGGCGAGTGCTTGTGTATTTGCGCACTCGTATATGTGTGTGTGTGTGTGTGTGTGTGTGTGGGACAATGGACCGGCACTACTC
>NC_082389.1:12389492-12481588 GCF_031168955.1 Gadus macrocephalus
ACCAGTCTCCCTCCTCTTCCGCTCGTCTAGATGACGGCCAATTAGCACCCAGCGAGAAAATGCCCAATCAGAGAACAGCGGCCCTCAGAAATAGCCAATTAGGCGTGTTTGTCTGGGACAAAGGAGGTGGTATTGCGGTAGTGATTGCGCCACCGTTGAGCCTGGAAAACACGGCGAAATGACACCTTACTTGTTGCCTTACAACCCCTACTTGGGAAGAAGTACAGGCCGCTGATTGCCGCGGCGCCGCGGGAGAGGGAGGACCTCTGGTTATTACACCAAAACAATCAGCACCCCGGGCGATCCCACCCCAGCTCCTGTTTTCATTAGGGAGCTATTGAGTCAGGACCACCCTCCCCCTGGCCCCCCCCCCCCTCCTCTCTCTCCCTCTCCCTCTCCCTCTCTCTCTACTCATTCTCTCTCCTCTCTTTAGTTCTCTCTGTGGTTCTCTCGCTCTTTCTCCCTCTGCTTCTCTACTCCTGTCTTTCTCCAGGCATCTCCCCATCCCTCCTTCTGTGGTTCTCTCGCTCTTTCTCCCTCTGCTTCTCTCCTCCTATGTCTTTCTCCATCTCCTCTTCCCTCCTTCCGTTGCTCTCTCGCTCTTTCTCTCTCTATTTCTCTCCGGCTCTGCCTCCCCCTTCTCTTTTTCTCTGTTGTTATCTCACTCTATATCTCTCTCTATTTTTCTCCTGCTCTCTTTACTATCTCCCCCTTCTCTGTTTCTCGCCTGCTCTCTGTCTTTCACCATCTGCCATCTTTCTTTAACTGATCTTTCTCTCTATTTTTTACCCTCTTCATGTTTCTCTATCTCCTCTTCCTCTACCCCTCCCTCTCTATCCCTCCCTCTCCCTGGCTCACTCTTGCACTCACACACGTCATTATTTTTTAATTTCTTTGTATATTAACCTGCACCGTCCACACACACACACACACACACACACCCATGCAGGCAAACACACACACACTAACATGCACACACACAAACACATTCACTCCCACACAAGCACACACACATATACACACACACACACACACACACACACACACACACACACACATACACATACACACACACAGTCACACACACACACACACACACACACACACACACACACACACACACACACACACACACACACACACACACGCACACACACCGGCTGTCACGCTCCTCGTGTCTGGTGCTAAAATGTATTCTGGAGATATGTAGTTGTTGTTTTACTTTTTTTTTCTTCTTCTTCTGCGGGTGGAATTAATGAAGCCGTAAATTCATGAGGCAGGAGCCACCGGGCCTCCAGAACACTCCTCGGAGACCTTCCAGAAGGTTCCTGGGACCCGCATGCTTAATTAACTGATTGTGTGCTTGGCTGGGAGCCACGGCCAGGCGGGATTAAAGGGGAGACGGGTTGCTACGAGCTAGCGGCTAACGCTAAGCTATCAGAGGTGCATCGGCAATGAAAAGCTGTATGCCAGACGCTGAGGCTAACAGAGGTAGTGACGCTAATGGAGGGAGCGAGACTTCACGAGGGCGAGAGAGAACATAAAGGAAAATAAAACGAGAATAAAGAAGAATAGAGGGAGCAGAGCCACAGAAGGCGAAAGAGGAAAATAAACAGGGGAAAACAGGTTAGGAGAAAATAAGGCCGAGAGGGAGAGGGGATTGGATAAAAATTACAGCAATAATTTATATTATGATTTTTTTTTCCAACATCGCAGGAGCAGGAATGCTTGAAAGGATCAGCAAGGAGCTGTTGTAAATAAGAAGAGAATAGTTGAAGATGACGATAAACAGTCTATAAAAGATGCAGAGATACAAAGCATCAGTCACTGTTAGTAGAGGACCAATCTCCTGAAACATCATCGGCTATCGTCTGATGATAATTTACTTCTGGAGACAAGGGGCGATATTCCTGAGCTTCCGGTGTAGCCGGAAAACAGGTCATTGATATCGGCGCAAATAATTTATTTTCCGAGCACCGGTCATTGTTTTCGATGATCTAAAAGGGCAATTCCGGTCCAGATGACATTTTGGCTTATCTCTTTAAACAGATATCAAAGCTAATGAAATGCTAAATCATCCTCAGATGAAAGCTTATGGGTTCCGAGATTGTTGCTCTGGTGGACTGCGTACATGTGGGCAACCAAAGACGCTAAAACATGATTGGTCAATAAAACGTGTGCCTCAAACAGAAACAAGAATGCCTCTGATCCCAAATCGACTACAGAACATCTGTAGTTGACTACAGATATTCTCAGATATTATAGTAACCACAAGATGACCAAACCAAAGCAAAAGAGCAGCGCCCTCTCTGGTCACACACACACAATTGTAGGAAATGCGTTAGGCAGACAAAGCAGGTGGTCATAAGTTGTCATGACAGTTTTCACTTTATTGAATTTGAGTAAAGATGGATGCGTCGTCGTCACCCAGAGGTCAGAGAACAGAGGCCAAAGGGCAAAACATTTATAGCTTCTTGCTGGTCCTCTTGAGCACAATGGACCCGGAGGTGGAGGTCTGAGAG
The DNA here is from genome assembly GCF_031168955.1 of Gadus macrocephalus. Taxonomy (NCBI): domain Eukaryota; kingdom Metazoa; phylum Chordata; class Actinopteri; order Gadiformes; family Gadidae; genus Gadus; species Gadus macrocephalus. The sequence goes on from NC_082389.1 coordinate 12,392,015, forward strand.
AGAGCGATAGAAAGATAAGGAGATTTTTTAAGGGTATTGTTAATTGAAATTATCTTTAGAATAACTATATAATATAACTATGTCACTGTTCCCTCATCAATCTCCCTCAATCAAACGTCAGCACATCGGATTTCAAATAACCACCATCAATAAAATGAAACCATAACCTGCTCATCAACACTAACCACTCATGTAACCAGTGACACTAATGTCTACAGGGCCTCCTTTAAAACCCAATGAGTCAACCCACGATCACATGACCCTCATCGTTGGTGTCTATTGGACCAGAAGGAGAACCAGGCTTTACCTCCACCAACTTCCCGCAGCAGATCTCCGAGGTGTGGCTGTAGTTGGGGAAGCTGACGCTCAGCTTGCCCCCGGCCATGGCCACCGTGGCCTGGGGGGAGAGCACAGAGCGCTGGGGTTAGCATCATCATCATCATCATCATCATCATCATTCATCCACTCTGCATCCCCTGCTCCTCTTCCCCCGTCCCCAATACTTTGTACATCATTATTCACACACACACACACACACACACACACACACACACACACACACACACACACACACACACACACACACACACACACACACACACACACACACACAAACCTACACCTACACACCTACACACCTACACACACACACACACACACACCTACACCTACACACACACACACACACACACACACACACACACACACACCTTGAACTTCTTGCCACCGATGGTCTCCATGTCACTCTCCTTGCCCACGCTGAACTTGTTGGAGACGCGGGCGCCGGCCGGGTACAGCTGGGTCCAGGTGAAGTCCTCCCCGCTCTGGGTCACCTCCGTCACCATCTTGTAGTCACGCCCCTTCTCGATGACGTCAGCAGGGATGCCTGGGCGGAGGGAGGGAGGGAGGGGACAGAGGGAGGTGAGCGTGCACGAAGCAATACTAATGACTAATGTGGTGTGTGGTTGATAGAATCAGAGAGGAGCGGGTTGGGGAGGAGGGGGGGGAGTGGAGAGGAACAAAGGAGAGGGGAGAGGAGTTGAAAGCAGAGAAGGTGAGGTGAGGGTAGGAGAGAAGGGGAGTGGAGATGAAGCGGGTAAAAGGGGGATAGGAAGGGGAGAGAAGGAGGAGAGAAAGAGAGTTTAGGAATGGGGAGGAGGAGCAGAAAAGAGAACACCTTTGAGTTACAAAATGCTTTTCCAAATCATGACCTTCAGTGAGGTTGGACCTAAGAGTTAAGGGTCAGCAACTTGTTCAATGCTTTGAGGTAAGGCTGAGGGATCGAATTGGGGATCGAACGTAGTAGTTCTCGGCTGGGGGGACCTTGGCCACTCGACTTCCTTGACCTGTTGAGAGCCATCCAAGCACGAGGACCACACAGACTACCTGGGGCAAGATGTGGACTAAAGGGAAGAAAGCATCCAACCTTGAAGCATTACGTCTTACAGAAGACTAAACTAACTTTTCTCTACCCAAAATGTTCCGCCATATGCCTTTGAAGTATCTTTTTTATTTTTTATGTTTCACTCAAACCCTTTATCATGGCCCTTCATATACTGAATACACTGGTGTCCAAATACTCAATGTATTTGGGCGAATTAAGGAGATTACAAGGACCTTCGTGGACTTATCTCACAGATCAGTCTCACCAAGGTCTAGTGACGATCTCTAGTTTTCTTCAGTTGAAGTGCACTTCTACCACACTCCTAAGCACCTGCAGTACACCTGTGCGAGTCTCTACAGTTCAATATACATCTAATGTACCAAAAAAGAACGACCTGTCACGAACCATACAAGCATAAAAAGTCATTGATAAGACAGGGGAACAGCGATAGAGAAAAGCAGATAGAGGAGCAGATAAAAAAGGGGAGAGTGGCGTGTGTGTCCGTCTCACCGAGGAGTTTGCAGAAGTCGTCGTATCCCTCCTGTGTCTCCAGTTCCCATTTTCCGGCAAAGGCCATGTTGAGTGAGAGGGCGAGCGAGCAGAGGCGACGAGGAGAGAGAGAGAAGGAAGAGCGAAGGTGCCGAGACACACTTCTGCCGCCCTTTAAGTACACCTCTGGTCAGGGCCACCCACCCCCCCCCCCCCCCCCCGCGCTCACACTTGTGACATCACGGGTTCTGGGACGGGGCACGAAGACAGCGCCAGTTCAATGAGTTTCACAACGGAACAAAAAAATTGTGAGTGGCAGCAGAGAATCCATTCACAGCCATGAATGGGAATGTTTTTTATGGAGCAAGGTCGGGCGGCAAGGTGTGAAATTTTGCTGACTAACACAAACACGGAGAGACCCACTCTTGGATCAACCTTTCCGGGTCGTTGAACCCTTCTCCAACGTCTTTATGGGGCCCTACTTGGCTTTTTATTTTATTTTTTATAGCATACGATGAAATACAAATAAAATAAAATGAGTTCTCCTTTAGATGTTAGAAACTGTACGATCGGCCCTCCTAAAATGTCATCATTGATTGATTACCAAAGCTCTGTAATGTGCTCTGTAATAAAGAGTGTTTTATGGGTGTTCTGTGACATACAGTACATTACTACACTTGCAGTTCTTTACAGCACCTCACAGCCGGGAACCTACTCTCTACGTTTTACGATGTACTCTCAAACTATTTCTAACCCTTATTGTATAGTAGCAGTAAAGTAGTAAGTAAAAATAAATGATGTTGCAGAAAAACTCCCAAAGACACTACCTTTATCTTCGTGTTTATATTCATTATATTATTGTGTTAACGATATTAAATCCAGATGTCATTGGAAGTAAGATAGCCTGATTCAGGGTTAATGTAAATACATTAACCCCATCAATTAATTGAAAAGAAAACGCCATGAATTACGCCACAGCTTTGCCTTAAAGCGAGCATATGCAAATTATGCTATTCCATTAGCACACATAAATTACAGTATTGCTATGCTACATCTTACAGCTAGCACACGTTATTGTTGCTACTCTATGCTAGCCCGTACAGCAAGCACACACTAATTAAGCTATTGCCTGCAACATATTACAGCTAGTATGCTGTTATGCTGCTATTCCATGCTTCATCTTACAGTTAGCACATGCTAATTATGCTATTGCTAGGCCACGTCTTCCAGCGATGACATGCTGATGATTACCAGAGTGACCTTGGCAGGTCTTTACAACGACATAAAAGAAAGAACAGGTCAACACCCTGGAGGACACTCGCACTCACTGTCTGTCTGTCTTGCTGTCACTCTGTCTCGCTGTCTGGCTCTCACTGTCACGCTATTTGTCTTACAGTAACTGTTCTCTGTCTATCTGTCAATCCATCTTTCTCCCTCTACGTCTGTCACTCTGGCTCTCCCCCACTATATTATCTATCTATCTCTATCTAACAGACACACACACACACACACACACACACACACACACACACACACACACACACACACACACACACACACACACACACACACACACACACACACACACACACACAAACATAGGTCTTTTGACTTAACTACACTACTACTATCTACTAATTTGAAATTTAGTAGGCCTTTCTATCCAAAGAAGTGTACAGTGAATAGTCTTATTATATACACTGTACATTCAATATGTGTGTGTGTGTGTGTGTGTGTGTGTGTGTGTCATATTCAACATGAAACAAAGACGCAGCACTTCTCTCCTCACATACATCACTCCACACAGAACCATCTGAAGCCCCCAGGTCTAAGGCAGACATTTTGGGTCTTCATTTATCACACACTTAAAATGCACAGGACACAGCAAATTGCGTAATCCTATTTAAAGCCGCCGGCGTTTTTGAATTGCTACAGCTATTAAATTCATAACCCTACGTATTAAGAACAGTCATCTTCCAAGGTGTGTCCTCATTGGCTGGTAGGTAAATCGTAGTTTCTATTTCCGACTCCATTATGAAACCTGGTAGATTGCGCTCTACCTCTCTCTCATCACCGGCCTCAATGTGCCGTTTAGCAGCACATGATATAGTGTCTACCACTGCATTGAATGATAGCATGGCGTTTTGTGAAATGGCTGGGGTTGGGGTTACCGGGTGGAAATTGGATTGATGGTGAAATGCCATCCATTATAAGCAGTTTAATAGCAGGCAGTGAATGGTTACGGCAAAAAATGAAAGCGGGTTGAGACTTTGAGTGTGAATCTGTTCTGGAAGATAAGGGTTCCTAGGCAGATTGGACCTCTATAGGACTAATGGAAACTGTACTGAATGTCAGCCCTGTTTAAACCACGCTGGCGTAATGACACTAGGAAACAGACAGAGGATTCCAGAACATTCCATCTTGGTCAAGGCCGCTCACTGGTTCTTAACCCCTGCTGTGCTGTAATAAGTAACCAAACCAGGACCTGCTCGTTACTTATTGGCCAATCACATTGATTGCCTCATTCTATGTGATCCCGCAGTCCTCTCTGGTGTCTATGCGGCATGAGAGTGTTAGAGCAGAACCACACAAACAACATGGAGATGATGAGGGTGATGAAGACCACAACCCCATGATGAAGGTGATGATGGCAACGAGAACAAAGACGAAAGAAGATAATTAAAAACGGGGGAAGACAAGCAAAACTAGGAGGATGATGAAGATGGTAATGATGTTGAGGATGATCCAGTCGTGATTGCGAAGAGGCTGGAGATCACAGAGATGATTAAGCTAACGAAGATGAGGAGAACCAAGAAAACAACAAAGGCCATGAGGATGACAGTGTGTGTGCAGAGTATGAAGAGAACATGCTCTTGAAGATAATGTTATGAAGTTACAATGATAATGATGATGGGTTGGCGACAATGATGGTGCCGATGGTGGCGATGAAGATGATGGTGGCTATGAAGATAATGTTGAAACGAAGACGACCGTGACAACCAATATTATTTGGAGAGGAAGATGACAACCGCGAAGCTGGCGGCTGTGAGGCAGACGAAGGTGACGAAGAAGACAATAACATTGATGACGGTGATGAATGGGGACAGCAGGGATTAGTTCCGAAATAAGGGGTTAACCAACCGAGGAAGAAGGGAGCTAGAAAAGGTGGGGAACAGAGGGGAGGAGGAGGAGGAGGAGGAGGAGTAGGAGGAGGAGGAGGAGGAGGAGGGGGGAGGAGAGGAGGAGGAGGAAGGGGGGGGTATTCTAAAGAAAGATAGATACATAGATTCCTTTTTATCTCACACTGGAAAAAAGGGGGTGGGAGGGAGGGGTGGGATTTGTAGAGGAGGCTCTGCAAGGAGGGGAGGCCTTGATATGCAAATGAGGCTGGCGTTAATCAAAGCAATAAGATTAGCCTTCCAAATTGAGATGAAAAGAGGCTCCATTATGTGGGCCGAGTGTCATGTGTAATAACGCGGAACGGAGGGGTGACGCAACGCCATGCAGCGGTGCATGCGTGTCAATGAGAGGAGAGAGAGAGAGAGAGAGAGAGAGAGAGAGAGAGAGAGAGAGAGAGAGAGAGAGAGAGAGAGAGAGAGAGAGAGAGAGAGAGAGAGAGGGGCCTAGAGAGAAGTACGGGGAGAGTGAGAGAGACCAAGTGAGGGAGAGAGAGACCTAGTAAGTGAGTGCGAGAGATACCTAGTGAGTGAGTGTGTGAGATACTAGTGAGGGAGAGAGAGAGCAAGAGAGAGAGAGAGCCGTAGAGAGTGAGAAATGGAGGGCTATAGAGAGATGGAGAGCGAGAGTGAGAGAGAGACCTAGTAAGTACCGATTGAGTGAGAGAGAGAGAGAGAGAGAAAGAGAGAGAGAGAGAGAGAGAGAGAGAGAGAGAGAGAGAGAGAGAGAGAGAGTAAATGAGAGTATAGAGAGACAGCAGGAGATATTGGCAGGGAAACAGAGACATATAGACAAGGAAAGTGAGAGCGCTAGTGAGCGAGTGTGTGTGTGTGTGTGTGTGTGTGTGTGTGTGTGTGTGTGTGTGTGTGTGTGTGTGTGTGTGTGTGTGTGTGAGTGTGTGTGTTTGTGTGTTTGTGTGCCCTACAGGCTTCGAAGTGTTAAAACGCGTATTAGTTGGATGATGAAACCTTCTACACACAGATAGCATTACATAGCAACATAGCAACATAGCAACACAGCACTGGTGTGTACACACACACAACAACCCCCCTCCCCTCATTCACACACTGAACAGCGAGAGATTCCCTGCTACGTTCAAAGCCTTCTGGGACCGCCTTTTCAACTTCAAGGTGGGCTAACACCGTGAGTGTGATACTGTCTCAATACATCACCCCATCCATCACCCACCCCTCTCTCACCCATCCAGCCCTCCCTCTCTCACCCATCCAGCCCTCCCTCTCTCACCCATCCAGCCCTCCCTCTCTCACCCATCCAGCCCTCCCTCTCTCACCCATCCAGCCCTCCCTCTCTCACCCATCCAGCCCTCCCTCTCTCACCCATCCAGCCCTCCCTCTCTCACCCATCCAGCCCTCCCTCTCTCACCCATCCAGCCCTCCCTCTCTCACCCATCCATCTGTTCATTACTCACACATCCATCCATCCATCATTCATTAATCCATCACTCCCCGATCCCTCACCCATCCATCCCTCACCCATCCATCCCTCACCCATCCATCCCTCACCCATCCATCTCTGCCCATCCATCCATCTCTGGCCCATCCATCCATCTCTGGCCCATCCATCCATCTCTGGCCCATCCATCCATCTCTGGCCCATCCATCCATCTCTGGCCCATCCATCCATCTATCTCCCCATGACCCATCCAGACGGCTCAACGCCCAATGGGAAAGACAAAACACACGTCCTCCTTCACACTTAGTTATTTCCCTAATGTCATCGCCCCCAGCCCTCCACCGACCCTCTCAGACGAGCCATTCCCTCACCCAGGGAGGGAGAAATTATGCCGCCATTAATATTTCAGAGGGCAGGGGCCTCCGGGAGCCACCCACATGGGCCAGGGACCCGCGATCCACTCCGATCGGCCCTTGTATCAAATGAAATGTTGCCTGGCGATCAGAGGGCCAATCAGGTTGGCCGGTTGAGGTTGAGGAAAGGGAGACAGCTTGAGGGAGGAGAGGAGGAAAGGGGGGACAGGAAGACAGGGGGAGAGAGAGAGAGAGAGAGAGGGGGAGAGGGGGTGGCGTTGAGGGGGTGGCGGAAGAAAGGAGGAGGGATATTTTGAAAAAAGGAGAGGAGGGGAGGAGAGAAGGAGGCGGGGACGTCAGGCTCATGAAAGGGAAGAGAAGGGAGGAGAGGAGTGGGCTGGAGCGACCAGGGGTAAGGAGGAGCTGAAGAGCAGAACAAGAGCGGAAGAGTCGAGAGAGAAAATGTAAAAAAAAAAAAAAAGAATTGCAGATTGAACTGACTGGAGAATAGAAAAGAAAGGAAGAGTGGGTTTGAAAAATAGGAAAGGAGAGAAGAGGATGAAAGAGGAGAGGAGGAGAGGACAAGAAGAGAAGGGAGAAGAGAGACAGAGAGGGGAGTAAAACGGACGAGGAGGGGAGGAGACGAGCTGGGCGGTAGAGGGGAGGAAGAATGGAGAGAGGTGAGGAGAAGGGATTAGAGGAGAGAACGGCAGAAGGGAGGAGAATGGGGAGAGGAGAAAGAAAAAGGAGAGGCCCAAGTAAGAGTGTGGAGCAGAGAGGAGGGGAGAAGAGAGGAAACAGGAGGGGAGAGGAGAGGAGAGGAGAGGAGAGGAGAGGAGAGGAGGAGATAAGAGAGGAGAGAGGAGGGGAGAAGAGAGGAAACAGGAGGGGAGAGGAGAGGAGAGGAGAGGAGAGGAGAGGAGAGGAGGAGATAAGAGAGGAGAGAGGAGGGGAGAAGAGAGGAAACAGGAGGGGAGAGGAGAGGAGAGGAGAGGAGGAGATAAGAGAGGATAGAGGAGGGGAGAGGAGGGGAGAGGAGAGGAGGGGAGAGGAGGAGATAAGAGAAACCGGAGGGGAGGGAAGAGGAGACAGGAGAGGAGGGGAGAGGAGGTGGGGGAGGAGAGGAGAGAGGAGAGGGGAGAGGAGAGGAGGAGGGTGAGGTGTGTCAACAGGACCATACCATATTAGTGTAAATAATGTAGGGAGCCGAGGGGCTCACGGTGGGCTGAACAGGAGACAAAGAGCCCGCTGAAGACGCACGAAGGTTCAGACGTCGTGGACAGGAACGCCAATAAATTGTATGGATTATTCATTTCCACCGGCCTTATAAGTCAGACTGTATTCATATTTCATATCCATGCAGCGGTGCCCTCTCATAGTTACAGATGAAACTTTGGATGGAAGAATGGAAGAAGCTAATGAACGAACCATGACTATTACAATTATTATTTATGTAGGACCTAGTGGAAGACCGCAGTGGTCCGTCTTAAAATAAAAAAAATTGACGGAGATTGTTTCTAGTGTGTCTGTCATTCCAAATCTCATATTGAATTAACCTGTGTGTTGGAGTTTGTGCATTTGTGTCTGAGAATGAATGTTGAATGTACCATGAGTGTGGTTTTCAGTTTTTTATATTGTGCGTGTGTGTCTGTATGTACATGGAAGCTGCGAATCTATCGCGCTCTCACATTTACTGCTTTGGTGAGAATAGCAGTAAACCTGACGATTTTTCACAGATGTACTAACATGTGTTTGTGTGTATGTATATCTGTAGTATGTGTGTGTGTGTGGTTGTGTGTGTGTATACTATGTGTATGTGGATGACATGAATTTATAAAAAACAGCATCTGCCGAATGACTAAATATAATGCATTGTGTGTGTGTATGTGTGTGTGAGTAAGAGATTAATCGAGAACAGCCCTAAATCTAGTCAAAAACACAATGTGTAGAGTGCTTATTCTCGGTTCTGTATGAACAAGAAAGGGGCCAGTTTCATTACGCGGGGCCTACCCACCCAGTCTGGATCTGATCCCACAGATCACAGCAGCTTACTGATCCAATAACCAGGTCCTTCTGATAAGCCAGCCTGAGTCCTCCTTAAACCAGACCTCTTTAGACAGCCCATTGGCTGAGGGAGAAGACAAACAATCAGCTGATTGGCTGAGAGAGAAGAAGACAAACAATCAGTTTATCTGTGCTTCGGGAGAGAGAGGCAGGGCCCCTCAATGCATTGATGCTATTGATGATAATAGAGAAAATAATATTGATGATTATGTTGATGATTGATAATATCGGTTTAAAAATACTGATACGAGTATTGATGATAATATTGACATCCCTTCTCTCCCTCTCTTTTGCTCTTCCTCCATTTCTCTCTCACTCTCTCTCTCCATTCTTTCACTCTTTCCATCGCTCATCCTCCTCTCACTCTGTCCTCTCCCTGGAAATGTCTCTTACTCACACACACACACACACACACACACACACACACACACACACACACACACACACACACACACACACACACACACACACACACACACACACACACACACACACACACACACACACACTGCTTTGTGTGAAATGAGCCTGGGAACAGAAGCGGCAGGGAGGGTGAGCAGGTACTTGACGGCGGCGGTTTGACCTTGGCGGATACGCAGAGTGCCGACTGGTAGATAAGATAGCACTGAGGATAAGATAAGGCCCGGGGTAAGATAAGACCCAGATAAGATGTACTTTAACCGGCTCCCGGCCCAAAGGTACCGGGTTTGAACCCCTCGTCCGCGGCCCCACCTGAGAAAGAGGCCTAGCCACCCCCTGCTCCTTAATGACCTGTCACTGAAGGCACTGTGAGTGGCTTTGGAGAACAGTGTCGGCTAAATGACTAAATAATAAATCGTAGAGGGAGCAGAGAGTCGACAGTAAGAAGTAGGCAAACAAAAGGCCATTCGTAAGACTCCCTGGTATGTAGCACGGGTTTGCTGTGATTGAACAGCGAATGTACAAACTGGCCCACGACTGTGTTTTGCTGCAATCTCCTCTCTTCTTATCCTTCTCTTCTAATTTCACTGCAATTACCACATTGAGCTTTCTGCTCGTAACCCCCCCCCCGCCCCCCCCACACACACACACAAAGAAAAAGAAAACACTCAACAGAGAGGGAGAGACAGAGTAGCAGCAAGAGAGATATAGCAGACAAAAGACAAGGAGATAGACAGAGAGATAGTGAGGTATAGACCTAGAGGGAGGTGTATAGAGACATAGAGAGAGGAAGAGAGAGAGACAGAGAGAGAGAGAGGGATCGACTGACAGAGAGGGAGATAGAGAGGTTGAGACCGAGGGAGGGAGCTTAAGAGACAGACCGAGAGAGAAGGAGAAAGAGGTATAGAGACAGAAGGAGAGGTATAGAGACAGACAGACAGACAGACAGAGAGAGAGAGAGGGAGACAGTCCCTGTCTGATCAGAGTAGCTTGGCGTGGTGAAGGGCTCTCCTAGGGGGGATTTCTACGGACCCTTGTTAACCCTCTTGGAGGAACAAGCCAGTGTGGTTCAGCCTCAAGCACCCTCAGCACACCCTGGCAATCATGCTACATCCATCCACCCCCCCCCCCCCCCCCACACACACACACACACACACATGCACGTAGAGACGTGCACATACTATATAGGCAAACCTAGTCCGTCCCCGCTTTATTTCCCTCCTTAAGACTCATCTTTACAAAATGGCTTATACTATGTGATGCTATTACTGCATACTGTCTATTATATTATGATTTAGTACTGTTTTTAGTGTGTTGAACTGTTAGTGTATGGACAGTCTTATTATGTACTTTATTCTGGTGGCATTATATTGTTCGGTAAAGTCCTTTGGAATCTGCTTTGAGGTGCTATACAAGTAAAGTAATAATTAATTTCATAATTATTGATATTAAATTTATTATTGTTATATATATGTTGTGGATGGAATCTTTATGCCTCTTTGGGTCAGGTAGAGGCATAAAGAAATACAGATGGTGGTTGACGGTTCATTGTGTTAATGAACGAGCTGTAAAGCGTGTTGTGTTATAGTGTCAACTCATGCGTGGGTCATGCATGTATACAGCGTACGTTTGAACATGTGACTGTATCCTGGTCTGTGATTGGGTCCTTCCATGGGGCCAGAGAGTAGGTGGTGTGCTTATAATGACTCCCTCCCCCCCACCCAACAACCCCCCCCCAACTGATTTTTCAATTGCATTTTTGTCAAGCTAGTCATCATCACTGTTGCTTTAAAATCGCTTGTTAAAGCAAGTGAATGGAATAGATGTATAGATTGATTGATGCAAAAGATTCCTTCATGCATGTATACACTACAACGTTGATGTACGTTGTAGTGTTGCATTTAGAAGTAGTTAGAGCTACCAACTACCAACATTCAAGATATTTTTCTCATGCCTTCGCCTATTTAAATATTCTGATTGCATTTGTTTGCTTGTGTTTTATGTGTATGCTAGTTAAAGACACAAGAAGCACCAACTGTTGTGGGTTGGTGTGTTCAAGTGTCAATCTCATAAAAATGGGGACTGAGAATGATGGGCGGGGTTTCCCTCTAACAGAAGAGGAGGGGCTTAAGGCTGATTGGATCTCACAGCTCATAAGCTAACGACAACAGGAAGCAGCCAAGCGTCTCAGAAAGCAATTAGATAGAGAGGAGGAGGAGGGGAGTGAGGGGGGAACCACGAAGGGAGGAAGAGAGGGGGAGGTCTGGGTGGGATTTATTTCAATTTGGCAGAAGCCCTAGTCTCTATCCCCCTTAATGACATGAGGGGGAAGGGGATGACACAGATAGATAGCCAGATAGATAAAGATAAAGACAGACAGAGCGACAGACAAACGGAGGAGGACAGAGAGACGGACTGATAGATAAACAGAATAAATAGATTGACAGACAGACATGAAGGACAGACAAACAGGAAGATGGATAGAAAGCAAAGTGTGCGATGTCACATGACAACACACACTGGAACGTTCAAGCAAAGTGGAAACGAACAAACAAAGAAAAACACTCAAGAAAAAGGTTGATTTATGCAAATGATGTGAATGCAACATTTTATAATTACAGACCACTGCTTCATAAATAGGGGCTCTCAGACTGTTACCCAAAGCCTTTAGCCACAGCTAACAGCCTCATAAAACATAAAACACATGATACAAACAGTGCCGTTATGTGTTGTATGGGACATGGTCGGCATCCCCCCTGATCCACATTACACTCCCCCAGCCCCTTAGCTTTAACGAGCTGCTAATCTAATTTACTATAATAAACACATTAGTCCTAATGAAGCTGCTGGGCTCTGGGCGGACTGCACATATGGGCCTATTGTTTCACAGCTAGCGCATAATCCATCTACACATATGGAGGTCCGCGGCCCTATGTAACACCCCATATATGTATATATATATGTGTGTGTGTGTGTGTGTGTGCATGCATGTGTGTGCTTGCGTGGATGCGTGTCTGTGGTCATTGCATCATTATGTGTGCAGCCACCCTCTCCACCATCCCGAACAGTCAATGTATAAAGTAATTACTAACTTCACCCCACCCCATCTAACAACGGACACGTAATGCGTGTTGACCCCCACACTACACACACACACACACACACACACACACACACACACACACACACACACACACACACACACACACACACACACACACACACACACACACACACACACACACACACTTCATTAGCGTCACCTCAGTACTGGTGATGTCACTCAGAGCCAACAGAAGCGAGGGCCCCAGAAGGCCCCCAGGGCCCTCTACCATGACAGGGGCCACAGAGTTGACCTATATATATTTATATACCCAGATATATATGCATGTATGTGTGTGTGCGTGTATTCATGAGCGCATGGGGCTGGGCTGACCAAGCACATGCACATTGGAGAGGGCAGATGGTGTGATGTAAGAGAGGTGTGCCCATGTTGGTGGGACATGCCCCCCTCCCACTTTATGTTATGACATGGACAAATGTCAATCAATCAATTAGTGATCCGTTTCTAACCCACCTGTCTGTCATTTAACGCCGTTCATCTAGATAGATAGATGGACAGACTCAATATCTATCTCCATCTAGCGCTATTCATATTACACTCTGTTTATCAATTTATTCAGTCCATCCATCTATCTATCGTTCATACATTAATCTATCTATCCATAATCCATCTATCTCTCTTTCTCTAAGAATTCACATCTTTCTTATTTTACATGGTCAGGTTTCGGTCTCCATTATATAATGCCAGATATGTGGATTATTCACGTGTGAATTATCCTGGACATTTTGGGGCCCTCATATAATCCCTCCTTTTTAAAAATAAACTTGTGTGTGTGTGTTTGGCTGCTGTTACAACTAAAGCCCATGTTGAGTGATTGATAAAGTGCAATTTAATCTATTTTAATCTAAATCCTGCTCTTATGTTTGCGTGGACACACAGTTTATGTATGAATTGACTGCTTCGTTGGGTACAATATACACAAATGTTGGTTGAAATATTGATCCTTAATCATTGAATATAAAAATATGTTCCTTTAAATATATTCACCGTCATTGCCAGTGTCCCTGTTGTCTGTCCAACCGCTGGCCGAGAAAACAAGAAGAGGCTGTGAATTAGAAAACCACTAGCTGTTTTAATTGTTATTACATCTCCACCTGTCCATAGACTGTAGGCCTACGCATGCGTTTAACTTGAGGACTGTTGAGGAGCGGCAACTTGTCACCCGGTTAGCATAATTTAGGCTCTCTGTAATGATATAGCAGCCAATATGATCAAATTACCATTTTAATATAGAAAGTCTTTGGAGCGCGTCTCAATGTACACTTATTCCGTCTTCGTTAATCCTAATGATACGATTTTGACCAATTCAAATGCGTTTTTATTAGTTTTATCATGAACCCACCTTTTCCTGCCTCTCGTGGTATAATAGCCATTCTAGTCAATTGTACGATGGTTTGCGATAATCGTAAGTGTTAAATGTTCGTAAATAAAGATAGAAAAAAATCTAAAATAAGAAATGACAACCGACATTGAAATAAACGTTGTAAACACGACAGTGCTGCCCTCTAGCGGTCCCACCAGCGCAGCGACAACCAATCAATTAAGAATGGATTCCAAAAACTAAAAACGCGCAGGCCTGTTTGAAGATGGATATACAACTTAACCCATAAGGATGCAAAATGAAAAAAAAACATAGGCTTATTTAAAATGTCGGCATATTCGACATTCAATTATTTGATTGAATGTTTGATAAGGAGATAAAGCAAATTAGGATGATGTACCAAAAGTAGGAATTTCGTGAGTTGAAGCAACAACAATATTAATTTGTAACATAAATGGCTTCAAAATAAACTAAATAAAAGACATACATTTTGATATGAATACAATCTTTACCAACCACTTGGCACTTTATCTCCTCTTCAGCAAGTGTAATTACAGAATGGGGAAACACAATTTCGAGATGAAGCTACTTGTATTTACAAATTATAACTCTTAAAATATATAATTAATGTTGACCATTGGTGTTCTATTTGGACACAGGATAGTTATTTTACTGAGGTTTTGCTCTGTTTAGGCCCAGAGACCCTCCATGACTCGTAGCTTTAGCTCACATCTAGGCTAGCTCCTGTCTCTCTCCACACATCAATCTACAGACTCCTGTCAGCAGGTTTAACATGGTAGACTTCATTAATGGAAGAGAGAACTGAAGACAGGCCTGAATGCTGCTGAACCCAGACAGAGGAGGGAGGATCTGGGCACAAATAGGAACAATAGCCACCGGCAAAACTGCCATCCATTACCCAGTAACACGTAGCAACGTCAATATTAACCAATTTTGTTGTTTAATTTCCATACGGTTCTTTGCAAAGACCTATTTTAACGTTGTTATTTTTGTGAAAGAAGAATATAGAGGGTTGTATTGTGGGAAAAATATTATTTGATGAAATGCACCATGACCATACAAGAAAACACATCGTCATCATTCATTTTCCTGATGATTGGGATTATGACTATGATCGATGTATTGAGGAATGATTTTGATGAGGAATATGAGTGTGATTCATATGGTCAAATTTATGAGGAGTATGCTGTTGCTGCTGCTGATGATGATGATAGTGATGATGATGATGAATATGTGGAGGCTGATGAGAAGGAAGTGTAGTGTCTCTGTCGGCTGTGTGGTTACTGTTCATTGACATCTTTGTTTGATTCCTCATCGAACCACTGAGGAAGGTCTCCTTGAATGGGATCAAATACCACATGTCAACAGGGTCACATGTAAAGTATATTATTATTATTAGTTCAATATTTTTTTTAATTATTTCAAATCAGTGTGTGCGTGTGCGTGTGTGTGCGTGTGCGTGTGTGTGCGTGTGCGTGTGTGTGCGTGTGAGACTAACAGTGCAGTTGCAGATGTCTTTGAGGGAGGTGGCCCTCACGGCTGCCTCAACGTAGGGCTGGGTGAGGAAGCTGTAGGGTAGCACAATGTGGAAGGTCAAGAGACCACACCTGTGCATCAGGGGAGGGAGTGAGAGAGAGAGAAATACATTTGATGGTGGTCTGACAGCAAAGCTAAATAGCGAAATGTAAGAAAATGTACTTTGAAATGTAAATTGAAATGGATTTTCTTTTTCTAATCAATTGCCACTTTCCTTTTGACCTATTGTACACCTGGAAATCATGACACATCCCCTTCCTGTTTACCTTATGTACACCAGGAAGTCATTACCCATCAACTTTCTGTTTACGTATCATACACCATGAAGTCATGACGCATCCACTTCCTGTTTACCTGATGTACACCAGGAAGTCATGTCGCATCCACTTCCTCTTTACCTGTCATACACAAGGAAGTCGTCTTTGTCTCCGTCGAGGATCTCCCAGACGTCGTCCTGTAAAGGGCCCTGCTGGTAGACGGGGACGTTAGGGGGGGCCCTCCTCTTCAGCTCCCAGTACATGGCCCGGGACTGGAACTCGCGCTCGTTCACGATCATGAACGCCACGTCGGTCAGGTTGCTGCGGCTCAGCTTTTCACGCAGGTGTCCAATCCTCAAGAAGAGTCACAATAACAGTCAAAGAGGAATTTGCCTAATAAGCTGTTTTTGTGATTTCACAAAGCAATAACGCAGGGGGCTTTGTTTAACAAAAGGTTTCGAAACGTTTGATAAAAATACAAAGCTCTAGAAATGCATCATTCATGATCTCAGCTTACTTGGACGCCTGTGTGAGACAGAACTGTCAGCTGGCCTTCAGCAGCGCCACAACAACTACATTTCCCAGCAGCTCTGGCATGGGTGCTATTCCTCCCACCTCCCAATGGGGGGCAGGCTTGCAGATTCTGGAAGGGTCGCTGTCCCCTTCCACCAAAAGGACTGCTGCGGCCCACAGTAGACCAGGCAGACTGGCTCCCAGCCACAGGGGCAGGAGACACCTCATCCTTTCTGCGTAGGACACTAGAATAGGCTGCTGAGCACCAACAGGACACAGGGCATTAGGAGCAGGAAGGGGTTAGAGCGCGTCCAGATTGAGGGGGGGTGGTACTGAACCTAGGACCTTTGAGCTTCTATCATGGATGGGTAAGGTAACCCTCAATACTGTATATACATCTGTCAGTGGCTAGTTTAACCGATTGCGAAAACCATAAAATAACAAAGTTTAACCCCTGCATGAGTGTCTGGAGGCTAATACACAACAGAAACACAACCCTCCTCCTGGCTTCCAGCCTAAATCCCTCAGCTTGCCAGCAGGAACACACAATCAGCAAGCAGGCAGAGCTTTAGCCTGGCTGCCTGGGCTGATTCCGTCTGATGCGGAACTAATTAAAAAGTAAAACCACCATTGTCTTTGCCCTCCCGTGTGGAACGCGGCCCAGACATGAACCAGTTAGAGGTGGAACAACGGACGGAAGGACAGACAGACGGCAGGAAGGATTAAGAATCTAAGGAGTGGGTGGGGGTGTGGGAGAGAGGGCCGAAAGACGATTTGCAGATAAATGTTGAGAAAGATTATGAAATGATATGAACAAATAACAGCACATATGTTGAATACTCAAACAAAATTCACATGAACCACTGACCAAATGATTCTTGACCCGCATAAGTTCACACATTAATTTGACACACAGAGCAAATCTAGCGACCCTTTCTCTCTCTACAGATAGCAAATAGACCATTCATTTATAGATATATTCAGATATTCATAATTCATAATCAATCCCATCGTCATCCCAGAGAAAACACCACGTGTATGTAGTATGAGTATATATTATAATATTTTCTCCAATGCAGTTACAGGCGAAGAATTTGATCAAAGCTGAATAGAACAATAATAACTCTTACTGTATGTGTATTGAAACAGATTCTCACTGACCTGTGTGTTGTGTCTCCTGCTCTGTCACCAATAAACATGGGCGGGACCACTGGTTGGTTTTAAGCCCTTTTCGGGGTGTATGGAGGTGGGGGGGGGCTGAAAGAGGGAGAGCGGGAGAGAGGGGGAGAGTGAAAGAGATGATTAAGCAGACAGCAAACAGACAGACAGCAGTGAATTTGTCCAACATTATTGTATTCTGGACATCCCAACAACCTACATAGATAACATGCAATTAACAATCCCAAATAGTGCACAATTAAGTACGGTTTTACGTTGTTTTTTAATTCTGACCAGGTCTGGTTTTGGATGAATGCTGTGGTGTCAAACGTTTTTGTTTGACCTTTGACTCAATTGTAAAGCTCTGTTTGAGCAGAGAGAGATGATAACCACTCCATCAGCGTTCTCCCCTGTTGATACTGTTTAACATTCAGTACATCCAGCAAGCCAGGTGTTGGACAAGCCCAGCAGTAAGACGCAGGACCTTGTTAGATAGGAAACCTTTAAGGACCTTGGCTAGAGCCAGGACCCCTGTCACAATCAGGTCCCCCTACACACACACACACACACACACACACACAAACATTTAAAATATTGACCCTATTCTGGTGCAATGTTTGTCCTACTGCAAACAACATGAACTGATCGTTTGTGTAAGAGTAGGCGTGATAACAAGACAAACATACACTGTGAACCATCTTTGATGATAGTGCCAATCAGTGTGTGTGCCACACAAACACTAAAGGGGTTGAGGGTTGACGACATGCAATGCCAGGCCGGATGCCCAGCGGTCATTGTTCCAAATACCTGGTTTGTTTATGTCGATCAACTTCTAGTTTTAATTATTTTTCAGCAAGCAAGACGCTTCATTTGTATACATTAAGGTAAGGTCACTGACAAATCATTATTGGATTTTTTTAAATGTATTTATTGAAATTAACCAGTGACCGAATCTTTCAAACGCACACATCCTCATTACTCATATAAACCCCTAGAATCTCTGTAGATTGAACCACAAACCACTCAATCTTCATTCATCCAAGCTTGAATTTGTACTCAAATTCAAACTGTATCATTACAATCATTGAAAATCTTTGATACTCCATCACAATTAATCTCAAAATCCATCAAACACACATTCTTATGTGATAGCAATGCATTGTTGATCTAGTTGGTGATTCAAGCATAAGCAAACACCAACACCAGAGTGGGTACAAAGTCTTGAAATGAGTGAGAGAAAGCTTTTGCAACTGCTTGAAATGGCTGATTACACCCAGGTAAGTACATTGATGTCCTTGTATTGCAAAATTTGAGCCCCACAGAAAATTGAAACCAGTGTTTCGGAAGTCAAAGGATACATTACGATACAGATTGCAATACAGTTTTTTCAGCTTTCTTTCCAAATAATCGTATTTTCATATTTTGTCAGCAAAGCTTGCCAGATGATTAAAACTATATTACTCAACAATGTCAGGTAAGAAGTCAAGAAAAACAAATGTGACCCCAACATCACTGTTTGCCCAGTGAAACATTCACCACGTCTCCAACCTAACATCATCTCAGTCTCAGCAGTGACAACAACACGCCTTTGTGCAAATTAGACATGTAAACAAGCCCCACCTCCAACCGGAGGAACCTCTATAGAGTGGCGAAGTCACGCCCCTTCCGGTAGGGCTCATGGGACCTATGAGATCGAAAAATATGAATGGGTGTCAATGGAGAGAAAATAATTATTTTCTGGTCCCAGTCTTTATATGCCCTGGATTACACATATGTTGTTTGTGGATTTAAATGATAATTTTTCATGCAAAGAAAACTAAAAATGTTCGTGAAGAAGTTTGATAATTTTAGGTTTTATGTGAGGCCGCTTTGTGAACTACAGCTCTTCGCTGCTCTCGACGCATATGATATACGTCACCACACCCGCCCTTGGAACTCGGCACAGAGATGGCGATCTCTCTGTCCCACTTCACCGCTTTTTCCAAGGGGAGGATAAAAGCATCGAAAGAGGTGAAAACCATTATAAATCGGGGCACGTGCAGAGTTTCAGTTATGCCGATGGGAAGATTGTCGGTCTTCTCCACGCCAGTCGCAGGGAGCGTGACGTCACATATGAGCCGTGTAGTCTTTCTCGTTGTGTTTTCTCTACAGCCTTTATCTGAACAATTGCACAATAAACGGTCGAACTCTTTGCATGAAAAATTATCCTTTAAATCCACAAACAACATATGTGTAATCCAGGGCATATAAAGACCGGGACCAGAAAATAATTATTTTCTCTCCATTGACACCCATTCATATTTTTCGATCTCATAGGTCCCATGAGCCCTACCGGAAGGGGCGTGACTTCGCCACTCTATAGCGTACTGGGAGGTTCAAGGTACAAGTGTGTTCTCAGCAGCAGCAGGCTCAGATCCTCTCCCCCTTTTAGCTCAGCCTTCCTTCTGATGGCGGCCCGGCCCAGAGGCTATAGTCAGCTTCATAGTGCTAGAGTCCCACGCGTTCATTCAACAGCAAGAATGGCAAGCGTGGCGCGGAGGAGCCATTCAGAACATGTTCACCTCCTGTCCAGGTTAGCGCAGTAGTTAGGGAGGTATGAGGCCAAGCAGCCCATCATCCTCAGCACCAAGCAGACCTGTCAGTCTTACGTAGAATCATGCCGAGGCCGGGACGGGCCTGAACAACAGGTTTGAAGCCTTACGTCATGTAAAGCCGAGAGTTTGCACTGTGACTCCTCAGCAAAACCCCTGTTTACCGCTCTGCGTCCGAGAATCGAGGAACAACAAGGAGCCCTTCTCATCCTTTTTTAGCATCCAACACCGCAATAGTCTCTGAGCCGGTGCCTCTCTCAGGACAACACCCCTATGAGCTGGTCCACCACCCCGTCGTCATCCTCCTCTTCCTCCTCCCCGACCTCTCCCACCCCCGTGGGGCTGTAGGCCGAGGGCGGGGGCATCAGGCCCAGGCCCAGCTCCGCCAGCTCCTCGCAGCTGAGGTGCGTCGTCACGGTGATCTTGGTCTCCAGGCGGTTGCAGAGCGTGCGGTAGGAGGGCAGCGGGTAGCCCGTCTCCCGCAGGTACTCGTAGCCCTTGTTGCCCACGGCGCGCCGCAGCTTGCCCGCCCTGGCGACCGTCTCCGGGGACCAGACGGCGCGGCGGGAGCGCTTGCTGAGCGACAGCGCGCGCACCTGGTCCTCGTACAGGAAGCCCTGCAGCCCCCGCTCCACGCGGTCCAGACGGAACAGGCGCTTCTTCATCTCGTCCAGCTGAGGGGAGGGAGAAGGGGGACGTGGTGAAGAGGCATCGTCTTTAGGACGGGAGTAGGAAAACCTGACTTTACGGGGAGCGAGAAGGGAAGGTGGAGAAGGCAAAGGGGAGTGGGGAAGAGGCAAACAAACCAGGGGGGAAAGGCTGAAGGGGGGGGAGATAGAGAAAAGAGGGAGGGAGAGAGAGACACCGAGGCAGACAAAAAAAAAAGGGAGAGAGATATGGAAAGGGAGACAGGAGATATAGAAATGACGCACCTCCTTCCGCAGCCGGGCCGAGGTGTGCGTCTCCAGCTCCAGTCGCCTCCTGAGGAGCAGACACTGTTTGCAGTGGTGCGCCTCGCTGTGCCCCTCCACTTCCTCCTCCTCCATCATCATCAGCATCCCGGGGAGAGGGGTGTGTCTGGCGTAGCCGTGCTCCTCAAAACCCAGCTCTCTCTCCACTGGAGCCCCAGAGCATGAACAGAGTGGGAACAACAACAGAACCATTTCAAACGACGTCTCATGTGGGTAGAAACATTTAGGACGTTTTGGGTCGACATTGAACGCTATGTTGGACGCTATGTCCCAAACAATGACACAAACACAGCGGTGCACGGCGCTCTTAGAGGTTAGGCCAGACAACGATGGTGGAACCGCTGGTTGCGTCACACAGCACTAATGAGTTGGCTGACCTGGTTCTGGCTTGAGAGGAAGCAGGAAGTGAGGTTGTGTGATTGCAGGGTAGGGGGGCTCCTGGATGCCGAAGAGAGTAGGGATAGCGTTGGGTCTTAACTTCCTGCCACCGGCAGGAGATCTCGCAACCTCCTCGAACTGGCTTGGCTCAAAATGGTCCTGAGGAGAAATGGAATTCATGAGGTGTTGTGAAGTGGCTAGGGCGTCCACAGCTGATCTCTGAGCAGGACGGCTAATCGCAAGCCGCTCCTTAAGGACATTTAGTTGTATTCACTAGAAACACATTGGATAAAAGTGTCTGCTTAATACAAGTATATATTCTTACCCTGTCTAAAACGTTTGATATCCATCTAGCAAAGGGCCGGTGGACCCTTCATATCACAGAGAAGATGTGAAACTATTCATTTTTGATGGCTTTTGATTGCCAGTACAGATGATCATGAAGTAGAACCGTCCGCTCACAACTTCCAGTTGTGATGATTGCAAAATGCAATAATTTCAGGACTTGACATCCACAACACATGAACGGGATGTAAACATTGGGATTGTAGCTACATAACGCGTCATTCATTGCGACCCTCCCCCGTTTATGGCCCATGGCCTGCCTCAATCTTGAATGATGGTGATGTCATTGTGATTAAATTAATGTCTTCCCCTCTGTAGGTGCATATCATTATTCGACATGATATATACAGTGGTCCCTCCTACCTGACACAGTCTGGAGTGAGGCGGCGGCTCGAAGTCTCGTCGGCAGTTCACGGCCCAGATCCTCCTGCGCTCCGCATCCTTCGGGAACCTGAACAGCTGCTTCCCTATGGTGGTGGAGTTGGAACAGTTCGGAGCCGAGCAGCCTCCCATGGTGGAGCCAGATCCAGGTCCAATGCTATGGGTCTGCTCAATACAGAGCCAGAACCAGGTCCAAGGCTCTGGGTCTGCTCAAAACAGAACCAGGTCCAAGGCGCTGGTCAATACAGAGCCAGATCCAGGTCCAAGGCTCTAGTCAATACAGAGCCAGAACCAGGTAAGGCCCTGGGCTGGTCAACACAGAGCCAGAACCAGGTAAGGCTCTGGGTCTGGTCAACACAGCTGGGCTCAGTCTCTGAGCCAGTGTGTCAAGTTACTTTCAAGGGATAACAAGACGCACTATGTTGATGGCGTGAAATGCCAGCTTCGGTTAAACAAACGTCCTTGCGTTAACATATTTTAAAAGTTGTTAAAAGCCTGTCGTTTGAGATTATTAGGGAGGAAAAGATATGCTACTGACTTTGTTTGAGCCAAAATGGCGCACTCGTCCTCGACGTTTGGTTCTTAGTGACGTAGGGCATATGAATCGTCCATGTAAGCGCCTGTGTCAAAACTGTATTTCAAAAATAGAGAAATATATGACTATCGTTAATATGAATAAAAAATATATATCTATATTTATTATAAGACAGAATTTATGAATACATAGTTTAAAAAATAGATAATTCAGCCAATAAATAGTTATTTAACGTTTAGGATGTATGCCAGCTGCTTTCGGTTTCTAGCCACAGGACCCCGGAAAGCACGCTGCAGTGTTTACAGTTGCATGCTGCACTGTTAGGATTGCAGATAAGTAAGAAATTAAGGCTATTATTAAGATAATTACATTTATGAGTCCTCAGCCGGCCACCGATATCTTATGACTCTATACCACAGAGATCATCACTGACCAACTTGTTTTTAATGTACTAATATTACTTACGTTTTAAGGTTGGCTCCACTGACTGCCTCATGTATTTTGGTGTGAAAAGTTCATAATAATAATACTTCTCCAATTGAAGTTTACTTTAGAATTAGCAGCAAAGAGTTCCAAGGGCACCCATGGCGTCCTCGATGGTAGTTCCAGTCATCGATGTTCAGAATGATAATTTTAAAGAGCTGTGGCCTGCTATGGTGCTCGCCATCAAAACATCTTCCTTCATCGCCATCGATACAGTAAGTGGTGCCGATGTCAACCAAAGATACCTCTGTTAAAACTGCCTCTTTAAAATCCTATCCTTAGCTTTACAAGACTAATAATTGGTTGTGCACACATTTCACAGTTAGATTTTATTCTACAGATATTAGACTACATTGCAGAGTTGTAAATAACTCAAATCAAGCCATATATATATATATATATCGGTCTGCTTTTTCTTTCAGGAGCTGAGTGGTCTAGGAAACAGAAAAGCACTGCTGGCCGAGTGAGTTTCCCTTTGCTCTTGTGTAGACCCTTTACAAAGTCCAACAATTAAGTGAGTGATCAAGGCACTGAACATTACCTTAAACTTGCATTTCTTCTCGTTGTGGTGTTTTACAGAAGCATCGAGGACCGCTACAAGGCCATATGTCACGCGGCCCGCTCTCGATCCATCCTCTCCCTGGGTATCGCCTGCTACAAGAAGCTCGACAGCAAGGTACAAACCTAGAGACTCATGCACACACACACACAGATAAAGAGTGGCAAACACACTTCTAGGTGTCTTGTGGTTTTTACTTACCTGTCTTTTACAGTCTATTCAATATCCATCTCAAGTAATTATACATTTATGACGTTTTCAGTTGAATATCCTCGTTGGACACTTTGTCCCAAACAATGACACAAACACAGCAGTGCACGGCACTCTTGGAGTTTAGGCCAGAGAACGATGGTGAACTGCTGGTTGTGTCACACAGCGCTAATGATTTGGCCGACTTGGTTCTGGCTCGAGAGGAAGTGATGTCATGTGATGGCGGGGTAGGCGGGCTCCTTGTGATGTTTACTAACCTGTCTTTACCGGTCAGGAAGCTTATAGCTTCATGCTAACTACCCCAAAGGTATTCTAGTTAGTTTATCAATCCCTAATAACCAGTTAACCACTATGAGTGATTGATTAATGTCACGTTTAAATGCCTGTATTTCTAGAGTCTTAGTAATGAATGTGTAAATCTCACATTTCCTGCTCTCTTGAGGAAGCTATTGAGACAGCAATTCAACATCATAACATATATTACTGCTTCAGCGAGAATTGACCACCCTTAACAAAACAATCAATACAAAACATTCCCATCAATACAATCTCCTTCCGTAGGCATCTTGACATGAATGAAGACGGATCAGGTGTCGACGCCTGCTGTTATTCTTGTGATCCACCCTAATACCTGCTGGTTTCCCCGGTCAGCCCGCAGACTCGTACCTGGTGCAGGTGTACAACTTGACGCTGCTCTGCTCGGAGGAGTACATGATCGAGCCCCAGTCGGTCCGCTTCCTGGTGCAGCACGGCTTCGACTTCAACAAGCAGTACGCCCAGGGAGTCCCCTACTGCAAGGGCAACAACAAGGTGGGCAGACACACACACACACACACACACACACACACACACACACACACACACACACACACACACACACACACACACACACACACACACACACACACACACACACACACACACACACACACACACAGGGAGTCCCCTACTGCAAGGGCAACAACAAGGTGGGCAGACACACACACACACACACACACACACACAGGGAGTCCCCTACTGCAAGGGCAACGACAAGGTGGGCAGACACACACACACACACACACACACACACACACACACACACACACACACACACACACACACACACACACACACACACACACACACACACACACACACACACACACACACACAGGGAGTCCCCTACTGCAAGGGCAACAACAAGGTGGGCAGACACACACACACACTCACACTCACACTCACGCTCGCATTCAGTCTCTATAAACCAACAAACAAACTGAAATACAAGTTAGGACATTGTTTCAAGATATCTGAACTATTTGAGCAAACCATTGAGCTCTAATATATCCCTCTGTGTCTCTCTCTCTCTCCTCAGGGCGGGGCAGACAACCACGGGGTCAGCGTGAGGTCGTTGTTTACTGAGCTGCTCCGAGCCAGGAGACCCCTGGTGCTCCACAATGGACTCATAGACATGGCCTTCCTCTACCAGGTAATGTCTCTACCTCTCCTGTCCTCATTGGCCCTCCTCTGCAGTTCAGCACCGTAGCACCATCATATTACTGGGCTCCGGAGTAGTGGGTAGGGTGGGTGCTTTGGGTCGATCATTGCGCATCAGTCTGGCGATGTCCGGCTACATGTCTGCAGTCTTCCAAACATAATGTTACATTGTGTGTCTGTGTGTGTGTGTGTGTGTGTGTGTGTATGTGTGCGTGTGTGTGTGCAGTGCTTCTACTCCCACCTCCCCGAGCGTCTCACCACCTTCACGGCTGACCTGTCTGAGATGTTCCCCGCCGGCATCTACGACACCAAATACGCCTCAGAGTTTGAGCTGCGCCAAACCGCCTCCTACCTGGAGTACGCCTACAAGAAGTGGTGGGTGCTGCTGCATGTGTTTGGTTGACTTGGTCGACTATTTATTGTATTATGTTGTGGTGTTTGCCGACCTTGGTTTCTTGTCATGTGATGGGAGGGGGGGGGGGGGGGGGGGGGGGGTAGTCTAGTGGTGAGTATGTTTGATGCCCAGCTGGAAGGTTACATGTAGACACCGTTAAGCCTTAACCTCTACTTGCTCCCTATAAGCAAACATCTGAAGTCACTCTTTGTCGACTGACTAAAAAATTGTACCGATAGTCAAATTCCACCTAAAATAATCTTCTGGGGAGGAAAGTGCTTGCTACTGAGGGTTACAGTCATCCACCAATGGGAAGGCTTAATGTCAGAGAAATATTTCTGGAATTTGTGTAATATAGCCGCAGGCGAAAAGGGACCTCTCTCTCCTGTAACTTTTATTGCCTCCGATCTACCTCTTCCTCACACCCTCGACCCATCTCCCTCTCTCTCTCAGTAAACTGGACAACAGCCGGGGTGTGGAGGCTGGGGGCCCGGGGCCCCATCTGCTGATAGAGTTCTGTCATTACGGCGGCCACATGTCCAGCTATGTGGACTACAGAGTGTGTCCTGCCGTGGCCCCGCCCCCCGGACAGCAGGAGGTCTGCCAGCGCTTCTCTGTGAGTAGGCACACGACTCTGCCTCTGTCTCTTTTACTACTCACTGCTTTTTCTGCTGTTCTATGCTTTGGAGCGTGGATGCAGATAGAAACCTAGAGAATACAAAATAGCCATTTGGTAAAGAAGTTAGAAAATTAGGGAATATGCAGATTGTGGCGGGGTCTATTTGTAGGTCGTCGTAGTAAACATGACCGTTCACATGCAGGCGTTCGGGTGGTGCCCCGCCGGGAGCGAATGCACCTCCTCCCACGACACAGACCTGATCATCCTGCAGGACGAGAAGCTGGGGATGGACAAGAAGTCCAAGAGGAAGAGGAAGAGGGACAGGAGGGACAAGAGGAAGGGAGGAGCAGAAGGAGGAGGAGGAGGTGCAGAGGAGGAGCGAAAGGAGGAGGAGGAGGAGGAGGAGGAGGAGCTGAGGGCGAGCAAGATCGCCCACTTGGAACTGGACCCGGCCGACAGACCCTCTCAGGACGGGTCCATCGGGGACCCGGTAGCACGCACGGAGCCCCCTCTTGCGGAACTCACCGGAAACGGCTCGTGTGCGCTCCCTGACGACATCACAGACAAGGCCACGCCCGCCGTCGCCGAGCTGAAGAAAGAGAGTGTTACCGACGATGAGGCGAAGGCGGCGGCGGCGGCGGAGGCCAGCAGGAAGAGACTGGAGGGGGGCACGCACCGCGCCGGGTTCGACGCCTTCATGACGGCCTACATCTTCGCCTACGCCTGCGCCCTGGACGCCAGAGAGGACGGGAAGAAGAAGAAGAAGACGGAGGAGGAGAAGGACCGGGTTCTGCCCACCTGCTACAACAAGGTGTATCTGAGCGGGAAGGCCGCGCCCCTCCACATCGTGAAGAGCTCCTTCTCCAAGTCGTCCAAGGCCCACACCCTGAAGATGGAGCTGGTGTGGGGCAAGAGCCTGGCCAGCACCCTGCTGGAGGCTGGGCCGCAGCAGCAGAAGGACGGGGAGTAGCTGTGGGTCACACCAGAGACGGCTTGGGTTGAGAGGAGCCTTTCTGCTTCAGCGGGGAGGATGGTAGGGTCAACACAGGTGTGTTGATCATATAAATGAATGGGATTTAGGCCCAATCCCATTTCTACCCCTTCCCCCTCCCCCTTGTTTTGAAGGGGTAAGGGTAAGGGGGAGGGGGAAGGGGAAGGGGTAGAAATGGGATTGGACCTTAATGTTTGGTCTGTTCATTTAGGGGTCTGCTCCTTTGTTCTCTTGGGAGTGATGCACCGGTCGTCGGTAGCAGAACCTGTACAGGGAGTTTTGTATCAAAGTCTTTGCTACGAGAATCTAAAAGCCGATTAGAACCGCTACACAATTCTTTCCACTCTGATTTTTTTGTGTTTGAAATCTCCAATGATTTGTATCTTAATATTTCGTGTGGCAACTTCATATTGCTGTTTCCTGTTATTTTATTTAGGAGAAAGTAATCACATTATTACAGATTTTCTCTGCATCAGGTTTATCATTTCAGAGAACATTCTTTACATGCTAAGCCTTTTTTAATGTCAACAGTAAAAATCACGATATAAATGTTATTCAACCTCATTTTGGTCTTTTGCCCTAGTTTGTCCAAATGATGGACTTAAATAATAAACAGTCTGCCCTTTGTTGTTCTAAGTACTCGTCACGCTTTAACACCTGCTGAAACAGGATTGTGGACAATGGGCAGTAAGTAAGGCGAATATAGAAGCAAGAAGCTCAACATTTATTTAAAACATGTATTCTTTGTACACATTTCTTACACGTCTTTAATATAAACTGTGCTTTGGTTTACTTGAATTCTGTTACATTTAAACAAAAGCAGACTAGCATAAAACCAGGAGATAAGGGTTTATAATCTAACATCTCAGTCACCATTCATGGAAGTCAGGTCAACAACAAATCATTTACACATACACATAGTAAGACGTTTAGAACAGTTTGTCATAAATACAAAAAAATAGAACATCTGAATACATTTATGCATAGAAATGTAGTGATACGATTATTAACAGTCGGCATTAAGTGCAATTAGTTTGCCCATCGAATAAGTCAACAGAATTGGAAAAGTGCCAATCAAAGGAAGCCCTTAAGTAGAGAATCTGGACCTGAAAGTGCTTGAATTAAACCAATGATTTAAACTAACCCTGAAAATGTCCCCACTGAAGATTGACAAAAGTAATGTATATAAGAACGAATCAAATGAATACTACTCGGCAGTAGTTATTTTAGTTCCGTTTCCTGAAAGTGTCATCTGGCTGGTTTTACTGGGACATGAGATTAGACATTAGGCCTCACCAGACATTACGCAATCACACTTGAGCTGCTATAGGGGAAATAGACCAGAGTAGTCGCAACCGATCTCCGACCTTCTAGGAGCATGCATCTCTAACAGATCAAAAGATGTATGGATCTATGATGCCCAACAAATATCTTCATATAAAAGCCCATTTATATGCATGTATTATTTTTTTAACTATTGATGAGTTATAAAGTGATTTGGGTTTGGTTTCTTTTTCAGTTAAATTTCAAGCAGATTCTCTGAGTAAGAAACAACGTTAAAAAGGACAATATTAATTAAGTACCAAAGACTGGTTCAGGCCACACACTCTCTCTCTCTCTCACACACACACACACACACACACACACACACACACACACACACACACACACACACACACACACACACACACACACACACACACACACACACACACACACACACACACCCGAATACAAACCATTTAAGAAGAGAAACAAGAGAAATCTACATCGGTCCTCGTTAAATATACACACCCCTTTTTCAGGAAGAAAATAATCTCTAGTATATGGATCATGTTTCCAACGTGTGTGTGTCCCACGCTGAACACCGTTAATATAGATCCCAGGGGGATCTGGTTCCAGACTACATCCGGTGTGCT
The DNA here is from genome assembly GCF_031168955.1 of Gadus macrocephalus. NCBI lineage: Eukaryota > Metazoa > Chordata > Actinopteri > Gadiformes > Gadidae > Gadus > Gadus macrocephalus. The sequence continues at coordinate 12,421,100 of NC_082389.1, forward strand.
TCACTAACTCTCCTCTCGGACTCCCGCCACGGTCCATTAGAGGTCCCCGTGTGGAAGACGTGAGTGTGGCGCTCCCTCCCTTTTGAAATGCAAGCGGATGCTTCCCTCCTGCTCTTTAGCTCTCACTGTTCCTTTAAAATCCAGCTCCAAAGGCGTCCATGTCCTCACAGCCCGGGCTGTTGGTCCTGGGGCCCCGGGCTCCCCTCAGGCCCCTGGGGGTGGCGAAGCGGGCCCCGGGGGGGGGGCGGCGGTAGCAGGTTGTCCACGGGCCCCTGCGGCGTGAGCGTGTGCGTGAGTTCGTTCATGGGGCAGCCGCCCTCCCCGTGCTCCGCCTCTTCCTCCCCCCGGCTGTGGGAGCAGTCCATGGCGTCCCTACCGTCTGTATGGCCGCTAGGCATTCTGGGAGACCAGGCAACCCCGAACACATTGTCCACCTGCCCCGCACTCTCTGCCGACGTCTTCCTCGACCGCCCCTCCTCCTCGCCTTCCTCCTCCGTCCCCGCCGCGATCCGTGAGCGGAACGGCGGGATCTGGTCCACAGCGTATTTCTTGGCCCAGGCGTCCAGCGCTGCTCTCTGACGGACTTCATTTCCCAGAAGCACCTGGGAGTCGGCCTTTGCGTTAGATGCTGTGGTCCCCGAGGGGAACCGGAAGAGGAAAAGGTCAACAGGTTAGTTTAAGCTGGAGTGGCGACCGACTACAACTTCATTGGAATAAATCAAACTAAATCATCAGTTTTTCGATCAATAATAATCAATAACTAATAATGATTCCCTATTGTCCACCTCATTCCAATGGAACACATTTTAGGTAACACCAGCATCAACACCCCCAGACTGAACCCAGAGAGGCTAAACATAGGCCGCCTCACCGGGGCTGTTGGCGGATGGCTGGGCCGAGCTGCTGTTTAGCCCCACGGCGGCGGTGGCGGCGGCGGCGCTAGCAGAGTTAGCTTGACCCGCCACACTGTGGAAGGCCTGCACCGGGGACAGCTGCGGAGAGGCGGGCAGCGACCGGCACTCCCGGCCCGGCAGCTGCTGCCAGCCGTAGGGGTCTTCAGGCTGGGGGGAGGCGGGCGGGGCCCCGGCCAGGGGGTGGGCGGCGGGGGGGAAGGAGCTGCCCTGGGGGGAGCGGAGGTCGAACATGTGCGAGAAGACGGAGCGGCTCGGCACGTCGAAGAACTTGATGCGGCCGCCCTGGAGGTCCTCGCGCGCGCTGAAGGGGTTGACCTTGTGGGGGTGGTGGGGGAGGTAGTCGGGGGAGGAGGGGGAGGGCGGCGGCTCGTAGTAGGGGTCGTGCACGTTGACCTTGCGGGCGGCCTTGCGGGCGAAGATGTCCGACTGGCTGCGGCTGAGCCAGATGTTGCGGCGCGGCCGCGGGGACTTGGGCTGGATCTTGGCGCCGTGGAGGGCCAGCGGCCGCTTCATGCCCTGGGACTTCTCTTCTTAGAGAGAGAGGGAGGGAGAGGGAGAGGGGGAGGGAGAGGGAGAGGGGGAGGGAGAGGGGGAGGGGGGAGAGCAAGGGGAGTGAGAGTTAGACAATATAGTTGTCCTTCTGGAATTCCAACACAAATGTTAGAATGTAAACTGTTTTTCAGGAGATAAAAGGAAGAAACCTTTCTGCCGGTTTTTGAATTCCATTGCATAAGAGCACAAAGAACATTTTATACATATATGTAATAAATAAATTCCATGTTGCCGACTCGAAAATAGCAACTAAATGAATGACCTATTGGGTACCAAACGCCAATTAAATTGGCCCTGCTTTCGCCTTGCATCTGCTCCTTTATACCGTGTCCCACCAGCAGAGGGCAGTGCAGGGTAAACACACGAGCCGCTCCTTGAACCTCTGTTCCCTCAATGTATTCTATCATCTAGCGGTGAGGAAGACTTGGCATATTAAATAAAAGGACTCTAAAAATAGTGACTTGAACTTCATACAGCCGTGCTTGGCCCGAGGCAAACCCCGGAAACGAGCGAATTTCTGAGCGCATTCAACTTTAAAAAAAGGATCCAGATCATAGATACAAAGTAATATGCTGCAGGCCAGTACCAGACAAGCTTCAACCTCCCAACCCGGTATTGATAATTAGTTAAAAATAATTGATGTTGGCAATTTTTGTCTCAAGAGCAATGTCAATATTTGACATGGAAAAATAACAAGAGAAAAGATATTCTAAATTGTGTTATGAGCTATGAGGGTGGAATTAATTTCCAGGCCTCAGGTTGGGTGGTGGCATGATGAGGTGGGTGACGGGTCGGGCGTCAGGGTTTCGGCGCCGTGTACAAACTGCGACGGTGGAGACGGTGTTGTTATGTAAGGTCAACACCCCGCACAGTGACAAGCCTCCGGAAGTCCTGATATTATCAGGTAAACAGAGGCGTGTGTGTGTGTGTGTGTGTGTGTGTGTGTGTGTGTGTGTGTGTGTGTGTGTGTGTGTGTGTGTGTGTGTGTGTGTGTGTGTGTGTGTGTGTGTGTGTGTGTGTGTGTGTGTGTGTGCTGCCTCTTGAGAGGAGGGAAGAGCCAAGGGAAATACCCGCACACACACAAGCACTTACATATATGAAACAAACACACACACACTATCATGTAGAAACGAACAAGCACACACTCTCTATATTGATATTAACATATATACAAATACACGCTGACTAAATTCCCCAGCCTTTGCCGACCCAGCTGTGTGTGTGTGTGTGTGTGGAGTGGATCTATAATGCCACCAGGCTGTCCCACCTGACCAATATGCTGAACAGTGATGATCGGACTGTCAGGGAACTTGCACGTTCTTCATTGTTTCTGGACATGAAGCGACGTAAAGTTCCCCTGGCAGGAGAGGGTGAGCCGAGCTTCTTAGGCTTTAGAAGGAAGCCCAACAACAAGATGGACTCACATTCTGCTGGGTTTGGGGTCTCGTCGGACTGGCCCGACCTCAATGACCTTTGCGTGCGAGCTGGAGTCTCCCTGGACTGGGTGAAGTCTGACTCAGACACTGTAATGGTGTCTGAGGATGTAATAACTGACTGTACAATCTCAGTAAGGGTAACTGTCAATGATACTGAACATCATGTATCACCAGCTCACACACGCAGGTACCTGCTAGGGTTAGAACAGCAGAGGCAGCAACAACACTGGACTGGTCTAAAGCTACAGGGAAAGCTAGCATGTATTCCCACTGCAGATCACACAGTTTCTCACACAATATTCAAGAACTATGCAGTTGATGAGGATATTCTTACATTTGCAGTTAAAGCCAGATTACAAGTTCTTCCAACCAGACTCAATCTCTCTCTGTGGTACCCAAACAGATGTCCTCCTCATTGTCTGCACCACGACAACTCAACCATAGAATCACTGTCACATATTCTGAATGGCTGCCATGTATACAAGGGCATGTATATTTCCAGACATGATAGAATTGTTGATTTACTGGTTAAGAACATGCTTTTATATACCCCACCTTCCTCCGTTAAAGTATATACCCATTCAAGGGTTTCATCTGACATGTTCACTCTGTGCAATAACGAAGTTGACTATTTTTCAAATGTGACAGCCAATACACCAGATGTTATTGTTGTTGATGAGGTAAGCAGAGAAGTCACCATCTTAGAAGTAAGCTGTACGTTTGACTATAGTCTGGAGGAGGCATTCCTTGCCAAGGTTACAAAATACCAACTTCTCAGAAATGAGATTGCACAACTGGGGTACACCTGCAAACTACTTGTGTTTATATTTGGAAGCCTTGGCCATGTCCACAGACTCGTCATAAGGGGTTTGCAGATGGCTGGAATTCCGAAGCCAAAAGCTAAAGCACTTGCAAAATTCTGCTCCATATCTGTATTAATAGGCAGCCGCCACATATGGAGGAGACGCTGCTTCCTGTATCCATAGACTGAGATCAGACATGTCAAAGAGATTCTGGGCTTGATGAGTGCATCTACCAGTGTTTGTGTTCAAGATTTGTTATTGTAAAATGTGAACATAAATAAATGACTAAAATGTGTGTGTGTGTGTGTGTGTGTGTGTGTGTGTCACAGTGCTGCCATCGTCAGAGGGACCTACAGGCCCGCACCAAGTCCTGACCTGCGCGGCCCCCTCCTCCGTCACTCTGCGCCCCTCAGCCTCTCAGCAGACACACGGCAGGAACAAACACAGCCCCGTTCTGTCAGTCTCCTTGGCGACGCGCACCCAAACACCAGCTAAACACGTGGGCTTCCTGATACCACCAGGTCACAGAGTAGCGTTTGTTGTTCCGGACCCCCCTCTTAATGAAGTGGTAGATCCCGTCCCCTCCGGGACTCTGGCAGGCCAAACGGGACGTTCAATAACACAACGGGATTGTTTATGAACCAACTCTTCTTCTGCGCCGGAGGACAGCCGTGCGATGTCGATGTCGAGGTTTATGCGAGGCGTGTTTGCGTGGTTCTAATGTGTCCCAGATGAGGACAAAGACAATTATCCAGTTTTGGTTGGACTATTCTGGCCTTTTCTCTTCTATATGGCCAGATGTGTCAAGAAATAATCTGAACCAATGGGTCAGCCTGGAATGACATCATCAATGCGATCCCACCCTATCCTTTTTGACTTCCCCAGTCATTCTCCAATTCATGCCCTCCTCTCCTTCTCTTCTCCTCTTTTCCTCCCTTCCGTCTCCTCGCCTTTTCAGCTCTTCTAATTCTTGTTTCCTTTTTAATCCTCCTCCTCCTCCTTCCCCCCCCCCCCCCCCCCCCCCCCCTCCCCCAGTGAGCTGTGCGTGGCTGTCAACATAAACAAGCCAGCTCCAGACCCCGGACAGCCCCAAGCAGACAAACAAACGCACCCCATCTCTGGAGCTCCTCCCCTGGACCGAATGACCAGCGAGAGGGCGGGAGGGAGGTGTCGCGAGTCAGGGGAGGAGTCAGGGGACTGGGCCGGGAAAGCTGAGCACAGGCCTGGTGAGGGGATGGTGCCTCTCGTCCTACTCCAGGAGCTAACGCCACGTTCATATCGTTAACACGTTGTGGATTGTGTGTGGATGATGGCTGGTCAAAGCAGCCCAGGTCACCTGGGTTGGTGTGTAGCGTTGCCACGGTAACACACCCCTTGGGTGGCTGCCACACTCCACCTGGGTGACTTTACCTGGGCTCTTCCACACAGGGACGCCGGAGGATGACGTCGGACGACCGGGTTTCTTGTGCAGAGTTTGCAGACAATGCTACATGAGCTGGTGCTCCATGTTGCCATGCAGGGAGTCTCTCCCCTGAGTGTGTGTGCGCTGATGGCCAAGTTAACCTGTGCACCTTGACGACTCACTGGGCAACAGCTGTGCAGCCTCACCCAGCTCCCGAGTCCAATCAGTCTGACTGGGGCCAGCTGAGGCTGCTTGAACCAGCCATCACACACACACACACACACACACACACACACACACACACACACACACACACACTCCATACACATGATGTCAGCGTCTATGTGTGTGGGTGTGTCACATAACGATGCAGACCCGTCACGGCGGCACCAATGAGCCACGGACCGGGAGAGCCAGATTGGTCGGACACGAGAGTGTGTTTATGGTACAACGTGTTTGATTGGACATTGTGGCAGCCGGACGCTAGCCAACTCTGTCTCACCCACACACATAACAGTGGCTGTACGACATGGGCTGACCTCGACTGCCCCTGCCACCGCCCCCGTTGGATGACAAACCATTGGACGACAAACCAAGGGCCAATGAGCACGCACCACTGCGGCCGGGGTCGTTCGGTCACCTGTCTCACTTGCCGTCATGTGGTCTGAGTGATGACAGCACAGCAGAACACTGTCCTTCATGTGGGGGACGTGACGGTGTGGGTGGGCGGTCGGTGGGGTCTCAGTAGAGTGCTGCTTGGTGGCTTTCTGTTTTTGTCGAACATCTGATACGAACAACTCCCCCCCCCCCCATTGGCACCTTTTACTGGAACCAACAGGCCTGTCCCCACATTGAAGGACGTGTGTGTGTGTGTGTGTGTGTGTGTGTGTGTGTGTGTGTGTGTGTGTGTGTGTGTGTGTGTGTGTGTGTGTGTGTGTGTGTGTGTGTGTGTGTGTGTGTGCTTGTTTATACAGAAGTGTGCAATGGGTTATGGGGAAAGAGGAGACATTTATAGAATTGAGGTGAGAAACCACAGATCACGCTGTCATAGTATTGTGCTTGCTCACTTGCGTGTGTCAGTGTGTTCGTGTGTGTGTCAGTGTCCTCATATACATTTTGACCCGAGTAGCCCGACTGTTGAGGAGGGTGTGATCTGTGGGTTATATGCGGATGGCCCAGGCTCTGAATACGACATAGGGGGCGAGTGAAATTGGACGTAGAAAACACACGAACACGAACGCATAACAGCTATTCTAATTAGATATGGCCCAAAGTCCTCACATAATGCCATGTCCTCATAGTCCATGTCCTCATATATTCCCATGTCCTCACATATTCCCATGTCCTCACAGTCCATGTCTTCATATAGTCCATGTCCTCATAGTCCCATGTCATCATATAGGCCCTGTCCTCACATAGTCCTATGTCCTCATAGTCCCATGTCCTCATAGTCCCATGAGGACATAATCCCATGTCCTCATATAATCCATGTCCTGATATATTTCCATATCCTCATATAGTCCATGAACTCATATAGTCTTATGTTCTCATAGTCCCATGTCCCCATAGTCCCATGAGGACATAGTCCCATGTCCTCACATAGTCCTATGTTCTCATAGTCCCAGGTCCTCATAGTCCCATGAGGACATAGTCCCAGATCCTCATATAGTCCCATGTCCTCATAGTCCCATGTCCTCATATAGTCCCATGTCCTCATAGTCCCATGTCCTCATATAGTCCCATGAGGACATAGTCCCATGTCCTCATAGTCCCATGTCCTCATATAGTCCCATGTCCTCATGTAGTCCCATGTCTTCTTCTTCTCTGATGTTAACTTTTAACCGACCTTGATTTAAGTAGGATTACATATAAAAGGCTAACTTCTGTATTTCAAGAGCAGGGCATATCTTCAACCAAAATACATCTCTCTGCCTAGTGTTGGTAGGCAGGACAAAATGGATGTCGGTCAGGAGGGTGTGGACAGGGGTGGAGGAGGAAGCTGGGGCTACCTTTAGCGTTGATCTTCTTGTCGTTCTCCTCGCTCACGTGGTGGCGCTCTCGCTCCGTCTCTTCGGTCTTCAGACCCCCCAGGAGGTCCTCCAGGATGGCCACGCTGTCCGGGAAGGACGGCCGGAGTTTAGGGTCCATCTGGGGGGGGGGGGAGGAGGAGGAGGAAGAGGGGGTTGAGGAGAGAGAGGAGTCCGACAGTGGGGATGTTTGACTTTGGAACGGAAACTCCAGTACAGCCCACACCTTAATAACCTGTCTGTATTCAACTCTGAACTCACTTTGGCCTTGAATTGATCCAGTCAGAGAGGAGCTCTTCAGTGATAGGTTGGCAATGAAAAACCTGCAGCACCATGGATTGGCTGAACCTCAAATCAATGCAAGCTTGTAGGAGGGCTAAAAAGACACCTCTGGTAGGCATGTGTATTCATAAAGGCTTTGTTGAAAACATCCCCTGTTCCTCTGTCCATTTGTTGAATTAGCTACTGAAACAGCTTCTCCTTTAAAGGACATTGATGAGGACAGATTTGGCCACCCTCACTAGCAGATTTACTTGGAGGATCAAACTCTTCAGGTCTGTTCCCTTCATATACGACTGACCATACTAAGTCTATGAGGGAAAATACCCACTACAAATACAGGAACTGTCCTTTTTTTATTTAAAAAAATCATATACAACCGTAAACGTATTTAGAGCAATTATTCTGGAAAACCTGGTTTTCTGTAAATAAGATAGGACCATGGGATGTTTCGGAAACAAATCATTACAAAAAGAAAACGGATGGAGAAGAGTTTCAGAATTCTACACGGTTCCAAAGTCAGGGCGGATTCTGATTGGTTGAGCGGTGGTTGAGCAGTGTGTGGCTGTCTCTATGCAGACTCACGTTGCAGCAGTTGAAGGCCAGCTGGAGGAAGTCCGGTGGACAGTCTCCCACCATATGCTGAAAGGCATGATAGTCCAGGCCAAAGTTCTGGTGGAGAGACACCGACAACAGGCAGGAAGGAGGGAGGGAGGGAGAGAGGGTGAGGGAGAGAGATAGAGGGTGAAAGAGAGTTATTTTATTGTTATATTGAATATTTCTTCTTGCTCATTTGTAATCAATACCTGAATCCCATTTATTTATGTACGCTTTGGTAATATAAGATTACTTTTCTTTTGATACTGAGAGATGCATAGATACACAGACATAGAAATGGATTCATTTAAAGGGAGGGAAGGAATCCAAGGGCCAGATGAATGACATAACCCTTGCTGACACAGCAGCCAACAACTCATCCAACAACATTAATCGACGTGGAAACACCATCCCATGATCCGGTCCAGATTACTGGACCCGTATGTTCGCCCAACTCAGCGTTATGAACAACATACTATCACACTGTCCAAGAGCCGCTCCCAGAGGCCTAAAGCCCCCATGAAATACACACACACACACACAGGCACATGCACAAACACACACACACACACACACACAGGCTTGCACGCATAGGCACACACACACAGGCTCTCATGCATGAAAAAACAGAGGCTTGCATGCATGCACGCACACACACACACACACACACACACACACACACACACACACACACACACACACACACACACACACACACACACACACACACACACACACACACACACACACACACACACACACACACAACCACAGTGTTGCCAGTTGAACAGTTCAACTGTAAACTAGTTCTGCTTCCCTTTAATTTAATGCAATGAACACATCCTTTGTGTACCGTAATTCAACAATCTACTTGTTCCATCACACTTGCTTTAAATCTTTCTACAACAACTGCGTTTGTCATCCCAAACAGACACTCTATTGTTCATAGTCTGCTTTCACACACACTCACAGACTTTAAGACACAGGGGTAAAGCCATCAATATTAATATTTAATTATAAAATGTTATGATGGTCCTTATTAATCATTGACTAAATGAACGAGAACAACCTAGAAATCATCAAACTAGTTGGATCCATCCTAATGAAGGCCAGGATGACACAACAGTGTTGAGTATCAGCCTATTAAAAGCCTGGAGCCCTGTGTAATGCTTCCCTGGTATTACTGCTGTTAGTGTTATGTAACACAGACCAGCTGGAGTCACACACACACACACACACACACACACACACACACACACACACACACACACACACACACACACACACACACACACACACACACACACACACACACACACACACACACACACACACACACACACACACACCAAACACAACGATCAAGACACACTCAAACATACACACACAATGATCGAGACACACACACACATGCACAACGATCAAGACACACACACACACAAGACTAACCAGGTGAGCAGCGGACCAGGACTAACCAGGACTAACCAGGTGAGCAGTGGACCAGGACTAACCAGGGGGGCAGTGGACCAGGACTAACCAGTGGGGCAGTGGACCAGGACTAACCAGGGGGGCAGTGGACCAGGACTAACCAGTGGGGCAGTGGACCAGGACTAACCAGCGGGGCAGTGGACCAGGACTAACCAGTGGGGCAGTGGACCAGGACTAACCAGCGGGGCAGTGGACCAGGACTAACCAGGTGGGCAGTGGACCAGGAACTAACCAGGGGGGCAGTGGACCAGGACTAACCAGTGGGGCAGTGGACCAGGACTAACCAGGGGGGCAGTGGACCAGGACTAACCAGTGGGGCAGTGGACCAGGACTAACCAGCGGGGCAGTGGACCAGGACTAACCAGGTGGGCAGTGGACCAGGAACTAACCAGGTGGGCAGTGGACCAGGACTAACCAGGTGGGCAGTGGACCAGGAACTAACCTCTGTGCGGGGGAGGAAGTCCGGGTCGGCCTGGATCCTAGCGATGATCTCACACAGGATGATACCGTAGGAGAACACGTCGGCCTGGAAAACACACACACACACACACACACACACACACACACACACACACACACACACACACACACACACACACACACACACACACACACACACACACACACACACACACACACACACACACACATAAAGAAATCTGTTTCTGAACTCACCCACTCACTTCTTGCTGACTCACTTCCTCACTCTCTTCTCAGCAATGGGCATGAGCACATAAATAGAAATACATAGAAAGTGATGCGATTCTTGTAACCCCCTCACTCCCTCGCTCTTCCAAACCTCAACAGGCATGAATGCATAGAAATATATCAAAAAATATGTGTTTCTAAACCCCCTCATTCCCTCTCTCTTCCAAACATCAACAGGCATGAATACATAGAAAATCAAAATAGTTGTGTTTCTAAACCCCCTCACTCCCTCTCTCTTTTCAAACACAATCCAAGCATCAACACACAGAAGTATTTTGCGAAATAGATGTGTTTCTAAAGCTCACTCACTGGTTCACAAACTCCCTCACTCACTCTCTCTTCAAGACACATACAAGCATGAACACATATTTCTAAATACAGAAAGATGCATTTCAGACTCACTCCCTCACTCACAGGCTGTGTGAACCAACGTAAGGACACACCACGGTTCAGTCCCTCATAAGTGAGTTCCTAAGCACTTCATAACTCTCTCTCACATGGGCGCACATTCCTCCTCCCCCACACAGCCTCCGTCCCCCCGTGTCTGAGCGTCACATGGGCTAGACCGCAGCTCTGTCAGTGTCTCCGACCGGAGGGGTTAATAAAGTTTGGATTTGAATGCTCACCTTTTCATTGTAGAGTTCATCCCTCAGGACCTCGGGGGCCATCCAGAAGGGCGAGCCCACCACGGCTAGCTTCTCTCCTTCAGCACTACACACACACACACACACACACACACACAGAGGCAAAGGCAGACGCACACACACACACACACACAACCACACGCGCACACACACGTAAACGCACACACAAGCATATTCACACACACATACACGTAAACACGCACACACACCGCATGCACACACACACAAACACACACACACACAAAATCGGAACAGTTACAAGGTTATGTAAGATTCTGCAGAAACATCTGTGACCAGTGCAATAAAACCATTCCAAATATGGACCCGCCAACTAGTATTAACAACTGACTTGTTTCTTCTTTGTGCATTTTTCTCAATCTCTTTGTCTGCTTCACATAACACTCACATTTCACAAATCGTACACCAACGACTTTTCCAGCCACATTTTAAAACCTCTCCCGAGTTCGAGGGACTGGAAGTCGGTGGCTCAAATCCTTGTGAATGTGAATAGTTGTATTGTTTCAGAGGCAAATCCAGACACTGCTCATATTACAGCATGCCAACAGGAGCTGGTTTGGGCAAAATCCGGCCAGCCCAGACCCATAACATAATCCCAGTAACACAGTTACTGGGAACACAGTGATACCCATTCCGTGACGCTTGTGATGACGAAAATAATCGTAATTTTAACAAAAACTCGGTGTTCCCACGACAGAACCGTGTGTGAACCCTCAGGGTTCCTAGAAACCCGGAGGTCCAGGGGATGACCGCTGTGCTTACCCCGGTCTGGGGATCTTCTCAGCCAAGCCAAAGTCCCCCACCACCGCCGTGAAGCCGTTCTCATCGCTCTTTATCAGGCAGTTCTGGAGAAAAAACACAAAGAAACATGTCACAACGCACACCTCGCCAAACAACCTTTTACGGGCACTTCCTGCTACTACTTCAACATTTTGTTACCTGGTGCGAAAGCTCCACAGTGGACGGTGATGTGAACATTGTGGACGATAGTAAAGAAAGGCAAGGTGGGCACGATTTATTTGTATCTGAATTCCTCCGTCTCCATGGCGACCCCACTGGCCTTTACCAGTGGAATGCTTGACGACCAAAACGAAACCACAGTATTAGTACAAAAAGTACAAAAAGTTGATCTCCAAAGGACTCCTTCGGTCTATGATGAACGGTGGTGTTTCTAAAATACATATTATTGGAAATTCTCCCAAGCAACCCACGACTCATTATTTTGCTTAGCTTAACTTAAGTTTCATCGGCACAACACAATAATAACTCGGTACACCACGTCCCCCGTGGTCGTTCTATTTGTAAACCGCCACAGGGGGAATTCGATTACAAGTCTATTCATTTATTTATTAAGGCGGGCAGCCATACCACTCACACCGTGTGGTACTGCCTCATGGCCACCCTCCACCTGACATACCAGCTGCTCTGTGTGCTTTTCAGGAAGAGATCCCATTGACTTCATTTTACACAGTAACACGATAACCTTGTCCAGTTTGTGGCAGTGCTCATCTACATTAGCATTTAAATAAGCACTGTTGTAAATTAAACCAAGCCTTTATTCACCGTCAAAATGATTACAAGTGGTCTCAAACAGAAACAAACTCCCTCTTCATGTCAGGTTAACCCCTTCAGCGCCCATCTTCAAATCCCTCCTAAAAACGAATTTCTATTGTCTTGCGTTTAACTCCATACAAGTTGTATCATTGTCTAGCGTGTCCTTTTTTGTGCTTTTAATTGGTTTTATTTTATTTGTTTGTTTTATAACTAGATAGTTTAATTGTACAGGTGGTCAACTGTTGTTTTTAAAGGTCTCTACAATAAACTTGAACTTACACAAACCTGGGAAACCCAATAATGTGTGTCATTGTTGGGTTGTATCTCATATATTTGGAAAAGGTCAATGGAACCCGGGAGGAACATGGAAATACTGAAAACACGTCCTGGTAGGACTGGTGTGACCACTATACTGGTTTGTCGCTTTGGCATTACACAAGTGAGTTAATAATCAAAAAGGACGATGGAAACTTATCCGTGGACCACGTGTATGCCACAAGAGAAGGAAATACCCATGTTTCCAGATGCTCCTTGGATCACATTCAGTTTTCTTTCACACTAGACTTGGCGACTCCTATGATTACAGGAACAGTTTTTCTGAATTAGATTATGTTTCCTGACACTTGGTGTCGGCAGGGATTCTGTCAGCATCGAGAAGTGAAAGCCTCGTGAACGACGCAAGAGATGTACAAGCGTGTACATTGAAGAGGAGACTTCATTTATTGGGTTGAGAGCAGAAATAATCTTATCTATGATCTTGATTTTTATAATGTTTTGTTACAGAACCAATATCCCACTGACCTACTCTAATCGACTGACCCTCATAATTCAGCATTTTGCCTAGGCCCATTGTAGCAAGGTCCATGCCACACTACTTTCGAGGCGACTTATAGTGGGCTCCTCCAGACAATGGACGCTGGTGTTGAACCGGTTAACTGTAAAGGCCTAAACACACCGGCGCCGAAGCGGCGTGTCAAAAAGTCAGCCCCCATTATTCCAGATATACTAGCCCACACCGGTGTTGACTAGCCGCGCGCCGCGCCGCCAAACTAGGCTTCACGCCAATGTTCTATTCCCTAGCGTCGCCGCCCCTGAAAAAGCGCTTTTTAAAAGCTGGTTCATACATCCCGGGTCCCGTAGGCACCTCTACATCTACTCCTCACCACTGGATGTCGCCCCCTTTCGTTTGTGAGAAACAATTACGAGAATGGATGACGAGACTGGTCGTCGAGGTCGAGAAATATGCTGAATTGTATGACCAAAGTTCCCGTCATTACAAAGACAACTCCAGAAAAGACATTGCCTGGCGATCCATAGCTCTGGAGATTGGCTCTTAAGGTGAGAAAGCAACAATGGTGGACCAAGTACCCAAACCATAATGGGAAATAGACGACGTCAAGTCACATAATATATGGCTAATCACACCATGTGGGTGGAAACCAGATTACTTGTAATATATATATTTTTATTTAAGGCAACTTCATTTATATAGCACTTTTCATACATGAAGCAGACTCAAAGGGCTTCACATAGAAACATTCTCATACAATAAAATAGATAAGTAAAAGTTCAAAAATGCATTGTCATGCATTAACTGTCTCTGTGGTATCAGATCATGCATTAACTGTCTCTCTGGATTTAAGGAAAAATAACATTAAGTGTCTCGAGCACTCAAATAAAATAGACTGGCTACTGAGTCCAGCACAGCAATAACATCACTGTATTTATCCCGAGGGATAAAAAAAAAAAAGTGTATATATATATATATTTATTATGTATGCAAAATAGTACTTATACCAGAGAGGGATAATAACTACATTTAGGTCATCATGACTAGGCTACACCATACGGTTCTGCCATTGCACACTTCCTAGTGGCGAATTTAAATATTGGCGGTGCCTCTCAGGATCTGCACGGAGCTCATGGAGCAGATTGTGGTATAGCCCCTGTTCTTGTCTCCGTTCATTGAAGGGGTGCACTCAAACCCTTCGTCTTCTCCTTGCCAGCCTACGGCGCAGCAGAAGAAGGGCATCCACCCTCTGTCTGGCAACAATTCTTTGTTCTGTTGAAATAAAAAAAACTCAATCAAATGTAAAAGAGCTTGTGTTCAATTAAAATGGATAACTACTGGCTGCATACATGTAAATGTGTGGCTATGTTAAGGCTATATAGCTGGATAGATAGATAGCTACATTATTGGTCCCAATGGGGACCAATAAAGCCATCACGTAGCTCAAGACAATAAATACACCCAATAACAATTGGCCTTAAAAGGTGACTGCACTATATACTAAAAAGGCTTAATAGAAGGTCCTGCATTTATGGAGATTGTTGATGCAGTAGATGAATAATTGCACAATATAAAATAAGTAAATAAAACGATAAAGTGCCCTACAAACTAAGTTGGTAGATCTCCTGCTTGAAAACACTTTCACTGCGCAGATTATACATTTTTCAAATTATTCAGCCAAAAAAGATGAAAAATAAATAAACTGGCTACAATAGGCTACTCACCCATGGCGTTTCATCTCTTTGTTGCAGTTGATCGACAGGTGACTTCCTGATTTTACACTGCAGCGCGACCGTCGCTGCTTCTTGTTGGTGCTAGGGGCGGCTTTTGGCGCGCGTGAAATGCGCGCCGCTGCGCGTCGACGCCGGTGTGTTTAGGCCTTAAGGTTTGCCGATAATGATACATGGCCTGGTTCTCTATGTTGCCATGTTGGAGAACTCCCTGAGTGTGTGATGGCTGGTTTAACCAGTGCACACTGATTGCTCGATATGCAACAGCTGTGCAGCCTCACCCAGCCCCAGAGACCAATCAGTCTGACTGGGGCCAGGTGAGGCTGCTTAAGACAGCCATCATCCACACAGACTATCACAGCAATGAATTGTAACGTCTCCACCCTACCGCGATTCAATTTTCCTTCTCTTACTTCCAATGAGTTAAATTAACAAATGAACAGTCCTGTCAATGAAACGGGTATCGCTCCGTACAAAGTACCCTCTCTCTCTCTCTCTCTCCCTCTCTCTCCCTCTCTCGCGCCCTCTCTCTCCCTCTCTCTCTCTCTCTCTCTCTCATAATGTCCATTTAGAGCAGGCTGTAACAGGTGTTCCGTCGGGAGATGAGAACGCCAGGTAGTGAGTGTACCTCCCTCCTGCACCCCCCTAACTTGGACTCAGGGGATGTGCACACCTGTTGTTCATTGAGTAATCAATGTGTACAGGTTAACTCAGCCATCACCACACACACATACTAAAGGCAACATGGATCACATCCGTCCTGTGTCCCACATCAGCCCCCTGCATCCTTGTCTTGAGTAGGGATGAGAATAACTCAAATTTTTCATGGTCGAATAATCAGTGGGTGGCGCCATTCACAAAGGCAGCCATGGATCATCGGCAAGAAATCACTTAATATCTTAATGCAAAAAAACAACTACCTGCTAGGTAGTTCCAGTCAAATTTTCTGTTCAGCCTTCAAAATGAGAGCTGGTAAATTGTGAAAAATGCATTAAACTTTAATCAGAAAACGCGGTTATATGCTATAGACCCTATAGTATCTGTGGTATAAAAGCTGGGACGAATTTTATGTTCAAAGTATAGACCGTCGCGATTCCCATTGAAACGAATGGTGCGGTGATTTGGTCTTCAAAACGAGAGCTGGAAACTTGTGAAAAATTAATTAAACTGTAATCAGACAACGCGGTTATATGCTATAGACCCTAGAGTATCTGTGGTATAAAGGCTGGGACGAATTTCGAATTATAAATATGTACAATGCATAACGTTAGCTATGTGGCTCATAGCTGAGCAGACTAGAGTACCTCCTGTTGCCAAGTCGTAGCTAAGGTCCGTCCTATTTACTGGAGGAGTGAAAAGGCGTTTCCATTGCATAAGAGCCTTACGGCAGGGTAATGTTATATTTGGACTGTAAAACGCATGAACATTTAATGAGTGGTCTTAATTTATTTTCTTTGGCAAGTGACCATGGTATAAGCGGGATAATGCCCTTCGAGGTGTCCAACATTAGTTCAGTCTGTTAATTCTTGTTTATTTGAATGGGAAAAAATATTAACGGTGCATATGTTTACAATCGGCTTCGAGCCTCTGGAACAAATAATCGAATAATCGAATATTCTGACCCATCCCTAGTCTTTATGGGCCCAGTGAAAGTCCTGCCCCCTTCACATCACAGCCCCATTCCCTCGGACGTGAACCCCAGAACCTAGAGTGTGATTGGGGGGCCCACCTTGGAGGTGAGGTCGCGGTGGAAGATGCCCTTGGAATGCAGGTAGCCCACGCCGCTGGCGATCTCGCTGGCCATCTTCACCCTGCAGGCCCAGCTCAGCGGCTTGTTGCTGTCCAGAAGCTGCTCCAGGTTACCCCCGTTGATGTACTGGAGACACACACACACACACACACACACACACACACACACACACACACACACACACACACACACACACACACACACACACAGTTACAGACTACCGAACTGGAAACTGATAACATAAAACAGTGAAAATACTGGAAACAAGGAAGAATATACAATACACAGCGTTATGAAAAACACAATTATATTTGTGTTTTCAAAAATACGTTTAAAAAACTCTTGGCAGCTTTGAGGTTTGATCATAAACAATAGGACAAAGGATGTGCAATGGCTAATAGTAGGAGTTGTGATTATTTTCCCGTAAGCGGTCACATCTGTGTACATGACTTCTGTGAATATTTACTAATTCTACACAATCGTTTTACACGCCAGCCATTGTGCGACTGGACCGAGGTCTCCTGATGGTTCCATCATCATTGTCTGCGTATTTCCTGATAGGCTACGAGAGGGGGTCCGGAGCCAGCTTTTACAGGAAGTCAAACAGTATGTCCACCGTCATTACAGCAACAGAACTTTCCCTTTTGTCAGGGCCAGTGCAGCTGAAACACCAGCTGCCTGACAAAAACTGACTAAAAACCAGGCCCCTCATTGAACAGATCATCACTGGAGAGCTCCACTGGCTGGCTGCTGTAAGACACCAGGCAGTGCAGAATTTCTGCCTCGTGGCCTGACTTGATGGTTTGGTTTGGTTTGCTCCCTAATTGACTCAACAGCTTCCGAGGATTTGGCCCGCTGACAAGCAGTCACCCGTCTGCCTGGCTGGTACTACGATGTAGAGCTGGCTGGCTGGCTGACTGTTGGCTGAACTTGCCCAGCCGATGACCATGTTGTACTGACCGGTTGTCCACTTGATGACTGTTGACTTGAGGACTCATTCACTGAATGAGACTTGTCCAACTAGACTGTTAAAGCTGACCGACAACTCATCTGACTGACTTATCGTTAATTGGCTGGCCGACGGACAGACGAGTAGACTCTTTAGTTCCGCCTGTTGATTGACCTGGTCTCCGGTGGGAAACACACACGAGTCTCCCCTCCCTCCCCCCCACCAGCAGTTGAAAATCAGCTCAGAGAGGTTAAAAGTAGCCTCGCCTTTCATACCGTCAGCTCAGATTAAGCAGAGACCCTAATGCTGGCATACCCACACACACACACACACACACACACACACACACACACACACACACACACACACACACACACACACACACACACACACACACACACACACACACACACACACACACACACACACAGACAGATACGTAAACCCAGAGCATGTGACCACCGCTCTACCTCTAGCGTAGCCGTACTGACGCGCTAAGCCCCTCTGATTTAGTGACGTGGTGAACACACACACACCGGGGCCTGGCGCTCGCTCATAGAATTAGGGGCAAGCGAGGATGGATGGGTATATATAAAAGAGAGAGAGAGAGAGAGACTCGACCTAGTGACCTCATTCTTGCCATCTTCATTGAAGCCGGGCCGGGGGGGAGGGGGGCGTGGCAGCAGCATAAGCAGCGTGTGAGGGGGTTTTAAAGCATGGCGTGGTCCATGGAGTAAATCGTGTAATCAGTGTTTGAGTCAATCAGTGAAGGTCAGAATCAGTTTAGGAACTAAGCTCTGCACAGAGGGGCTGCCCCCGCAGACACCATCTCTGGAGAAGGCAGAGATGAACCACACACACACACACACGCGCGTGTGCGTGTGCGTGTGTGTGGTTGGCGGGGGGATGGGGTTAACTGTTTCATGTCGGATTTTCGCTTTCACATTCACACTCACAAGTCCACATACCATTCCCCCGAGGGTGTTTTTTTGTTTTGTTTCAACAACAAACGACCAGTGATGTATGATAATGTATTTTATATAAATACACTGATAGCAGGATAAGATCACAGGCGGAAGATTGGTCTGCCTCCAGCTCTTTAGATTGGTTCAAGAGATGGTTCCGGAAGGACAGGCGATCAAAGGGCATTGCATCCAATAATAACCCCAAGGCTTACGTGAGAAAGGGGGTTCATTTAAAAGTCAAACAATTCATCGCTTCGGAAATAGTTAGGACATCAATATACAAACGTACAGACATTCAACGTGGAATCACATACACACACCTCCCCGTAGAGGATTACACAAATTCCTATGTAGTAAAACGGCCCAACATCTGCCGTCTGCTAGGGGGGATTCACAGCTCTCTCTCGCCCCCCCCAGAACTCCTGGACCACCACGTCACACCATCCCAGGCTGTCTAGTTCTGTTTGGTTGTTGTTGTTTTGTGTTGTATTCTTTTCCAAAAAACTCTTATCTATGTTTTTTCCAGGGAACCAGGAACCAGAGTAGGCTATAAATACTTTGGCTCATATCTGATTCTTATTCTCCCTGCTGAAGATATAAGGCCAATTCCAGGATTTAGAGTGGTGGTTTCGCTGATAGACTTAATTTAAACAGACTTGAATAGTTGAAAAATCCAAATATATCTTCTAATCATCAATGTCCTTTAAAGGAGGAGCTGTTTCGTGGGCTAATTCGATAAATGGCCTGAGGAACTGTGTTATTTAGAACAGAACCTCTCTCTCCCTTCTGCAGCAGTGACTGGCTAGGGGCTAGCCAGCAGCATACAACTCTCCACGCCGCCCTTCATTCATGGTGAAGGCCTGCTGCCGATAGTTCCATAGCACACCATATCAGTTCACCTCCCATTCATTCCTGTGACAACACAACAGAGTAGTGGCTAAGGTGGTTTCATGGCCCCCGCCCAATAAGTCCTTGGGTTCAATCCAGGTTGTCCACATCTAACCTACAGGCTTCCCAGAGCTTACCAGAAACACTGTCTCTGAATAAAGATCATAATAAATTAAACAGGAACAAAAACGCCTTCTGTCCTGGTGGTAAGTGAGTTGAGAAGGGAAAAATTAGCAAATAAGGAACTACGGTGAATACATCCTGCTTATTCAATGGGCTTACACACTTGCTATTCTGTTTCCACTTGCCAGGATATAGCAGTACATGGCCGTCCCGGCCCCTGCGGCTCTGTCTGATTGGGTGCACCCAGGCTTAGCGCCACAGCATGCCATTAGGTGGAGACAGACGCTACGGAGTGCTAGTCTAGCCTGTACATTAAATACTATGTAGGTCAGCACTACTGTACTGTGGTGGGTGAGGGTAGAGTATTTGTGCGTTGAGAGAGAGAGAGAGAGAGAGAGAGAGAGAGAGAGAGAGAGAGAGAGAGAGAGAGAGAGAGAGAGATAAGTGGAGAGCGGAGCAGGGAGAGGGAAGAAGAAGAGGAGAGCAAAAGAGAGCGAGAGCGAGAGGTATGGGGAGAGTAAGAGAGACCAAGTGAGTGAGAAAGAAAAGCGGATAGGAGAGCACAGAGAGGGAAGAAGAGAAGAGAGGGGAGAGAACAGAAAAGAGGAGAGAGATGGAAGAGGAGAGGAAAGGAGAGAGAGGAGGGGAGAGATGCGAGTAAAGGGAAGAGGGGAGAACAAGCCAAAGGTTTAGGGTGATGATTGACTGATAGACTGGAGCACTTGAGCACTGAGTACAGAGTTTAAACTCAGTCACAGGTTTGTCAACAGCACAGTGATTGAGTTTGTTTTATTAAATATTCCGTCGTACTTATCCAGACATCTTATCTGAAATATTCAAAAAATGTAACGGTTTATTTGGGTTCAACCCCTATAGATCCGGTCACATCCAACATAAAGTGACGTCGTTTCATTTCAAACCAAAGTTTCCACCACACCACACATCAACAGATCATGTATTACTGCCGGGACGCTGAGGGCAGTCCAATAACGAGCGCTCCATCCCGCTCGGTGGAAAAGTCGACAGCACGCACAGATGCAGTTTCACACTCGCATGATGATTGCGTTCCATGATGGCTGTGGCCACTGGCCAATCATGGAACCAATCGATGCAGCACAAGCGGGCGTATTACAGAGGCCCGGCGCGGTCGCAGGGGCTGTCCGCCTCTGTGGATGGGATCTGGTCTGACGTCTGACGTCACATGGGACTTGGACATCGTCCAACGATTCCCTTTTTTCTTTACTTGTGGAATACTAAGAATTGTGGAATTCTTGTAAGTGAGTTAATGCGCGCGCGTGCGTGCGTGCGTGCGTGCGTGCGTGCGTGCGTGCGTGCGTGCGTGCGTGTGTGTGTGTGGTTGTGTGTGTGTGTAGATCTGCACGTGTGTGGCTGTTTGAAGGCAAGGCATGAGGCCTGAGGCAAGACATTGAGCTGTTTCTCTCGACTTCCTCTCAGCATGGCCTCATAATCAGGCCTGCATCCCGTGTGTGTGTGTGTGTGTGTGTGTGTGTGTGTGTGTGTGTGTGTGTGTGTGTGTGTGTGTGTGTGTGTGTGTGTGTGTGTGTGTGTGTGTGTGTGTGTGTGTGTGTGTGTGTGTGTGTGCTGGTAGGGGTCAAGTAACTAAACAACACAGATTGACTTCCAGGGTCACTGCTGCAACGAGGATCAGTTTACAGCCCAAGACGGACCTACCGCAGTCCTACTGTGTGTGTGTGTGTGTGTGTGTGTGTGTGTGTGTGTGTGTGTGTGTGTGTGTGTGTGTGTGTGTGTGTGTATTAGCCTTGAGTATATCGGCATGTGCTTGATGATATCTGAATGTGTGTATATATTTATGTGAGGGCATTAGTTTGTGTTTGTGAGTGCATCTGTGTGTGTGCATATATTTATGTGAGAGGATCAGTATGTGTGCATTACTGCATCTGTGTGTTTATATATTTGCGTGAGTGCATCTGTGTGTGTGTGTGTGTGCTTGAGTGTTTCTGTGTGTGTATTTATTTGTGTGAGTGTTTTGGTATGTGAAAGAGGGTGCTCCGATCGATTGGCATCCAATTATTATCGGCCAATATTCGCTCTACATAGTTTCAGTTTGTCAAAGAGTAGAAGAGTCGATCAAACTACGAAAAACAATCTCACCGGCCGCTAAATGGCTTCATGTCGCCTGCCAGTAAATAAACAATTGTCAACTGATGATACTGTCTTCTATCTTCATTGTTGTACTTGGATTGGAATTGGTGAACGGCCCAAAAACATCCTGACCAGAGCGCCCTCTGATGTGAGTGTATGTTGTTTGTACTGCTTATGACGGTACAGTAAAGCCTACGGTAAGCCTGGCACCTCAAACCTCCCGCCCAGACCTCATTACATCTGAATGACATGTCGTCCTGGCCCGCCTCCAACCCACAGCCCTGCCACTCTTCCCATTGGCTACTGCCGCCAAAGTCTATCAAGATCCCTGTCTCTCTCTCTCTTACTGTCTGTCTACCTCTTTTTCGCTGTCTACCTCTCTCTCTCCCTCTATCTCTCTATCTCTTTCTCTCTCTGTCTCTGTCCGTCTCTCTCTCTCTCTCTCTCTGTCTGCCTACCTCTCTCTCTCCTTTTAAACAGATTGTAATTTGTAGTTATTGCTCTTGCCCCAGGGCATCTTTATTTCCACATCTGTTCTGATGCCTTATGAAGCGGTGAGGATCTGTCATGGCAGCAAGAACAGAGAGAACAATCCACACAGAATGTTTCTACCAGGGCACTGGCTCCCAGTCCTCATCACTCAATATCACTACTTAAGACAAAAGCATATGAACACCGCCTTGTGTTCTCCTCTCCCGTCTGTCCTGGCTCGTCTTCTGGCTGTAGTCAGAAGAGTATCAGTGGTCTGTGATCCTCTTCCCTTACCCATGTTGTTGTTGAGGTCACCCTCTCTTTCACATGTTGTGCGCATGGACATTCTCTCACACACACACACACACACACACACACACACACACACACACACACACACACACACACACACACACACACACACACACACACACACACACACACACACACACCACACACACACACAGGTGTAGCTGTTTTTGGATAAGTCTAAGACACGGCCTCCTAGCAGTTTACCACAATTACAGACTCTTTCACTACCGTATTACATACTGGGATGAAGTAATTCTCCCACCTGGATGAACAGGAAAACAACAGAATAAACACACACACACACACACACACACACACACACACACACGCAAGCCCCCTTGAGTAGGAACCCCTAGTCACTGCTTTTGTCTAAAAGTTATGTTACGCAATCAAAGTGTGTGTGTGTGTGTGTGTGTGTGTGTGTGTGTGTGTGTGTGTGTGTGTGTGTGTGTGTGTGTGTGTGTGTGTGTGTGTGTGTGTGTGTGTGTGTGTGTGTGTACCTCAGTCAGAGCGTGAAGCTGGCCCTCCTGAACACACACTCCCTTGAACCTGTACAGAAAAGAAACAAATAACAATTTAGCACCAAAAAGTTGCAACAACAAACATCGAGGAACATTAGAATTCGACCAATCACTGAATCCAATGTTGGCATGTCAGACACCTGATACGTTCCCGAAAGGCGAAAAACACCCTTGTTTCTCTGTCTCTAAGGGTATACTAAGCCTGCTATCCTTCGGGGGACTGTCTACATTTGCCATTCGTAGTAAGCGGAGAGATGTGTTGTATCTTGTACCTCCGATTCTGAGCAGAGCTCTAAGATAACAAACCCCTGGTAGCCTTCCTACCTCGCCTGCCTGTCAACACAGGGCTGAAAAAACACCCAGGGAGCTACCCCACCCGGCCAACAAGACCAGACAAGGGGGACCCAACAAGAGCGCCATTTACCAGCAGAGGAAATAACAGGCCCGCTCCTTTGCCTGCATTCCATCCATTTCTCCCCTTTCTCTACCTCCACCTCCAACTCCACCTCCTCCTCCTCTTCCACCACTCCATCCTTCCCCCCGTTTCTGTCAACACATCCACTTCGGCATTCCCACAGATCATTGATTTCCATCTGTGTGTGTGTGTGTGTGTGTGTGTGTGTGTGTGTGTGTGTGTGTGTGTGTGTGTGTGTGTGTGTGTGTGTGGTTCTCTAGAATAAATGAACGCTTGGTAGACCTCTGGTGGATTTTTTTTTTTACAAACAATGACCCCACTCAGTGTCTGCTTATTAACACACACACACACAGCCACACACAACCACACACACACGGAATATAAAACAAAGATGGCATTGTAAACAATATCACACATGGGAGCGCAAGGCCACCACACACAAACACACAAAACGTTGCACACATATGTTTGTGTGACTGTGTATCTATGTGAGAGGGAGTGATAGAGTGCGTGCATGCATGCGTGCGTGCGTGCGTGTGTGCGTGTGTGGAGAAAATCACACACACAAATACACACAAAACATGCGTGTATGTGGAAGGAAACCATAACAGCTATCAGGACCTCTCGTGTGTTCGTTGTTGTGAAATAACCAGGCCTCACAAGGCGTTGACACCATAACCCACACACTGCGGGATCAACAGGACAATGAACTCAAGAACCATGCAAAGAAATAACCACCACACAATGAATCGCTGTTCCTCCTTCACCTTTCCAGGAGAAAAAGTAGGATATTAAACTAGAATATCGAGCCTGGGTCGGAATTCAAAGTACCCGTTCTGGGTTATCTTGGTCAAATGGTTTTCCTTCTGACTCTTGATCATGCCAACATTCGTCGTTGTTATCTATAGGCTATAAAAATGTCACATCTGAAAGGCATCTCATTTCCCTCTTTGTAAAAATACTGACTGAATACACACATAAAACAATTAATGGTTTAGGTTGCTGTTGTCGTTTATTTTAGTACACCAATAATTATTTTGGATTGTATTTTGTATGAACACTTTCACTGTTTTAGCCACACACAACAAAATGTCTGCTTGTGCACAACAAATTACCGCTTGTGGCAAATCAAGTGCTATTCTACATACGTCTTTAAAAAGCATGTGGGTTTCCCTGCCATTACCCTGCCTTTAAGTTATTCTGCAGCAGGGTTTTTCTTTGTTTGTTTAGTGAATCTCTGCTGTAGCCAATGAGTAAATAGGTGAATGGAGTCTCTCTGTATTTCACATTTATTCAGGCCTGCTTAGATACAGCCTCTACCACAGAGCCCAAAGCAAGTGCACAGCAGGAGAGAGAGAGAGAGAGAGAGAGAGAGAGAGAGAGAGAGAGAGAGAGAGAGAGAGAGAGAGAGAGAGAGAGAGAGAGAGAGAGAGAGAGAGAGAGAGAGAGAGAGAGAGAGAGAGAGAGAGAGAGAGAGAGATTTTGCTTTTTTTTTAATTATAATAATTAAGAAAAGTAAGACATGTAAGAGATGGAGTAACAGATAGGAGAAGAGGAAGAGGAAGAGAGATAGATTGAAGAAGAAGATAGAAAGACATGAATTCAGGTTTGAGGCTTCCGTCACAGTATGTGCAGAGCACCTCGTCCTTCCTGCCCAGGGACTTCAGATATAAAGATTAGCACACGGCTAACTCAAATTCTATGATAGTGCAGTAGATATAAAGGTTAAGCTGAAAGCCAACTCAAATGCTGTACATCATACAGCAGTGGATATTAAGGTTAAGCTCAAAGTTAACTCAAATGCTACACATAGTGGAGAGGATATTATTCTAAGCTCAAATCTTACTCTGGTGCTATACATGATATTTTGGAAAACAATAGCTATAAGCTATGGTGCTGCGTTTTAACTCACAATTAACAATAAACTAAGCAAACTTAATTGTCCAGCTCTGGTTTGAGGGCGACCGACATTAGCCCCTGGGCGTGGAGCATGTAGCCTAGCATTAGCCTGTCACTGGGCTACCTAAACCTTAACGCACTGCTCAAATCCCAGTGTGATGGTATGCTAGCAAGCGGGTTTCAGGCTATTATCGCTAACTTTGAAGCGGGTGTGAATAATGGACTTATCGCAATCCATGGCGATAAGCCCTAATGAGAGGACTTCACTGTTTGGTCTGTTGCACCAAACCTTTATAGCTGATGATGGCACTTTTATGGTGGATAAATGGATTTTACATGCATCACATGCTAGCCACCATATAATATCATTATATACTTGTTCAAAATGTGAATATGATTATTATCATGACCAACCTTATAAAATGACATGTTCTACCGGTAAATTTTTGGTAAACCAACAGTGTTTGAGCATTAGTACTATCCTCTAGGTTAGTAGGAGACAACTTTCTCATATACAAGTGCCTGAAAGCAGGCACTTTGGATCGAACCCAGTACTTTTTGGCTCCGGAGTCCAACACAACCCTTTATTTAACACGAGGTTGATCTATATAACACGAGGTTCACCTATATAACATGAGGTTCATCTATATAACACAAGGTTCACCTATATAACACGAGGTTCATCTATATAACACAAGGTTCATCTATATAACACAAGGTTCACCTATATAACACAAGGTTCACCTATATAACATGAGGTTCATCTATATAACACTAGGTTCACCTATATAACACTATGTTCACCCATATAAGACTAGGGTCACCTATACAACACTAGGGTCACATATATAACAGGAGGTTCAGCTATACAACACTAGGTTCACTTATATAACACTAGGTTCACCTACATAACACTAGGTCAGCTATACAACCCTAGGGTCATCTATATAACACTAGGGTCACCTATCCTATCTCCTATATAACACTAGGTCCACATATTCCGTGTCTGAAGCAATAATTAACCCAGCTCTCTCCAGCCTTGCGGTTGCCATGGATACGTACCGCAGGATGTTGGGGTGGTTGAGCCGGTTCATCAGCTGCACCTCACGCAGCATGTTGGCTCGGTTACTGCTTAGCTTGTTCATCTTCAGCGCCATCACCTGGCCGGAGGCTCGGTGGCGCACCTGCACACACACGCACAGACACGCGCACCGACACACAGACACACAACCACAACCACAGACACACAGACACACATTTAATCAAGGCCTGGCTGTTAAGTATGCAGAGCTAAGACACACGTTGAGGTATTGCACATGTATATCTTATGCAACATCTACATTTTGCACAAACACAAGAAATACACAAGATATGTGGGTGTCGCATTCATATTCTGCAAAGTGAAAATGTTCCTCCAGCAACAGAGCTGCATGGATTATATTTATTTATATTCAATGAAACACAGATTGTAGATCATTTCTAAGACTATTAATCACAATAACAAAATGTATTTTCTACGCAAATTAGTTATTTTCCTGAATGTTGCCGGTTCAGCTCACACGTACATATAAACACACACACACACACACACACACACACACACACACATACACACACAACGACACACAGACACACACACAGTGACGTCAACATGTGCTACGTTCTACGCTAACGAGAAGAATCGTACTATAGGTGCTCTATAAAAGAGGTCTGGATGGGGACTGGATTGGTTCAGGTTGATTTATAAAGCACCCTAAAAGTAAACGAACACAACACACATCAAAGAACTGTACAGCACAGCGAGGAACATGAAATATAGCACATGAAGATAGACTAAGGCAGGGAATCAGAAGAACACTAAATGCATTCATAGCAAAGTAAAGTAGTAGTAAAAAATCTGCAGATGCAGTGAAGGACATCGACATTGGTGCCGTACCAGGGATGGACCCAAGAGAATCACTTGAACCTTTTATTAACAGTGTGATGTTGCTGTTGGTGAATGGTTTTTACAGGCAGGTCTGCCTATCAGCGTTCTAAGTATGAGTTCATACGATTTCATGACTACCGATGTGGGGCACTTTGTTTTGGTGTTGCTATAATGGCAACGTGTGGGTTGAGGAGCAAGTGGTCGTGATGATCTGTTACATACATAACGCCGTCGATTGCCATAATGACAAACACTGTAGGCTTCATCAGAAGAAATTTGAATACCAAAAAAGATAGTATTGAAATTACGATGTTGGAGGAGATACGTTTTAATTAAAGTGCAAACGGATGAACACTCATTGTGCATGACTAAGATCATGTTTTGCATTCTATCAGTCAATATCTGGAATCTCTATTCGTAGGAACAAGTCATACATTGAAGCTGTTCCTGGAAGTCTGAGGGAAAGATAGATGTTCTAATTACCGTATATAAGGTCAAACACCTTTCATATTCGTCATCCCTGTCATCGAGGACTGGCTGTTAAGTATGCAGAGCCAAGACACACGTTGAGATATTGCACATGTACATCTTATGCAACCCCTACATTTTGCATAAATGCAAGCAATGCGCAAGATACGTGGGTGTTGCATTCTGCTAACTAAAGATGTTCCTAACAGCAGAGCTGCGTGGACTATATTTATTTGTACTACACTCCATGAAATGCATATCGTTTCTTTTTTACTTTTGACGCAATAAAAACAATATTTGCTAAGCTAATTAGGAAGTGTTTATTTTCTGAATATTGCCAGATCACACACACACACACACACACACACACACACACACACACACACACACACACACACACACACACACACACACACACACACACACACACACACACACACACACACACACACACACACACACACACACACCAAGTTCAAGGAGGCAGAGCGGTGTCTAGTAGCCAGCCGTCTTCTCCGCAGGACAGGGGGGAAACAACAGATGGTGACTCCGCCCCCTCCCCCCATGCCCCCAACAACCCTAATCCTCCCCCACCCTGGGCATGGTCACATCCTCACCTCCAACTACCATGCACTCCAATGCCCCTCTCCGTCTCTCTCTTGCCCATAGAGTTTGCCTATCTCTCTCAGTCTCTCGCCCTCTACAACTCTGTCTCTCTTGCTCCGTTCTCCCTTTGCCAGTCTCTCTCTCCACTTCTCTCTCTCCACTTCTCTCTCTCTCTCACAGTCAATCTCCCCTCCTCTCTCCCTCTGTCTCCCTCTCCAGCGCTCTCTCTCCCTCTCTCGTCTAAAGGCTTCATACAGATGAAGCCTTTAGGCCCCCCCCCCCCCCGCCGCCGCCACACACACAAGCCCTTTTCCCTGCATAACATCTCATTCTTTGTAGAAACTTTAAATTCCAACCCCCTGCATCTTTGTCCTCTTCCACAAATGAAACTGGAACTTCCCTCACAATCCGCTTCATCTCCAGTCATTACCACCCCCCCCCCCCCCCTCCTCCCCCCTGCAGACACACACACACACACACACACACACACACACACACACACACACACACACACACACACACACACACACACACACACACACACACACACACACACACACACACACACACCCCTGCAGGCATCAAACTGCCCCAACCCCTCTCTTAGGCTCGGGTCCAGACTCATATTCACGCCACGTTGCTCTCCCTCCTCAGCTCCGTCCCCCCCCCCCCCCCCCCCCCATCTACCCTTCTGCATCAGGAGCTCCATCCGACTCAGTAATAATAAATTGTTTTATATCCTTTATAAGGTTACATTAGCTTATATCCATATAATAATTGTAAAAAGCTGGCCTCAACCTTGCAAACAACGTTCTACCTGAGAGGAGATTAATCCAGACGAACAAATACACTAAAATAATTGTGTAGGCCAACAGGAGAGCCTGCTATTTAACATCCCTTCCTGGTTGCATGAGGCCTAAACTCAATAGCCAACGAAGGGATGACTGGGTCTCACACCACGCATGCATACACTTCAGTGGCAAATTAATTGACATGTTATAACACAAACACGCACACAACCAACCAATCATAACAATCTCTGTCCATTCCACACAGAGTCAAGAGATTCACTGTCACCGGCACAAGACCACCCTTCAGTCCATTCCCCTCCCGCCATCAATAACCCCTCAAAAAAAAAAAACAGAAATCCATTGTGTCAACAGACATAACTCCACCGCACTCAAACTCGTTTGCAGTTCAAACTTTATGCGTGTGGTAAATTCTCAACGGTTGTTTTTAACGTCTGACACTTCCGCTCTCTCCCTCTCACTGTTGACAGACAATAAAGTCTCCCAGAGCCCCGATCTGATACACTCTTTTTTATTGTGCACGCACACACACAAACCAGGAAAATAAAAGATCTTTGCAAGAGCAGTGCTTTGCTCGAAGCGTGGAAGACTGCTCTGGTGTGCTCCTGGCGTTAAGAGAAAGGGGCCACTCATGCCGCACAGCCAGAGTAATAACACGTAGCATGTCTGTGTGACTGTGTGGCTGCCATTCACAAGCCCCTGGGGGGGGGGGGGGGGGGGTGGTTGGTGTTGTTGTCAAGTAATAGGGTTAACAAACTCCATCATAGAATGGCTCCTTTTATGTGGCTGAGGCCTAACAAGACTCAAACACTGTCGTGGAAAGGGGGGAGTTGGGGGAGTTTGAGCGTGTGGCGCAGCCAAGCGCAGACACCCTAGCGCCCTGCGGACCACCACGCACATCCGCGCCCACTCGAGGTGTTTGGGAGTCCAATAGAGTTTGGCGTTGGGGCTTTTACTGTTTAGGGTAGACCGTTAAAATGTCCTTTTCATTCACCCATGTTTATTATCTGTGATTCCTCGTGCTCAGTGCAGTGATGAAACATGAACCCGACAATGCAGTACTCATACCAGCAGGTTAGATGCGCAAATGTGTGGATGAGTGGTTGGAGGAATGCATGGACTATGATCTCTTTTGGCATTTACCAGACTTTTATTCACAGCACCTTACAGTTCAAGTCATCGTGGAGCACCTAGCTCACGGCTGCCTACAGACATCGGCTGGCCACTACACTTTCCTGTACTGGGGATTATTCAGGGATAGAAAAAATTAAAACGGAATATGATTGTGAGTGGCAATTATGGCGATGACAAATAGAAAAAGGATGAATGGGAGAGAAAGCAGTAATCATGTGTAACAGACATGACTGTGTAGCAGAGTCATCCTCCATAAAGTCATAACAACAACAACGTCCCCGGGACCCACCTTGTACACCTCGGAGAAGAAGCCTGAGCCGATCCACTCGCTGCTGAAGTCGTCCAGGCGGGTGAGGCAGGAGAAGGCACTGATCAGGGCTCGGTAGGAGGACGGACACACCCGGCCAATCTGCAGCGCCACCGACACATCCACATGTACACTTAGATCCAAAATGGCCACCTAGAAGGCCCTGTACGGGTGGCCGTGACTCAGGAGGTGGAGCGGGTTGTCCGGCACTCTGGAGGTGTTTGGTTCGATGGCTGGTTCCTCCTAGCTTAGTGTCGAGGTGTGCCTGAGAAAGACGCCTCACCCTAACTGCTCCCGACGTGCCGGCTGTCGCCTTGCATGGTTGACACCGCCGTCGGTGTGGGGATGTTTGAACGATTGTGTGTTTGATTGTGTTGAGATATTGTAAAGTGCTTTGAGGGACGGTAGGCCTGAAAAGCGCTAAATGCAGTCTTTTTAACATTGACCATATATGGGTGGGGCTCTCTCCATTTGAAAACACTGTATTCTCCTTTTATCCTACTTACTCTTAAATGTACACGCATTACTTTTAACTGACCAAGTCAACCATTCGTTAATTGCTTTTACCAATCTTACATTAACATTTGGCCTATCAGGAACACACTCATGATAATATGTGCCCAGGACCAATCACCTGTGAGGGCAGGCCGGTGACCGGGTCCATGGGCCCTCCCCCTGCGTTGGCATCGCTGTCGTCATGGTGACGGTCCGCTCTGGTAGGGCACCCGGCGATGGAGTTGCGCTTGTTGCGGTCCATGACCCGGGTGGCGGCGGGGTCTCGGCGGCGGAAGCTGACTTGTTAGCGGCGCGGTCCCCCAGGGGAGAGGAAGGTTCTCAGTGCTGTCTCTGGACGCCGACCACAGGACACAAGTCCTTCATCGTCGTCATCAGCGTCAACGGGCTCCTTATCCCAAGGAGAAAGCTCAAATGTTCACTTTGGGATCCAGGTGGGGAAATCACCCATTCCATGGATGTTGGTGTAAAACATAGAAAATAAATCGTGTTTGGGCCGCCAAAATGTGCACTGTAGTCCAGTAGGAAGGGACAGGGGGGGATGAGTAGGCCAGTCAGCAGCGTAGCTCCTTACTGGGGGAGACGGAGTGTGTTAGAAGCCCCTGGGAGGACATGGCTCTCACATCTTGAACTGGCTCCTAGCAGGTCCTCAGAGATATGGCCTGGAAAAGAAAGGAACAGAGGCTTCAGTCAGAGTGTGTGTATGTGTGTGCGTGTGCGCGTGTGCGTGTGACACCTGGGCAGATTATATTCCTGTTCAAAGCTGTAACTTGGGATTCAACAGAATACCAGGATATCAATGATAAGACTATGTTTTGGTTGCGTTCAGTCCTCACATTATTAACTAGAATTAATTTCATTTCAGGAGTCAGTCAAATGAGGTAAGGGAACAATTCTTCTTCAAGAACAGGATGTGACAACTTGAACGCCTGATCACAACCCTATGGTAACCCAAGTAACTGATCTCATAACATGATAATAATTAGAATATGATGCATCACCATCAAGCAGCTGAATAAATGAAGACGGATGAAAAGGAATTGGCAAAGAAATCAAACCGTTTCAACCGAAAACCCAAACTGTTTTGGGAACAAACCATGAACAGTTGCCAAGGCTTCCCCATGACTGACACCCACGTCTCGACATGCCAACACATAATGGTTATAATAAGCTCTGATTTCCCAATTACGGGAGATCAGCCAAGAACTATTCCAGGTCTTGGACCTTATTGCCATCCAAAACAAAGCCAGCAGGGTACACACACAGGGAACAAGGAATGGATCTTTAAAAAAAAAAAAGAAGCTTTTTGAAGCTTAAAAACATGTTGGAAAAGAGTTTGGGAACAATGCTCTCTGGGAAAAGAAATTAATAAATATTTACAATGACATGGGCCGGAAGCTTCTCCGCAAACTTTATTTTCCATCTGTACAGACGGCAAGTCCTCACCGATGGTCCTTTTTCATTAAAGACTACCTTTTCCACCAAAATAATAACCCCCTCTGCACTTCTCTCACAAGATGAGACAAATTGATAGGTGATAAGATAGAGATAAGAGCATTAGAATTACAAACTGCCAGTACAATTATTATGAAAAACGAAATACAACTGGATGTGTGTATAAAAAGCAGGTGAAACAAAAAGCAAGAAAGCAAGAATTCCTAGAACTGCCCGCGGGAAGACCCAAAAGGGGCCACTCAACTAAAAACATCTACAAAAAATCCTTCATACCAAATCCTGAACCCGATTCGCACTGGAACCATGTCCGTTATCGTCGTCTGTACGGTGCATGCTCGGATATTTATCATTTTATTGTTTTATTGTGATTTAACAATGTGCTATTACCAACCTGTTTATAACCTTTGATTAACTGTGAGATTTTTTAACCACCCGGTATTTATTGTGATTATTACAGTGTTTGATGGAAAATAGCATTGGAGGTAACCTTTGACAATAATTGATTACCCACCCGCCTGTTAGGCAAGCTCATTATTGGACATAGCTTGAGGCCTGTGAGCAACTGATTCCGTTCTGCTGATGAAAGAGAGATAATGTCCTGATTCAGTATCAGTGTATGAACACACGCATGGATTACATGCTCAAGGCTTGCTGGTATAAGAGAAAGTCGTATGCTGTGCCCTTTAATGCAGAGTCACTCGTGGTGCAAAGTTCATAATCCACGCAGTGCTTGGTTGCGGTAACAAAACGGACTGCGTCGCAATGATACATTCAAAGTTCATCTGGCACAGCAGGGGCCTTGGTAAGAATAGGAGGCTGTATGGATTTCCGATAATGGAGTATCTTGGGGACAGTGTCTTCTTGACCTGCAGTCCATTCTTCAAGGTTCATTCTTCTACAATAGATTAACTGACCTTTCCGATGCCAGACATGACCCCACGAACCCTGATCTACAAATTGAGTTACACGATTCCTGAACAAACTGTAAAAATGGTTTTGTTCTCGTACTTTGCTGCTGAATTCATCATGTAGCCTACAAGATTACATGGAAAAGCTCAAAGATTCATTTGATCATCGGAACTGTGTGTGCATATGATATATGGTGTACAGATGTGTGCGTGTGTATGCATGTTGACATCTGAGTAGCAAGGTTGGAAACAGTCATGGTTTCCACTACATTGGCCCAGCAATGAAGTTTATACATGTGCTACCAGGGTCCAGTTGTGTTCCAGACACGAGACTCAAGAAGCGTTTGACTAACTGGTCAGCTTACAAGTGACATCATTCCCACTGGCTCCAACCACATCCCTAAAAGGATTTTCACACTCCAATTTTTCTTCCCTCCATCTCTCTCTCTCTCTCTCTCTCTCTCTCTCTAATGACGCTTCATGCTCCTCGACACACGACAGTAGTTGAATACGACCCGCGCCAGGAAATAAATTGTAGGCCACTCTCATGCATCAGGACTACAACTTCCAGTAGCCTCTCACTCAACCAGAACCTGACCTCATGCAGACCCAACACACACGCACACGCACACACACACACACACACACACTCACACACACACACGTAAGTATAAATTCTCAACCTCTCCCAATTTTTAATGCACCCAGAGCGTGGACAGAGAAACGGATGCAATGCCCCCACAATAAAATGCAATGGACAAAATCATCAGCTTAATAAATGCAATGTAACCTAATCTAACCTGAAACCAGGACATCGGACAACTAAGTGTTGAAGCTGTCTGAGGGGGGGGGGCGGTTGATCACACAGTTTCTGTGACTCATTGACCACTGAAACGAAGTAACGCTCTACAGCCAGCTCTGCGAAAACACCACATCTTCCGGTTTTCAATGACTCACCTATTTGATAGAGGGTCACTACTATTCTGAGCGCTGTGTGAACAAGAAAAAGCTGTTTCTCGAAAAACAACGAGGAACTGCTACGGAAACCAATCCCTCCCTGACAAAATCATCCAGTCAAGTTTAAAACGTTTTCAAACGCAAGCTAATTAAAAGGGAGACAGAAATAGACGCCGACGAGCATCGAGAGACTTGTACTGTCCTCAGTTGTATTGCGTTTCCAAGGCTATTCATTTCAAAAGACCACACTAAAAGAACCAGGGGGTGGAAAAGGGGGAGGTTTTGGTGTTTTTTTTTTTTTTAAAAGGGGGAAACTTTTTTTGGGTTCCTAAAATGTGGCCTAGTGTTATTTTAAAAACCAGATGGGACATCCACCAAAGTAGCCTGGGGCTCAAGTTTTCTAGCAGTAGTTTTTTGGGGACTTGGCACTCAGCAGCTGTGCCCCAGTGGATTACAGGCCAATAGAAGATGTCAATAGTAAATCAACCTCTGAATGGCTTTATGATGATGGGTTGCGAGGGGGGCAGCGAGAGTCAGAGAGATAAGGAGTATTTGTGATGGTTTTTAACAACAAGGATAATAAAACAACAGAATGGGGGTTGAATGATTGGCTGTTAAATTGAAAGCACATTTCTTTTTTTTAAGATAAAGCTGTAAATTCCAGATACGATTTAAGCGTTAATATTTTTGTGGTTGATCAATTCAATTAATCAATTCTGTTTACATGTGTAATAACTTCCTCCTGGTGATGTATACCGTATCGGCATGGAACAACTTCCGAAAGAGGGAATGTGCTTGCAAAAAAAGCTTTTCACTTTGTCTACATTCAACACCATTGCAGCTGACTTTTGCTGAGTCAAATTTGCATGAAGGGTGAAAACCGTAAAATTACCTCAAGATCCGTTTTGCAAAACTCTGTGCTGTTTCCTCTTCACCATATTTGTGATGAAATGACTGACTTTTTGCTACACCAATCCCTGACCCTCTCCTTCCACAATTCCCGCCTCCTCCACCTCGAGTAGCGTGGAGGGCTTCTCTGAACTGTGGACGTATAAATTGCTCTGCCTATTGACCAAGGCCTGTCGAGACCTGACCCTCTAGCCTGATTTAGGAGGACAGTGTATGCGACGAATGCCTAGGTCGGCAAGTGCAACAACAAGTCTCATAATAACCAATGTAATGACAATGTAAAACAAGACACATTCATCCTGTGGTTGAAAACAACTCGAGGTTAGGTGCGGGGCTTGTGATCTGCTGCTCTGACGATGGGTGTGACATGTTTGCAATAGTTTATTCATCAATCATTCAAAGTACCTTTTAAACCCGACAGCACTTTGTTATTGTAGCATGACTTAATATTTTGCCAAAGGCCTGGTTAAAGTGAGATAGAGTATGTTCTGTCCTGAAAGGAGTTCCATTATATTATGATTCCCATCTAGTGTGCCCCGATCAGAGAACAAATAAGCTAGTCTAGAATGAACACACTATACTATTCAACTCTTTATTTAGTTAGCAGGCGCATTCTATCCAAAGCGACTTTCTGTGCAAGACATTTCTGACCTACCCCCCCAGGAGCTTGGGGTAGGTAAGGACATTTTGCTACGGGGATGCGTACAGGGTATGTTGTTGGCCTTTGGTATGGAACCGGGTAACCTCTGGCTTGGAGACCCCCTAGCCAGTGCCACCAAACCATGATGGAGATGGGCTGTAGGATGGGGTCAACAGTGGTCTGCTTGTTTGGGGCAGGAAGGGCTAGTGGCTAGGGTGTTTGACTCCTAGACAAAGGTTCTGGATTCCAGGCCAAATGTCTGCATCCTAGGCATTCATGAACAAGACGCTTAACATCTACCTGCCCTTTAATGTAATTCCAATTCCCTGTCACTTTGCCAACACAATCAGTGTTGCCAACACAAATGTTTGATTCGTACCAAACACAATGGCTTGTGTTCATGTAGGTATACCATTCAATGCTCCGCGATGGTAACTCAGCTCTATGGATTACTTCTGTCTTGTGTATCCTATTATCTATTTGTTTCTTCTCATTCCTGCTATTTCCTCACAAAAGTTCCTAATGGTACACAAGGCTAGGTCCAAGGTACTTTCCACTGAACCTTTGCTAAGTCCCAGATCGAGTGACATATGCTACCTATTACCAGCAATGGACGCTCTCTGCAATATAATTTCCACCCCTATAGACATATACTCTGTTGCCTGCTTTGTCTTGTCTCTTCCTGGCCTGTTCGGACAAACACTGTCTGTCTGTCGGTCGGTCTGTCTGCTAGCAAACTCTGCCTCCAACAACAGAGGGAAGAAAGGGGTAGGACTACAATTCGGGCAGGTTAGCACTTGACTGAAGTTCTCAATGACTCCAGTGACGTTTTAGTAATGTATAACGGGGGTGTCCCCATGCTCCATAAATCAAAAGCAAGAGATATCATCATCCTGTTTGATGTCAATAGGGCTCCGAGGGGGAGAGATACATATCCAATTTAGACGTTGAAGAACAACTTCCTGTCAAATCATACGACAATGCGGGTTTTTTACTATTATTATAGTACTATACTATTTTAGATATCATAAATCCTCATTACATTCAGAGTACAAATATTTCTGTCAATATTCAATACCTCAACAACAATGCCTCAAATTCCCAAACGGCACCACTTAACATAACCCGATAATAAGGCAGGAATGAACAGCAGACAGCTCAAGATTTACAAAATACAATGGCAACATGGGGGCACCTATACGTATGAAGTTTTTTTCCCCTTGCTTTGGAAATACTATTAAAAATGACGTTGCAAACACATACCAAGGTACAGCAATTTATGCCTGACGAGGTCACACCTTAAATAGTTCCCTCTTATCTGACCGCATTTATTGTGGTAAACGTCCATGGTATCCGAGCCTCCACATACCCGCCATTCTTCTCGGGTTTAATCATTCGTTAACACGTTTCAAAACGACTTTATAGTTTAACTAGTAATTAATTACCAAGGAGGATCAACATCATGTCTGTTCAAAGAATGCCAACAAAGTAACGTTACTGCCAATGATCATGTGCGTCCTGCTAACATCATCTTCAAAATAAATCACTGAGACTATTAATGGTTATTAAACGAATGAAAGTATTATAAACTCCCAAAACACAAAAAAATATATAAAAACTAAGTGATCTGGTAAAACGTGCGTCCAACCGGGCAGGTGGAGAACGTAAACACAAGACAGCGAACAGCGACGAGACTCCGAGGAGACTTCACTCCCTTGATGCTGCCTACACAACTTTCTTCTTACCTGTTCGTTTTTCATCGAGGTCATTCCACGACCACGAATTATGAGTCATCAAAGGTTTCAAGGCGAAGTTCGTGCCAGTCCCTGGAAGCATGTGAACGAAACTGGTGGGATCGAACCGAGAACTAGCTCGCTTGGTAAGAAGAGATGGTAAACAGCACTAAGAGCGAAGGAGCTACCGAACGTCGTCAGGGAAACAAACCAAAGTTTTGTTTGTCTAATGATTACGCATCTGCGAATTATACATATAGATGAGTATACGAAGTGAATACAAAATCCTCCAGTGGTTGTATATCGCCTCCCCAACAGGTATAATACTATTGTTTTGGTGTTCGCCTTGGTTAGTATATCAGCGTTTGTCGCTTCTCTTTGACAGGTCCTTCGTCTCCCTCCGCCCGCCCACCAGGTCACTCCCACAATCTCCGCCTACATTTTGCCACGAGTTTGATTGACTGCGAACTCGCCCAATGCACGGAGGTCACGAAGGCGGCTCAAAACATTGACGCGTGCTCAATGAGAA
The DNA here is from genome assembly GCF_031168955.1 of Gadus macrocephalus. Classification (NCBI taxonomy): domain Eukaryota; kingdom Metazoa; phylum Chordata; class Actinopteri; order Gadiformes; family Gadidae; genus Gadus; species Gadus macrocephalus. The sequence continues at coordinate 12,459,354 of NC_082389.1, forward strand.
ATCCCGTTGTTGTTGTTGTTATTGTTTTGAATGGAGATTGTGGTGCCATTTATTTAATATATGGGCTCTCTTACATTTAGTTTTTTTGGCATAGAATTGCACTTAATTAACTTGAAAGCTGATCGTTCGTTATGTTTTGTGTAGGAAGCTGTGGTACAATTTCAGGTATCCCTACTCTCATTTCAGATGGTGTTTTTTTTTATTTTTAATAAAAACATTTTCAGGTCTTTCATGCACTTTTTTGTTAGTTCGCCTCAACAGATATCCTTTACAAACACGGATATCCCGTAGGGCTCCCTCGACTTTATTTGGACGTCTTGAGACTCCCATCTAGTGGTTAAATACAGCAATCGCTACTCAAGTACACGGCAAGACCAGGAAGAAGAACTCCGACCAATCGATGTGTGCCGAACCAATACATAACTAGCCCCCTGCAGGGATATTTTTTTCACTTCAATTTCGTAAACGCTTTCTGACATCAAGCTACTATATCATTATTGGACTTCTCATCTCCCCATTAACTACACCCAAATGAGCAACACATTTTTCGACTGCAGTTGATACAACCGTGAAGAAATGGCAGACGATGAGATCGACTACAATATTGTGTTTCCAGATGCAGTGACATCGGGTGAGCGGTGGAGCTCGATTTCACTGTAGACATAATAGCTAGCTATTTGGTTAGACGACATCTAGCCGCCTCGCTGTAATCTGTTACCATACATGCCATTGCCTATATGTTATTTCAGTTAGCATACTGATGCATACATTGTATAACTGTACACACGCACACACACAGACACACACGCACAAACACACTCTTTGAAAATGTCTCTTGCTTATGAACTGCTTTTGACGTGGTGTCTGCTTACAGAAAGACACTGGCAGGGGACAAAGGAGCCGGTTGTCATCCTCCTGGGCTGGGCTGGTTGCAAAGACAAACACCTCTCCAAATACAGCTCCATCTACAATGAGCAGGTCGGACAGCCAACCCTGAAACTATCTTCAAAGCCTAATTTCGTCCTCATAATGTCCTAAGGGGTTGTGCAATTAGGATCTGCTTCTGATTCATTCTGCTTTCCTGTTCTCGTTTCTTACTGTCTGACGTTTCCTAACGTCTGTCGTTCCTCTCTTTGTGTCTTGTCCTGCGTCCGTTGCAGGGCTGCGTGACCATCCGCTACACGGCCCAGCTGAAGTCCGTCTTCATCTCGGAGTCGTTCGGCTTCAAGGAGCTGAGTGGCACGGCCCTGAAGCTTCTGGAGGTGCTGTACGACTACGAGGTGGAGAACAGCCCCGTCTTCTTCCACATCTTCAGCAACGGCGGCTTCATGCTCTACCGCTACGTGGTGGAGCTGCTGCACAGCGATAAGCAGTTCAGCTCGCTGCGCGTCATCGGCGCCGTGGTGGACAGCGCCCCCGGCAGCGCCAACGTGCGGGGCGCCCTGCGGGCCCTCACCGCCACCCTGGGGCCCAGGGTCAACCCGGTGCTGTGGTGCGTCCTGACGGCGCTGTTTGCCGTGACGGTGTTCCTGCTGCGCGTGGTGCTCTACCCCATCACCAAGTACGTCCACCGGAACCATTATGACGCCATGGCGGACCACCCGCCGCCCTGGCCCCAGCTCTACCTGTACTCCGGAGCCGACCGGGTCATCCGGCACAAGGACGTGGAGGACATGGTGGGGACCCTCCGGCGCCACGGGGTCCCGGTGGAGAGCGTCGACTTTGCGTCGAGCGCCCACGTCAGCCACTTCCGGGACTTCCCGGTGCAGTACACGCAGCGGTGCCGCGACTTCTTGGTGGCCTGCATGGCGAGCGGGGAGGAGTCCCAGGGGAGGAGCAGACGGCTGGTTCAGGCACAGTGAGACCAGGGGGGCGGGACTGGGAGGGGGGGTCTGTGGTCTCCTGTTGGGAGACCATGGAGGGGGGGTCTCAACCTCCCTCTTCCCCCCTGCATGGACCAAAGGGTGAGGAGGTCCATTGGTAGAGTAGTCTGGCTGTTGGCTGATCGCTGCTACGACTACACGCACCTCTACAGAATCGAGCTAGGATGGGAGCTAGTAAATCTCCCCCGAGTGATTGTTGATTGGTTCATTTGAAATTTTGAGACATTTAACTCCTAGCGGTTCCTGTTTCACTTCCTGGTTCACATTCAAGTTCTCGTTGAACAAGGCTTTAGAGTAGACGCTGTCTGTAGAAACTGATTGCTACACTCACTGTTTGCTTGCATAACCTTTTAAAACACACACACACACACACACACACACACACACACACACACACACACACACACACACACACACACACACACACACACACACACACACACACACACACAGGCTCGCTCTATCCGTATGTACCTACGGCACTACTGTATTGTAACACATGTAGAAAATGAACACTATGGCTTACACTGGATATATGTATTCCAAATTGACTTGACACCATTGTCTGCCTTGAGTATATAATCATGAAACCATTTTGACAGTGTTTAGGAGTCTTAACACCATTCTCTGTTACTGTTACAAGAGCCCATCTTTATTTAGAAGGTATATTGTGATGGATATTCTAAGTATGTCCAGATAGAAAATGATAATATTATGCCCAGTCAGCCACATGTTTTAAGTGACTTTAAGAGTGAATTTATGAATTTAACGGCTTCAATATTACTCTGTGTAGGCTATTGCCTTTTATTCAGGCTACCCAATGGATTATGTTTAAGTGCTGCAGAAGATGAAGGGAGTGGAGTTCTGTTGTATTAATGTGATATAACTTCTACAACATTGGGTTGGATTAATGTGAAAATTATGTTTATTGATTCACAACGTTGTGGTTAAATATAAACGCGAAAGCAACTTCAAGCTTGAATCTTCTAGGCATTGATCAATCAACCAATCCTTACAGCACTTTAATTTACTAAAAACCAGTCCAGTCTTATTATGCAATTTCAGTTATACATTTTTCTAAATAATCCTTCATTAGCTCATCTCAAATTTAATAAAATAAATCTGAATTATTCTCTAATGATAAATATATCTAGGCCTATGTATTTTAAAAAGAGCATGTTCTTTGAATAATAATGAGTGACAGTAAACTTATACAGAGATACATTTAGATATTAAGACATCATTTAGTATAATTGTTTTATTTCCCATATCGTTTCCAACGGACAAGCCTGTCTTTCCTCTTACCAACGGACTTGATTTGAGTAACGGACAGGACGTTCAGTGACCTCCAATGGCCTATAGAGGGCAGCCTTTATCCACAGTAGCCCTGCACAGTGCAGCCGGTGCATTCAATTTGAACAATGATATTTTGTTATGGGTTCTCCCAAGTGCGCAAATAAAGGCTGTGTACCAGCATTGCGTCTACAGAAGCCATTGTATGATTTAAGTGTTTGTTTGTTGTGCAGTACACAAGGAAAGGGAGGCATTAGATTGGTAGGAAAGGTTTTTTTTTGGTATGAAGAAAAGCATCTTAACAAACATAAAACACAATCACCATTCCGTTTGAAAGCTTTTTGGTTGTATATATTTTTTACAGTTCCAGGAATTGTGTGTTATGTAGGCTACTTTATTTAAAAAAATAAATAAATCGAGGTGGCCTGGGGCATTTCCTTTGTTAAGTTACGTTTGGATTCAACACTTTTACGGATATTCATTTTCTTGCTTCATTTTTTCAATGTATATCGTTGGGCCTACTGCTGGGAAATGTATGCTATATGAAAAAATAAGGTTTGTGTGGAGATTTTCCTTTTTCAGGTTCTAAAAGTCTTAATAAATCAAAACTTCGCTAATTTGATTATTCAATTGAGTCGGCAGCATTGCTTTGGCAAGAGTTAAAGTACAATGAAAAAAAATGAAATTGAACGAAACAAAAAAAAAGAAGAAAACGTAAGTTAAGACCGCTGTCATAACAGCCCCCTTTCTGAAACGCAGGGCGGGAAGGAAATTACCGTCACGGAAGTTAATGAAGTCTCACGCGCTGATGAGGGCTGGAAATTGCTGAGAAGAGGGGTCAGCGCTTTCTCTTTAGCCTTTTCCTCTTCGTCGGAAAAATGGCTGCGGTCAAGATCCATACTTTTAGAGGACGCGGAGCACTCAGCAACATGGAGGGAAGAAGAGGAAAAATACGACTGGAGATTATAGAAGGTTGGAGATAATAGAGAGAGAAAAGGAGAGGTGTGTGTGTGTGTGTGTGGGGGGGGGGGGGGAAGATTAATGGTGCTAAGTGCTAGCACTTGGCAACGAGGTAACATATCCTGCATGTTCTCTTTCCCGAGCTGATGTTTTCATGGACCTTGGCTTTACACATTGACTTTTAGCAATGATTTACCTGATTCAAATAATCTATCTTGCCGTTTTATCATGGCCGGAGTCGAACGAACGCACGTCTTGAGAGACCAAAGAACTCTCTTCCTGCCAGTTGTTGTTGACACCATCCAGAAGACCAAAGTCAACACCTGTATGAACGCCTGTTTGATTCTTTTTTTTTGCCGCCCTTTTGCAAAAGCTGGTTATCTCGCAACAAAAAAGAACGTGTGCCTTTGGGTTTTTAATGCCAGTCTCGATGGCATGAGGATGAGAGTTTAGCAACATTTTTGTATCACTGTACACGTTGACATTTTGGATGGTTCGCCTGAACTGGCTCTCTAGATCGTTGGAGGGGCCTGTAGGACATTTTATCTGACAGCAACACTCATACGCACTAAAAGATACGATCTGATGCTCCATCCTGCTGGCTCTCGCAGGAGATTTGCCATGATTGAGTATAAAGTTTGACATTTCAGGGTGCCAAGTCTGACATTCTGTCATGATAACTTTTCCTTTTACTGAACATTTCCGATGGTGCCCTTATTTTTTACTCTGTTACTATTATATCTAATAGTAATACTGTAATTGATAATATAGAAGACAAAATATTTCATGGAACTTATTTGAGGGATTCAATTTGAATTCATGTATATTTGTTCCATCTGAACTCTTTCAGTTCTTTGGTCTTGCTGCTTCTTTTTTACCTCCACCCATCCATCATCAATCTATCCATCCATCCATCCATCCACACATCCATCCACCCACCCACACATCCATCCATGCATCCATCTCTCATCCATCCATCCATCCGTCTATCCCTCTCCACACATACTACCTGGCTCCACTGTCTCTTCGTGGCCGACGCCCACGGCGACCAGGACCTCTCCTGTCCCCTCCCTGTGGCGTGCGTTGCGGTGAGGGGTGGGGGTCTTGTGATCAACCAGCGCAGGGAAGCTGACAGGAAGTCCTCCACTTCCCTGCTCTCTCTCTCTCTCTCTCTCTCTCTCTCTCTCTCTCTCTCTCTCGCTGTCGTAATGAGCAAAAAGTGTCCCGCAGCCGCCCTGCCCGAGGCAGCATGGGAGCACACACGCACACGCGCGCAACACACACACACACACACACACACACACACACACACACACACACACACACACACACACACACACACACACACCCACGTACATCCTTATCACACTCAGGATGGGAGGAGATGCAGGATGAGGACCAAAGTCTTGTCTGCCTTTAAGCAACTTTAACAGGTCTCCCAGTGGTCTGGATTGAAGAATGTAGACATTATTGTGTGTATGGGTTTCTGACTGTATGTGTGTATGTGAGTTTATATACATTTGTGTGTGTGTGTTTCTGTAACTGATTGTGTGTCTGTATGTGTGTGGGGGTGTGTGTGTCAGTTTCATCATCTGTGTGTGTCTTTCAATATCTGTGGTTGTGGTTATATATGTCTGTTTGTGTGAGTGTGTGTGTCCATATCTGTCTGTTTGTGTCTGCGTTTATGTGTGTGTGTGTGTGTGTGTGTGTGTGAGGACAGTCTTGTTGGACCACACGGAAGCTGTCGACGGGGCCCCTCCCCCCTCCATCTCAGGCCCCTCAGCCCTCTAGTTAAAGGCCGAGAGGAACAGCGATGGACCGAGGGGTGAGATACACAGAGAGAGAGAGAGAGCTAGGTAGAAGCGCTCAGCATATGTGCAGCCTCTCTCTCTTCACGCAGTGCTCTAGGCAGCCTCTCTCGGCCCCTTCAAAGTGTGCGTTCTCGCGCGGGTGTGTGTGAGACTGCCGGTGTGTGTGCATGTTTGGGAGACTGTGTGTCTGGTTGTTTGTGTGTGTGTTAAGTATGTCTGGTGTTAAGTGTGTCTGGTTGTGTGTGTTAATACGTGTGGGTGCATGTGTGTGTTTTAAATGTGTGCGCGTGCGGGCATGAATGTTAAGCTTGCCCAGTTGTGTGTGTGTGTGTGTTTCAAGGGTTTATGTGTGTGTGTGTATGTGTGTGGGTGTGCATGTGTGTTAAGCTTGCAATGTTATGTGTGTTTTTAGTGTGTGCAATACGTGTGTGTTTTAAGCATGTGTGTGTCTGTGTGCGATCGTTTCTTCACAGATGTCCTTGAACAGCCCCCCCGCGGCTCGACGGACCCCCGCTGTCGCTGGAGGACATTTGACAAGCAGCAGGTTAGAGCGCTGTCAAATTAAAGGTGTGTGCATGTGTGTGTGTGTGTGTGAGTATGAATGTATGTGTGTGTGTGTGTGTGTGTGTCTCTGTGTGTGAGTGTGTGTGTGTGTGTGTGTGTGTGTGTGTGTGTGTGTGTGTGGGAGGGTGTGTGTGTGTCGGGGGGAGCCTGACAGGAAGCGTATGTATTTCAGCAGGCTCTATTCAGAGCGCTGTCAAATTAAAAGTACAATACAAAACAAACCGTGTGCGTATCAAACAGACAGCAGAGACAGAGAGCTGCCTTTCACATCCATGTGGGAGAGTGGATTGTTATGTTACCTTAGGGTTCATGTGTGATTGGATGTGCAGATGTTTGCGTTTGCCCAGAAATTTTGCCCAGGAATTTCCAGGTTTTTTGTTATTATTATATATTTTTATATTTGCATATATTTTTCATGCTCTATTTTCCCTTGACACTCAGGAACCAAACATTCATGAGCTGTATTACCGAGACTGGAGAACTGGACAATACACACATTAGATACATAAATACATTTACAATTAGGGCATTTAGCAGATGCTTTTATCTATGACTTACAATAATTAAAAGTAATGGTAGATACAAGCTGAATGATTTCTTTATTATGTTTCTAAAGACAGGTACCTGTCAATGAGGCATCATCTCTACACCATAACAACCTTTATGAGTTTTCTGTTCACACATTGTGTTCCAGCATGCGTGTGCTGTTGTCCACGCACAAGTGTGACAGCAGGTGTGTGTATTCTGCTTTATACCTATAGGCACGATACAAACGTTTTCTCCCCATTAGTAAAAATGTTGATGATTTATGCAGTTGCCGCTAGACTAATATCTTTAGAAGTTTTTTTTCCCCCTGTTCTGTCTTGTGGCCGGGAAGCCGATTCATCTTGAAGAGTGATGAGACGAAGCCTCTCTCTATGCAAAACGCATTAAAGCTAAATGAGGAGTATATTACTCAGATCTGGCTGCTAATCTGTTAGCTAAAGACCCCTGCCCGCTAACTAAGCAGATTATGATATGTCATCGCCACGGCGACTAGCGCGAGGAGATCAGGACATACACACATACACACATAGGAAGAGGTTTCTCTATCTGTCTTACACGCACACACACACACACACACGGCAGACGCACACACGCACGCACACACACACATACACACACAAACAAACACACACACACACACACACACACACACACACACACACACACACACACACACACACACACACACATAGGGTAATACACATAATACACACACATGCACACACTCCCCCCCTTATCTACATACAGTCCAGTGCATCCTTGCCAGACCACTTCCTGGTATTAAGTCTCTCCTCTCCACAGTCTATGCTGTGAGTGTGTGTGTGTGTGTGTGTGTGTGTGTGTGTGTGTGTGTGTGTGTGTGTGTGTGTGTGTGTGTGTGTGTGTGTGTGTGTGTTTGTGTGTAGAATTACCAGGGGACTCGCTAGCGAGCCGTGTTTGCATGAATCCGGACGATTCATCATGGCTTGATTAACGCACAAGAATTTATCTCCCTATCATCTTGCCCCACCCCTCCTCGCTTCCATTTTTTCCTGCGTCTCTCTCACTCTTTCATCCTCCATTCTCTCTCTTTATTTCCCACTCCCTTCCTCCCTCTCTCTCTCTCTCTCTCTCTCTCTCTCTCTCTCTCTCTCTCTCTCTCTCTCTCTCTCTCTCTCTCTCTCTCTCGCGCTGGGTCCAACAGTGATGATTACAAAGAATTAATTCTCACGGGTTAATTAACTGATATGTTTTCAACACACGACTTGCAGTCCCTGTTTCTCTCAGCAGGCTCCAATAAATATGAATATAAATCTGTATTATAACTGTAATTTATAAATTTATTTGGAATATAATAACATCTATATGATGTATTATGTGTTGCATTTGTGTTTCCTTATAAAAGCTAAAAGCGTATTCTTTTTTATTTTTGTCACTTGGTAATGTTGTAAGGTATTGTGTTGCTGTTATTATTGTAGAATTAAAATAATATTTACTATTTAGCACACACCTTTTTTCCATATTGGAGTCAAACCCCCTAGCCACTCGACTAGCCGGAATAGCGGAGAGTACTGCAGTAATTATTACTGTTTCAACTGCCTTCCCTTGAGCCTCAGCCAGATTTCCGGAAAAAACCCCGCAAACGCTCAAAGTACAACCCCATCAACACGTCAATCGATCCTGAGTTCTTTTTGAACCGTTGTAAACACATCCACATCTGTGTTTCCCGTTCCAGACGGCACGGCCAGCCAAGAGGACCACCATTAGCTGGGTGGAGGGCGAGGACACAGAGTTACACACATTATCTCCGTCCTGATCACAGCAGAGCGGGGCCTGCCAGGACCCGTCTCCGCTCCGACGACCGTTCCTTACTAATTAATGGACTGGGGCCCCGATCTCCAGCACCCGACGCCACACAAACCACATGCACTACACATGCTGCTCCGATTGGCCGAGGCTCCTGTGTGTGTCTGTAATTGTGTAATTGTGTGTGTGTCATTGGAAACGCGTGGCTAAGACAAGAGGCATTCGGTTGGAGGAAGGATATTCTGTAGATATTCAGAGCGCAATTTATCTGACAAATTAACGGTGATTTGGCAAAGGAGAGCACTTCTAACAAAAGCCTTTGTTGAAATGGTTTTCAGTTCTGTAGAAACCAGTGGAACTGTCCCCGATCCCCTAAAGATATCCACCGTTGTATTTTCCTTTATTTTATTTTGTGCAATAGACTTTAAATGGTTGAAATGATGGAGGTAATACAAACGCAGTTCTTTTGTATGATTGTTTAGTGGCAACAAATGATATACTTATAAATATTGTGTTAAATATTCCATCATTATGTTTTGGTTAAAACAGGAGACTATTTTGTCTTGCCGTGCCAACTAACATTAAAACACAAGTAAAATGTGTACAAAAACAAAGTTGAAACACAAAGTGTTTTTCTCTCTCTCTTCCTATCGCGGCCCACAATGCACGGCTCACCTTTCAACTGCCGGCCATCTCAGAAAGGGCCTCCTCAAAATACCGGTCATGCCCTTTCAATCCAAAGACATCTCTCTCTCTCTCTCTCTCTCTCTCTCTCTCTCTCTCTCTTTCTCTCTCTCTCTCTCTCTCTCGCTCACTCTCTCTCTCTCTCACACACACCCATACACACACTTACACAGGGCAGCAACACATAAACTGCTATTATGCAGGGCTGGCGGCATCACAGCCTCCCCACCAAGATCACCTCTGATGACAAAAGTTAATTTGCACTAATGACGTTTCACTCCTCTCATTATCTTAAATCATCTCCTCCTGCCCTCTCCCCTTCCCTCCCTTTCTCTCCCCTCCCCAACCCCTTTTTCCTTCTCTCCCTCTCCCCCTCTCTTTTTTCCTTCCCCTCTCCAACCCCTTCTCTCCCTTTCTCCCTCCTTCTTTCTCTCCCTATCTGCCATCCCTTTCTTCTCTCCCACTCTCCCTCCCTCCCTCCCTCTGTCTCCTGTACTTTAATCTCTGAATCTCTCTTGTTCTCTCTCATGTCTTCCCCCTTCTCTCTCCCTCCTTCTCTCTCCCGCGTTCTCCTGTTCTCACGTTTCATTGTTTCATGGAAAGAGAGAGACAGGAAGAGAGAAGAGAGACGGATGGAGAGTGAGAAAGACAGATAGAGAAGAGAGAGGTATACAGGTAAAGAGGGAGAGAGTCAGATAGAGAGAAGATAGACAGAGAAAGGACAGATAAATAGGGAGTGAGACAGGGATATAGAGGGAGAGAAAAATAGATATAGAGCATGAGAGGGAAAGAGACAGAAAGAGAGTCCGATAGATAGGGAGGGAGGCATTGATCAAGAGGGAGAGAGACAGGAAATTAGCCGTCACCAGCTTTCAATCGTGGCCGCTCTGGTTGGGGTTTGATTTTCATTTAGAACAATCAACACTGTTTCCTAGCTCTCCCTCTGAACTCGCTCGCTATTGAATTTTTAAATTTTACAACAGCGTAATAATTGAGAAAGCTACTTGGGTTAATTTTTGAGGGAATGCCTGTGCACTCCCAAGTGTTTTTTAACTGTACAGCCCTCTGTTCGCTTTATTTATGTGATGGGCCTAAGTGGTCGACTCTGTGATTATAACTGAGTCCCATCTTAACAAACACAGAGTGCCTAATGCACAAATTAGCTCCTTTTATAATGTGATTGCTGGTGTCAGGAATTGATGTGCCTACAGAAAACAGAATTGTTCTTATTTTATTTATTATTATTTTTAGCCCACTATATCGCAAGGCCGCTTTCCATAATCAATTTGGTATTTTTTTTAAACGTAGAATCACTTGAGATTTCTGCAGCATTAAAAACTTTACTAAACGAAATAATCCATCTTGATCATTTGATTTTGCGGATTCATTGGCTGTAATTTAATAAGAGGCGCAAAGAGCTCATTTACATCTTGGATTATTTGGGGGGGGGGGTCTTCTTGCCGCAATGGGGGTGGTGAGGGAGGCATGTCAAAACATCCGCAGAGTAACCAAATCAACGTATCCCTGTGGTTCAAAAAACCTTCTTAAGCCTGGCAAATAAGTCGCCAATTACAGTCAACTCAGAATTGTAATTGAGAAAATATTTATATTAATAATGGCACCGATGAGGACCAATTCATGCCACAACTTGACATGACATTTTTCAGTCTGGGCTTGTAGCTTGGCGAACATTAACTGTCATAAAGGCATATATTAAATAGGTCCTGAATCATGATTACATATGGGTGCTGCTACAGATTTCAACCCCATGGAAGACACATCATTCCTGGGGAAAAGTTCCTTGGAGAGTGGGTGACCCCTGTGGAAGGAAGGAATGTATCTAAGATGGCCACCAAACTTTTTCCTCTCTTCCTCTTCCCTGGGAGCTCACAGACATTAGCAGCCGATTGATGAGGGACCCTGGGTTTTTAGTTAGAGATCAAAGATTGAAACAAAATACATTTGCAGCTCATCCAGAAGAAGTAGCCATTTTTACAATTGGTTTAGACGCAGGGTTGAGAATATGGGAGTGCTCCATTTGAGATACAAGTGTTCATTTGTTTTCTGTAATCGATTCTTGAGAGATGACTTATGATCCCATTATGAGAGCGTTTTTTTACTCACCCCATTTCTCTCTTTCTTTCCAATCTGATGGCATGACGTCAGTGGAGGGGAAGCTGTTGGCTGGGAAGAGCCATACCTCTCCTTAGCGTATTGATTTCCGCTTTATGACGGATTGTATACATATCTATCTAGCTATTATAGTATTCAGGGTAATCATGAACGGTATTTATCAACCGAAATTAAACACAGACTCAGTATCTGCTTATTTAATGGGGGGAAAGTGGTTATTGATCATTTGAAAATTTAGATTTTAATAAATATCTACAGCCAGTGCTATGTTTATTGAAATCACAGAACTCTATCTTTAATATTATTTATATTCTTAAAGACATCTGCAAATAATTATTTGCAGATGACCATTGATGTTTAGATGTTTGAAATTTCCTTTAATGTTTCTGAAAATGACAAAAGAACACTGGGGAATCTAGGACCCAGCAGTGCTGACCATGCCCAGGTGATGTCAGTGAGGTCATAAAAGGGGTGGAGCTAAACACACAGGCTTTGAGCACCATTTTCTTGGCCAGAGGTACGTTTTGCAAATTGTTTCTGGATAAAGTTCCTGTGTGGTTGTTCATGTGTTGATATTGTTGATGTATTTTTTTCACAGAGCAACAAGGCACCTAGGCACTAGCCCTGCTGCTCAAAGCACATGGACCGAGTTCAATAATCCATGTATTTTGGTTGAGTTTCTTGAACTGAGTTTGTGTTAGCACAGATGGAAATATGATCTTGGCTTGTAATGAATTGTAACCCATTGTCATCACATGAGGCCCAAGTCTTTGTCTTTCTGTCCTGCCTTGAGCAATATTCAAACAAATTAATAAAACTGCTTGTAAAAGTGCTTATACTGAAACCTTTGACTGCTGGGTTAATTTAAATGTGAGCACATCCTTTTCTTGGGTCTGTGCGAAGTGTCGTTCTGTGAAGCAGTTTTTGTGAATCAAGCATATATTCAACCTAGGAGTTGCATATGTCACACTTTCATGTGTGTCCAAGTATTGGACACCATGGCTTTTTCTCAGATTGATCCCACTGCATTTCATGATGTTTTGAGAGGCATTTGTGGATTCGAGGCCAGTTCTCATCTCAACATGCCATCATATTGATGGTGCTAGCCAGCAGCGGTACAATGTCACTCTGATTGTAGACATGGGCTCCTACTACTTTGTCGTTGATCAGTCTGAAGACTAATCCAAACCTTACAGGACCGCTGAATTCCTGAGTCGACTGTAACATGAAAAAGTGTGTGGGTGTTGGACAGAACGGGCTATGGCACCGCCAACCCATGCAAGTGGAAGTTGAGACTTATCCATAGTGACACTGGCTTCCGTTGATCTGCATATCCGCGGTGACACTGGCTATCATGTGAGCTTTTTGTCTCTTAGAATCTCTCTCGGTACATCTGAGACGGACTCCTGCAAGGCCCTTATTCACCTGGCAGCCATCTTGGTTGCAAGCCAGGCGGGGGAATTTATTGTTTTCAAGGTTTTTTCGTCGTTCCAGCTCCAGTATTTGGTGCTCAGTGGCCTGGAGTCGGCAGTCATGATGAACTGCAATAAACTATGATCAACTACAACAAATGACAATCAACTACAATCAATTGTGAGGAAAGGGCACAGTGCTCAAGGGCTATAGTTAGGTGATCGATACTATGCATTTGATAAATTATCCTCTTGGTTTGAAAGTAGATTAAGAAAAGTGGATTAGAATGGATTCGGAATTGTGGAATTTAGTGATTCCCCCCCCCTGTAATGCAACATTTGAATAAAAGAAAATCTATCCATTTAAGCGATGCCAGTTTAGTGGCGATAACTTCCATTTTATTTATTAAAAACTGGGACTTTGGCTTGAGTGACTTGTTGGCTGCACCATCATCAGGCCCATTATTCAACCCTTTATGCGCTGGTACGGAAACGTGTAGCATCCTTTACTGGGGAGATATGAAAAACGGGTATTACCAGGGCAACATGAGGGACAGTGTCGTCGGACTAGCATGACAATAAAATGAATCTCTGCGATTACAATTGACTTTTTCCTACGTTTGTCATGTTTTTAAAATTCAATGTTTTGAGAAAAATTCAGCAATGTTGGAATTTATTGTCAAATCAGCAATTGGGACAAATCGGTATCGGCCTACCTTTGTGTCTCACTGAGTAGTGATTTAGAATATATCCCATTCTCTCACCACTATACAGAGTTGAGAAAATACCCTGTATGTGTCCTGTATCTCCATGGTTCTGGCCTACGGGGGCTGAGGTAGAGAGAGGTATGGACCCAGAATCACACGGAGCAAACATAATAAAGGTAATTTAGTGTCAGGGCGGATTCCATAGCTGTGGGCACTAGCGCCATGTTAAACAGCCGGCTGACCTTTCGCGTCTCATTTCATAAAGAGGGACACAATCTGATTAGGCGCTGGGTAAAGGTCAAACGCCTTGACAGTTGGAGCCTATCGTCTGGCCGCCATTATGGTTACCTCGGCCAGTAGCTAGCTTAGCTCAGTCAGGGAGGTCCGCGAGCGGTCAACAGTTTCGAAAGGGGAATCTGTGTTTGAGCGTGCGTGTGTGTTATTGGCGCCCGTGGGAAAGGGTGAGGTTAAGTTGAGTGTAGTGGGGGGGTTGGGGTGGAGTGAGAGTGGTGGTGGCGGTATGGAGGCTAACATTGTTAGCAGTTAGCCTTTTGTGACCTCCGTGGCCGCTAGCACATAGGGCAGCATATCAAACAAGGGTGACACTTGGTTCTTTTGTTCTCTTACACACACACACACACACACACACGTGTTTCACATACGGTACACGTGTGATGCATTGGAATCAGTATTATCCGATAGCATCTTCGACTGTAGTGTTGTAGTTTTGAACAGGGTGGGCGGTGTGTTGATTTGTCAGTTGATGTTTGTTTTTTAGACGCTGGATGCTGTGAAGGTCACAGAGCGCGGCAAAGGCTTTTCCTGTTTGATCAAAGGCTTTACCGATCGATCCAACGTCATTTTACTATCCTGACCCACCTTGTTGATAAAACAAAGCTGCCAAAAGCAGGAAGAAATGCTGTCTTGTTTAAAACCGTGCTAATAGAATTTCATACCATTTGAAAATAATTTCATCATCGTGCTGTAGAAAACAAACCTTTAAACTTCCCGGGCGGTGATAACCTTGAGACAGATATATTTACGTGTGGGCTCACTAACTACCTTTACATTACACATGTCGCCTCACCAGAGCATTAGCCGTGATCATACACACACACGTGTGAATCATAAAGTACAAAGCGAAGTAGCGCTGTATATCTTCTGCTTTCCGTTAACAAGCATTCTGAGTGAGCATACGAAGATCCGCTACCCCTTCGCACTGTTGGTAGTTTGCAGTGTGTGTGTGTGTGTGTGTGTGTGAGACTACCCTGTGGAGGGTTTTTGACGTATATTTTATGAGGTACCCATTAAGAATCTCCCATGGATAATGCTGATTGCGTGCAGCGCAGCAAGGGTGTACTGTAGAGTCGGTGTCTGTGTGTGTTCTGAATCCATTGCCTGTGTCTATGTGTTCATTAGGCTATTCAGGAAACAAGTGCTTGTATATGTGGGCATATTTGTTAGTGTGAGTAAGTGCACACTGGAGGATGCAGCATAAGAGAGAGTGTGTGTGTGTCCCTGAACAATAATGTGATAGTGTGTGAATTACAATAAGTATGTGTAGTGTATCTGCATGTGTGTGTGTTAGTGTGCTCATGCATTAGTCTTCTTAAGTGTGTATGTTAGTGTGTTTATATGCGTGTGTGATAGTTGGTGTTTGTGTGTGATTGTCTTTGTGTTTGTGTGTGTGTGTGTGTGTGTGTGTCTGGTGCATGTGCCTGTATGTGTGTGTCATGGTTAATGGTGGCTGCAGCAGGCCGTGGTGTGGGGCTGACGGAGGCCTCTGTGTGATGGAGATGATGTTAACAAGCTCAGGGAGGGGTCTGACACCCCCCTGTTTACAATGAAGCTGCCCGCACATAACTACCACATGCCCCCCCCCCCCCCTGTGTGTGCGTGTGTGTGTGTGTGTATTTGTGTGTGTGTGTGTGTGCGTAAGCTAGTGAGTGCTCTTATGCATGAGTATGTGCGTGTGTGTGTGTGTGTCTATGGCAGGGTAAAAGGAATGGTGTGTTTTTGTGGGGTGGGTGGGGGTCTCGTATGTTTCTGTGTGTATGGTAGGGCGTGTGTGTGTGTGTAAGCTAGCGAAGGCTTTGTGTGTGTGCGTTTCTGAAGGGTTATTGTCCTTTCTGTGTGTGTGAATATACTAATACCTTTCTGTACCCCAACTCGTCCAGGTTGCACTTATCGTCGAGAGAGAGAGAGAGAGAGAGAGAGAGAGAGAGAGAGAGAGAGAGAGAGAGAGAGAGAGAGAGAGAGAGAGAGAGAGAGAGAGAGAGAGAGAGAGAGAGAGAGAGAGAGAGAGAGAGAGAGAGAGAGAGAGAGAGATCACTAGGTACACATATGCCACTATAATTAGACCCGAGAACATCGCATCCACAAATATATATCTTCCTCTGTGTATGTGTGTGTCAGCGAAGTCATGGACTGCATCCGATTACAAATTAGGGTTTGACCTCCTCAGCCACTGCTTTGCTGCTGTCAAATGTCATGCGAGGACCCCCTCGCTGCGGTCGTAGAGACGCAACACACACACACACACACACACACACACTCTAACAATGCAATATGGGGACCACCTCGCTGCAGTCATAGACGCAACACACACACACTCTAACAATGCATTATGGGGACCACCCCAGTCAGAGACGTAGCACGCAGACTAGCATTTTCTAACAATGTAATATGTGGATCACCTTGTGCAGTCAAGGTGACACAAAACGCACTCTCTAGCAACACAATATGAGGACCACATTGCTTCAGTCAAAGTGGCACAACACAACACGCACTCTCTAACAACACATAAGGACCTTCAAGCTCGACTCACAAACTCACAACACAGCAAAAAACATACACACACTAGCAATGCCACATTATGAGGACCATGTAGTTGCAGTCATAATGTCACACACACAAACACACACACACACACACACACACACACACACACACACACACACACACACACACACACACACACACACACACACACACACACTCAAACAACTGGATCATATCTGTGGGTCCCACTTGTACAGAGCCCCATTGTAAAGCTCCATATTAAGCCAGAATATATATATCACATTATTATTTAATGACCTCACTTTGTGAATACAGGCCAATTTTATCCAAGCTAAATAGACAGAACCAGGCAAACCTTAATGGGACCCATCTGAAATATTTATTTAGGATGATTTTAAAATGTGCTGATTCATGAGACTCTTTAAATTACGTTGAGTTAACTTTGAAAGAATGAATTGTAAAAACCATTGTGACCAAAATTTCCTCAGAGAGAACCAAATTACCTTGTTATTTGAAGAAAAGGGGAGTGTCAACAACCAATGCTCCTTGTAGTAACACTATACAATGTTAATATGATCGCCATGCCACTGCTGGTCATATAATACATATATTTTCATATTATTTGTATATTTATGTTACTATACATTAGCGCCTTCAGTGGTTTGGCGTTGCTAGCTCGCAGTGTGTGCAAGCTACAATTGGGTGTTAGCAAGGAATGGATGCTAGCAAGGAGTATTGCTAGCTAGGAGTAGGTGCTAGCTAGGAGTAGGTGCTAGCAAGGAGTATGTGCTAGCAAGTAGTGGGTGCTAGCGAGGAGTAGATCCTAGCAAGAAGTGGGTGCTAGCGAGGATTGGGTGCTACCTGGAAGCAACTACTTGCCCTGCAAGCAGCGTCGCCGTCAACGGGCAAAAGTTAAAAGCCTGGTGCCCTCGGTGCATCGCGAGTTGAAAGCTTAGCGGCCGTCATCATAATAGGCCGCGCTCTGCGTCGGCAACGGCCAAGTTGGCTCTTAGGAAGTGGGGCCTAATTCCCCATCACGGTGATGATGATGGGCCGGACAACATGCTCAGAAACAATTAGCTGTGCTGGGTGAAGTGGACGGACCACCTCCCCCCCCACCCCCAGTCAAGCAGAACCAGGGCCAGGACATAAATAAGTCCCCTTGTCAGCCCTCGCCAACCGCCACTAATGACTCTCATTAATATGCAAAATAGCAGCCATGTTCTCCCCCTCGTGCGTGTGTGTTTCAGCGAGTGTGTGCGTGTCGGTATGTGTGTTGCGGTTTGTTTAAGTGTGTGTGGGTGTGTTTTTGTGCTATGGTGTGCAAAAGAGACAGAGTGTGTGTGTGTGTGTGTGTGTGTGTGTGTAATTATATGCGCGGTTTTGTAAGTGTGTGTGTGTCTTTGGTTTGTAACTGTGTGTGTGTGTGTGTGTCTGTGTGTGTGTGTTTGCGTGCCACTGCTCATTTTTTGCACTCCGCCTGTCCAGTGCAAAGTGACCAGCGAGCACAAAAACTGCGAGTCAATTATGTCATTCAACCAGTTAAGATGTTCATTTGTATGCAAATTAACATTTTTCTTTTTGGGGTCGACAGTTGGAAAAGGAAAAGAGAGTGGGAAAAGTCACAGAAAGAGAGAATTTGGAATTTCAAAAATATGTATCACATATTTTATAATATATCTACTGTGAAAGTCACCTAAATATATATGTACATTTATATATATACATTTATAATCAGTCATTTGTAAGACACTTAAAGTGTGGCTGCTAACAATAAAATTATGCAATGAAAATTAGAGTAACTACAAAAAGTACTGCATGAGCAAGTTTAAAAAAAACTAAAACTAAAAAGAGCAACTATAGGGGAATAAGAACCCAAGATTAGTAAATGTTTTATTTATTAATTAGCAGTAGTCAAATGCATATCGAAAATAGTGCACCACACAAAGTAATTCAGAAAAAGTGCTAAAACAACTCACAAGTCATTTGACAAGATGCCCTTGGACTTAGCATGTAGGCTACAGCCTACATGCTAACCTCAGGTGTTGCACTCCAGGGACACAACCCTGCCACACATACATAAAACAGCAGGTACTACTATTCTCTGGTGTTAGCATGTAGCAGGTCTGTTAGCGCATAGCAGGGCTGTCGGCTATGTAGTGAATGATTCCTGGATCTGGGCTCCTCTGATGCTGTTGATTACACACTTAGTGGAGCGAGGAGCAGACATGTCGATAAAGGGAGGCGGAGGAGGAGGGAGGAGGAGGAGGAGAGGTAAGGGGAGCGTGGGAGATTGGAGAAGAGATGGGGATGGGAAGGAGGGATGAGATATGGAGGTGATAGAGGAGAATGGGTGGAGAAAAAAAAGGACAAGAGGTGAGGGGAGGAAAATGTATGACTCCCTCTAGTGGCAGAAATACTGCATTTATTAATGAGAGTGATCTATCTAGATCTATGTGTTTCTTTCACTCTCCTCATTCTAATAAAAATATGGAAAGCTAATAATAAATAATAAAAGCTGCAAGATCCTTCAACTTGGGTCTGTCTGTCTCTCTCTCTCTCTCTCTCTCTCTCTCTCTCTCTCTCTCTCTCTCTCTCTCTCTCTCTCTCTCTCTCTCTCTCTCTCTCTCTGTAAGTCTCTCTCTCTGGGTGAAAGTTACTGATCTGAAGGAGGCTGCATAAGGAGGCTGACCTAGGCCACAGCAAGCAAGAACAGGGTCTGGTCCCCACTTTGGTTTGGTCATGCAAATGTGTGTGTGTGTGTGTGTGTGTGTGTGTGTGTGTGTGTGTGTGTGTGTGTGTGTGTGTGTGTGTGTGTTACATATGTGGTGGTCCCATCATGTGTCTGCTTCGTAGATACCAGTGGATATTTCCATACAACATAACAACCTTCGCGTGTGTGCAAAACGAGCCAGCAATCGGGGCCCCACACTGATATGGTAATTGGTATGTCTGTTCCTTGTACGTATGTGTTGTGAGCCCCCTCACCATGGCCATCGATACCGTTGGAAGACTCCGGTGACTTTGAGCGGCCATTACAGCCGCCATCAGCAGTTAATGAACGGTCTGGTCCAAGGCGCCCGCGCTAAATTCATTAGTGGCACGCGGCGTGACGGTACAGATTAATAATTGGTTTGTCGCGTGGATATTTCGGATGATTAATACGCGTATTGATTAGCCAGATGAGGCCAGGCGTGTGTGTGTATGGGGGAGGGGGGGGGATGGGAGGATGTTAGGAGAGGGAATTGCGTAGTGCAGGTGCGGTGGGGACACAGATAGTGTATGGGTGGTCAGCGCTGAGCTTGTTCATGCTAGCAAAATACAACCACACTGCGGACCAACTTCATCTGGCTGTGGTCGGTTTCTCCAGCCCCGGCCTTGCCAGCGCATTTTTAATACTTTCCTAAACTCTCTCTCTCTCTACCACTCTTTCCCTCTGATCTTTCGATCGTACTCTGTCTCACTCTGATTCTCAAGGCCGGTAAATAGCTCTAATATCCGTGTGGTCCCCCAGAAAATACAGAAATAACCTGGGTTTAAGCTGCTTTCCCCCCTCCTTTTCTTGAACTGTCCATCTTTAAGCCTATCTTCCTCAGTGATATATCATGGTTCCATCACATATCCCTCCTCCTTCTCTATCTTCCTCTCCCAATCTATCTCTTCACAACTCGTTGCTTACATGTCTGTTTCCCTGTCACTCTCTCTCAGCCATCCACTCTCTCTATCTGATTCTCTTTTGCTCTCAATGTCTGTCCGTCTGACTCTATTTCTGTCTCTCCCTCTCGCTTTCTGTCTGTCCCCCTATTTATGTCTCCTCTGGGTCTGTCTTTCTGTCTCCCTGTCTCTCTCTCTCTCTCTCTCTCTCTCTCTCTCTCTCTCTCTCTCTCTCTCTCTCTCTCTCTCTCTCTCTCTCTCCCTCTCCCTCTCCCTCTCTCTAAGGGGACGTCTGGTTGTCTATCCACCGGCCTTGGATTCATTAGTATCGACCGACCATGTACTGGATATATGGATCCAGCCAGTATATAGGTAAGCCATTTATTATGTGAGTTCTGCATCCGTGTGTATGGATTGATGATTTACATGTATAGATCGCGCACCGACAGATTTTACTGCACCGCTGGCTTCCTTGGCAATGCGGCCACCATCCACAATGTTCTCCTGAATCTCCTGAAAGACGGCTTGAAGGAGATTGATCAAAACACAGCACATTTCCGCTGTCATCGCAAGATGCAGGGGTGTGTGTATCAGTCTGTGTGTGTGTGTGGTGGGGGGGGGGGGGGGGGGGGGATTTATTCAGGCATAACTTTTATTCCTCGATACGTTTATGTAAAGTCAACTTAACGCTGCTTGTGAACAAGAGTGGGCCACCGGGGGGCCCTTGTGTGTCTGGGACGTGAGATCGAATGTGAGATTTAAGCGGCGGCTGTGTGTTTGTGTGTGTGTGCGCGCAAATGTGAGTGTATGTGTGTATGTGTGGGTTACCTTAGGATAGAATTTATGTTTGTGCTTCCCTACATGCTGCATTTACTCTTTTTTTTTTTCTTAAATGATTTTAAGAGAAAAAAGACAGGCCAGACCCCCACCCTCAAATGTTAGAAATCCCATAAAACATATATTATTTTATTTCCCTGTGTTTTCCCTCATTTGTGCCATTCTTAAGATATTATGGTGGATTTTTACAAAAGCATAAATACGCAATACGTCAGATCTAGACGTTTGAAAAGGAGGATTTGCAAGTGTGCCAAAAAGGGAATTCAAAATAAAAGTCCCTTTATCCGGCAGATTGGGATACATATGTATATCTGTGGCTGGTTTAAGATGCTTGTCTTGGGGCTCTGCATAAAACCACGAGAGCGGGCCTGTCACTGCAGATCACTAACCCTCAATTTAGGCTTTGCTCTCCCCATGAATGGAGCCGATCTCACTCCCATTGGAGACCCCACCTCTGGGATAATCACATATAAAGTTATCACCACCCCCCCTCCCATTCACCACCACCACCACCACACGAAATAGACATTATCTCACTGTCACTGCTCATAGCCTTTTCTATTATTTCACACACGTGAGCTCCCGTTCTCTCACACACACACATACAGACACACACGCACAGACAAAGAGACTCAAGCGCACACATGTGCACCCTGTTGTGTAGAGAGCACCTACTCTCGCCACGCACAACCCGGCCCACATATCATCTGTGGAGATGATAAAGTGATGTTGCACCCTGTTTCAACACACACACACACACACACACACACACACACACACACACACACACACACACACACACACACACACACACACACACACACACACACACACACACACACACACACACACACACAGAGGCAGGCACACACACCTACATGCACCCAAACACACATACATAGACACAAACAAGCACACACACACACACACACACACACACACGCACACAGGGCCGCGTGTAAACACACCAGATTAAGGAAGCCAGACAATAGGGGGAGGAATTACCATAGGAATATGACTACAGCACCCGCGGGCGGCTAGGAACCATCCATCTCCCCAAGCCCCTCCAGCCCCTCCAGCCCCAGCGGCCCCCCCAGCACGGCTCGCACCCGATGCCAGATAACCCCCGGATATCCCCCTCTTAACCTCAATTTCTCAGGATGT
>NC_082389.1:12481688-12514458 GCF_031168955.1 Gadus macrocephalus
TCTGTAGTCAACATTTTAAGCAGACTGATATTGATGTGACTGTCGGTGGACGAAGGAGGGTGAAGAAGGGAGCCATACCAGTTTTATTTTCTTGGAACGGATACCAGCTACCTGCGCCCAGACCGAGTGTGTGGGAACGGCGTCCGCGGGCCGAGAGTCCCCCCCCAGAGCCAGACTCGGACTCGGAGATGGAGACTGGAATGGCTCCAGATCATGATTACTGTGTCGTCCCCCAAACAGGAGCGAGGGCAAGTAATTTGTCAGACGAAAACGAAGCTCTACGTCGTCAGATCAGGGAGCTTCAACAGCAGGTGGAGGATCTCAATCTTCGTCAGCGTTTTGGAATAGAGCGTCTGTCTGCATCAGATGAGGACGTGCGCTTTTACACCAGGTTTGCCTCCTACAGAAGTTTCATGGCATTTTGGAGACTAATTTAACCTGCTGTGACCCACAAAATGATTCGCACAACCAGCGCCAAGACAGCCTCTGCCAGCATCAGGACAACGGTAGGTTTATTGTTGGTATGTTTTTGTTGATATGTTTTTAGTTTTATGTTTTTGTTGATATGTCTCAACAGAAACTGAGACCCATTGACGAGTTTCTGCTGTTCCTGATGTACCTGTCAGTGGGTTTTCCTCTGAGGGACCTTGCAGAGGTTCAACATCCACCGCACAACAGCAGGTCGTATCATCACTACATGGACCCACTTCCTGTACTGCCTGCTGGGAAGCAAGCGCCTTTGGGTTCCTCCAGAGGTAGTGAGAGCTCACCTGCCACCTGAGTTTGCAGCTTTTGCAGATACACAGGTAGTCCTTGATTGTACAGAAATATTTTGTCAGACACCATCCTCTCTGCTCCTTCAGAGTGAGGTTTTCTCAACCTACAAATCTCATGCCACATTCAAGGCCATGGTTGGCATGGCACCCCACGGTGCTGTCACCTTTGTGTCTGGACTGTATGCAGGCTCTATGAGTGACCGGGAGATTTTCAAGTTGTCTGGGATTGTGAAGCTGTTGAAGCCAGGTATGGCAATCATGGTGGACAAAGGGTTTCGTGTGGACGACCTTGTTCCTTGTAAGGTTTACCGGCCTGCATTTCTCAGGAACAAACAACAAATGAGTCGTGAGGATGTTAGACAGACACAGGCGATTGCACGTCTGAGAGTGCATGTGGAGAGGTGTATCAGGAGAGTAAAAGAGAACAAACTGTTTGACAAGGCCATACCACTATCTATATGTGGGAACATCGATGAACTGTTCAGTGTGGCCTGCTTCCTGGTCAACTACCAGAATGGGCCTTTAGTGAAGGCATGGGCAACTAGTAAATAAAGTAAATGTTTTATTTTGTGCTGCGTTACGTCTGTTTGTATTGTCCCGTGTTCTCACCCGAATGGTCTGCACCTTGTCGCGGTGGGTGAGCTTTAAACTGAGACAGGCCAATTTTGTGTTTTGCATTTGCTGTCACTGTGTTTGCCACTGTATGTACATTAGCTTTGGGTTTTAAAGGACTTGAAATGAAAACCAGATGCATCATAGATGACACTAGAATATGTAGAATTTAATAAGGAAAGATTGAACAACACTTTTTCAATGATCCTATATCAACAATCCACATAGTTTTACACTCATTTCAATCAGTTCGAAAGGTATGGTCTTTGAATGAAACATTCATTTAAAAAAGATCAGATTAAGAAATGATAGAAAAAGAAATAATCCCCCCTCTCCCTTATGACCCTGGCAACCTCAGCATCTTTATAAATTCTTTGCACAAGAACATCATCCTCTGCAAAAACCACAAAATCACACCACTGCATCCCTGTGATAAGCAGCTGGCCTTGCACCTGCCAGTAGTAGCTGTGGCTTGGCTTCAGACGGAGGGCGCCATTCTGCATGCGCAGGTACCCGCAGTCCACGTAGCTCTTCACGTTAGGACACTTCACCTCCACCAGCCCAAATGGTGGTGCCTCCGTGGGATCAAAAACGACCCCATCTGGAGAAGAACCGAGCCAGGGAGCATCTGGATGGATGACAAATCCTGATGGCCAGTAGCTGATGTTTTTAATGTGGGCATACTCCTGAATAGCTACTGGCTCCAGTGCAAGCCCCCTCTTCATCAGAGCTGTCTGAACCCCACCTTTGCGGATACGTTCGGCAAGGTTCTCAGCAGAGCTGTGACCTCTGACATGGCACACCTCCCGGAACCTTGAGGAGGTGAGCCTCATCTTCCTCAGGCTGTGCCATTCTGCGCTACCACTCTGTTCCCTTGTGGCCCTCTCAATGGATCTTGCCATGTCGAAATTGATGGTAAGCGCCATTGCATTACATTGTTGTTGGTGAGTGCACACAAAGGAACATGTGCTTGGGTCCAGCCTGTGACCATGTAACGGCAGTGGGGGTGGAGAGGGTGCGTCTGGGTGGTGGATGATGACCCTACTCACTGGCACAGGGTGCTGATAAGAAATAGGGCTTCCATCTTGAACGCTCCCAAAAGTGGAATTGACGAGGGGGACACCAGGACTTATGGAGAGCGTGGTGATTAATGGTGCAAGGTCTGCCATGAAGTCCTGGTATGCCTCGTCGACCTTCAGGACATCTGGGTCTGGCAAGTCCCCCCGCACTGCTTTGTAGCGCTTGCTCCTTTTGAAACAGTTACATCATAATTAAAAAAAAACAATAACTCTTATAACAAAACAATCTGACAATGACTGCAGAATATATTTGTACTTAACAATGAATATTACCTCACACCATCAGCAGCTGTGTACTGTCTCGACTTTGGTTTGGTTGAGACAAATACTATATTACTCACTCTGCCAGGTTTCACACCCTATCAAGAAAGCGGGTAAAGTTTCAATCAAATTTCAAAAATCCATATAACATTAACAATCTGCTTAGTTCTTAAGTACTAACCAGTTTTCGGGGCTTATGCCACTGCTGCTCAGTTTCAGTGCAGCTGAGGACTGGCAGAACTGCTTTCAGTTGCAATGCCGAGTATTTCGTGCTCTGGTACAGCAGTGCAACACTGTGATTGCAGAGAGCAGTTCCAGCCACACAAGAACACTCAGCCGCAGCTATTTGAATCTGTGGCTGAGTGCTGTCCTCAAAAGTGATCTATGGATAAAACATGATTTTAGTATTATAATTATTATTATTTAAATAATACAGTTTAGTATTAATAGAGCATTGAACTGGTTAGTATGGCCTAGATTGAGGATACAAAGTCAGCTCTTACCTCTCACTGACTAATGTACCCATCATGTAAAGGCCTACTTAAACTTGTACTCCAAAGAACAGGAGCAGTACAGAATTGAACAGGTTAGTATACCGTAAATCCTCAATTGTGGCCAGAGGGTTTTATTTATTTAGGCTGCACAGCCTGTTTTCTAATTGAATCTCTGTCTTTACTTGAGGATTTACGATAGCCTAGACTGAGGGTACAAAATCAGCTCTTACCTCACACTGACAAATGTTCCCACCATGAAAAGGCATACTTAAACGTATGCTCCAAAGAACAGGAGCAATAACAACCGGTTTCTGGGGTGTCCATGTCCAAGTATAGTTCAGGTTTAAGTAAAATAAACAGACTCGAGATGAATTATTGTTGTTCTACATCCACATCGCCAACTATAGCCACAAAAACACCCCAGAATCTTGAACTTGAACTGATTAAACACATGTATTCCACCCTACTCTGACGTCGTGAGGCTTCTCATGTTTGCGCATGGACCTATAGCAGACGGCCCTGACGGTCACCCTCCCCGCAGCCGGGTCTTTATTTGACACTGTGGGAATTCAACGTCATTCATGTAATGTGAATCAAAACACACTGGACTTCTTTTCAACACAGTACAGTCGATCAAACAACCTGATGCTCGAAAAGTAACTAGTAACTGCGCGATTTGTCTCTAGTTTTCTGAACCAAGCTAGCTACCTAGCGATGGCACAATGTGAACGTATTCTGATGTCAGTTTGGAACTTACCTTCAAAATTGTCAATATAACTCGAGAGGTACATCTTGTACCCCTTTTCCCGTTTACTCCGGGGGGCAACGCATCCTTTTTGGACAAGTCTGTGGACGTCTGATATGGTCAGTTTGGGCAGGTCTTGTAGACATCTGGTGAAAAACATCGCCATCGTGCCGGAAGTACTGAGCATCACAATCGAGGGAGCGGAAGTAGAACGGAAGTAGCTTCTTGCACCGAGCGAATTGGTACAGTCCACTGCAGTAGCTTAGTACACTGCTCTTCCACCACATCTGGATGAACTCACCCACTTGTGATGTCACATACATTACCAAATGGCTGATCTACTTCCCACCTTGTGGCCGGAATATGGGCCTTTTACACGCCTTGAAAAGCTCTCTAAAGTGAAAGTAATTAATACCAAGTGACACATGGTATGAAAACCCAGGAAACCCCCTGGCGGTCCATCCTAGCTGCCGCGCCCCTCCCCGGCTTTGGGAGGGAACAATTCATCGATGGGGTCTAATGAGCCCTGGGGAGACAGAGGGCTCTTTAGACCTCCATTTCCTGTCTCTTAAGGAAGGCGCCTCCACCATAGATTTTTTTGTAGGGAGATGATCATGTAGCGCCTCAAACTGACTCGGGACATGGCAATGACACACACATACAGTACAACACGGACTAACACCTCCTGCACGTGCACACACACACACACAGTCACAAGAGGTAACACGCACAGTCACAAGAGGTAACGCAAACACACACGCACAAGGGGTAACACACACACACAAACACACACAGTCACACGAGGTAATACACGCACACACTCTCGTTCTTTTACACATCCACAACAGATTCTGACCAATGAGGAGAGGGCGAGAGCTCCAATGACCCGTTATCATAACACTGCACGCTAAAGAAATGTGTGCGTTGTGGACCGCCTCTCTCTCTCTCTCTCTCTCTCTCTCTCTCTCTCTCTCTCTCTCTCTCTCTCTCTCTCTCTCTCTCTCTCTCTCTCTCTCTCTCTCTCTCTCTCTCTCTCTCTCTCTCTCTCTCTCTCTCTCTCTCTCTCTAGCACAATGTCTGTATGTTTTGTGACCTTCGCTTCTGAAAAAGAGAGGATAAACACTAGATAGCTAAATATTAAAATAAACGTTTTTTGGAGAACTGGTTAGCTTACAATAGGCACTCAATTCTCAATGATGAATACGTCGTATAATAACTTGGCAACAATCTCTAAGTTTGCTTGGTATGACACTTTTTAAGGGCTTTCACGTTGTCATTGAACTTGAAAATGTCTTACCGGAGTTTATTCTTTTCTTCAGGTTCGTCTTGCAAGGTTCGTTTATACGGACTTACAACAAATGTTTGGCGTTTGCTCAAAGCTACAGTTTTCGGGATTGGGAAACCCTGTGGTGACGGTCTCATACCGATTCAACAAAACTTTATTAGCATCTGATGATAATTCCCGCACTGTGGGATGCTATTAGTCCAACGCCCCAACCGTTATTTTTTAAAGTTATGGCCCGAGAACTGAACCCAGGAATGGATAATGGAGAATTATTATTGTAGTTAATTACTTTTAAAATCTGCCGAGTTGGCACTGGGGATGTTTGGCAGGAGTTGGTCGTGAAACTGTTTTAAGCACCAAAACGATAAATAAATACACATGCTGTCCACTAGAGAGCAATAGCTACTCGTTCAAAGCGTCTGGATTGCAAATTCACAATCCTAAAATAATGCTAAATAATGTCTAATCTACATTGACCTTATATTTTTGGATAAATTATATGGTCTAATTCAACAGCAAAACATGTAAATCTAACTGATTGGCCCAAGGTTACAAAATTATGATTTACACTTTCTACTTGTAACCTTCTTTGTAGGTTGTTTGAGTTTATACCAGCTTTTAACGGTTTCTGTTGTGGAGTATAATGCACATGTAGTTTCCCTCAGTCAAACTTGACTATATGCAGTAGCCTACGACTTGTATGTATTCCTTCATGAATGTATACAAACTTGGTCTTTGAGGTTCGTCATTATTAACCTATTAAAGGCACCCAGTGCAACTTTCGAGGCTTAAAAATAAACATTCAATTTCTAGTCTTTTTTACACGTAGTAAGTTTCAATAACTCCATACCATTACATACCAACATTTAAGCAGCAAAGATGAGACGTCGTTGTGTGGTGAGAACTGATACAAAATCGATAACAACAATGCCGCTATTTTCTTTATTTTTTGTAACCTACAATAAATAAAGCAGGCTTCCAGTCAATGGAAAAATGGCTTCTCCCCACCGGCGATTGTTGTAGTTTACGATTTTCTATCAGTTCTCACCACACAACGACGTCTCATCTTTGCTCCTTGAATGTCGATATGTAATGGTATGGAGTTATTGAAACTTACGTGTAAAAAAGACTAGAAATTGAATGTTTATTTTTCATTGAATGTTTACATAAAGTTGCACTGGGTGCCTTTAAGTTCCTCATAATTTTAACTTGATTCAGTCACCAATATTAATACACTACATTTGTAACAGTTCATCACAACCACGACCACTTACGGTATTTGAGAAGATTTATTTTTTTCATCATTTCTTACAACAATACAGACATCACAGAATACATAGTTTTACAAACACAAAGCACACCACCACCTTGCTTGCTGCTGCTGCTGTAGAGGGGCGCGAAAAACGGTCTCGGTGTGTATCTGAAGGTTGCCAGTCTGGCCTCAGCCATCCCCCATTTAAGCCTTAGAAAATAACCTGCCACTCATGGGTTGCCAGTTTCGAAACTTTAATTATTTATTTTTTTATTGTATTTCTTTTTAATTTGCATGTGGCCATTATGAGAACAATGAGGACCAAACGATCGCTCTGGAAAAAGGTAAAAGGGACAAAAGCAAGTAAATAAGAAAAAGAAAAGTTATCTAGATTATGATCCAAGCCTGTAGTTCAAACTGAGAAAGCGTGAATAGAGGTTAGCGGTATTCGTGAATGAGGTGAATTTAAACATTGCTGCTTAGCTGAATATTAACTTTTTAAGAGCACCCAACCCATTTTTCAGCACTTGTTTAAATCTAGGGAAACAGAAACCCTAATATTCTGTGAATCAAATCAAACTAAGATAAACCAAACAAAGATTTATTTTACTTTATGCTTAAATCTACAGTTTAAGGGTACAATGTAGTTCCATGAAAAAAAATGTACACCATCTAAATCTTGAACGCCTAGTCTTGAGTAGTTTATTATTAAGTCTTTTTTTCTCTCTCGATTCCTGTACAGTGAAATACAACTTTTAACCTGGAGACAACATCTTGTTTTTTTAAAAAATACACAAGGCTTATTTTTTTTATTTCAGCCATTTTTTTCCCATCAAAAACGTCATTCCCGTCCCCCAAAACTCAAACTAAAAACAGGAATTCGATATATACTTTTTTTTTTTTCTGTGTTTGTGTCTTGTTTTTTCATCGAGGCTTTGTGACTGTTTGCAGGTGTTTTGTATTTTCGTGCGTGCATGTGTGTGTGTGTGTGTGTGTGTATGTGTACGTGTGCGAATTCTATGTTTACACCCAACATTGTAAACATACATAGACGTCTATAATACATGTGCTTGAACTGCATCATTGGAAAATTTGGTTGACTTCACTAGAACACCACAAAAGAAGAAAGAAAAGAAAGAAATAGATAGAAGGAAGTTAGGAGGAGGGGAGAACGAAGGAGCACTTTAAACCGCTTGTGAAGGCTTTTCCCCGTTTGGTTTTTTTCAAAAGGTCAGATTCGTTGTTTTTATGTTTTCCTCCCTTCTTTCATCTGTCCTTTTTACAGGAAGTCGGCCATCTTCTCTCCGCCCGAGCTCAAACAAATGAGAAGCAAAATGTCTGTCTTATTGGTCGTCCAGTCGCAGAGGAGAGAAAGGTCCAGAAGTCTGTTTGTCCAGCACCGCTAAAGTGTCAACCGCACACAAACAAAATGGGGAAAAACAAACCCAACAAAACGCTGCGGTGAATTGAATTGTTCGATTGCGGCTCCTCCGATTGGGTTGATGATACCGTGAAGACAGGGTCAATGACGGACACAAGAAAAAAGGCGTAACGTGTCTTGTATTTTGGGTGTCTACAAGCAAATGGTGCTCCGAAACCACTCTGGGTTAAAACTGTCCTTCAGAAAAGTAGTTTAATGTGCCCTGCGTGTGGAGGTCGAAGGTCACATTCAGAGACTGGAACAATACTGTCAGTTATCCGGATCAGCTTTTTTTCTAGCATATTTTCATCTTCTTATGTCATTTGTAGTACTTCTGTGATTGGCTAGTCTTTAAGTGGGCGGGTCTCCTCTTTAAGTGGGCGGGTCTCCTAAGGGGGGGGCACGGGGGTTAAAGAGCAAATGGAGTCTCTGAGATGTCCAATCATCTCGTCTCCTCTGAGCATGCTCAGAAGTGCACAGTCCGCTCCCCCGCCGGCAGACAAGTGCCTGAATGACATCACTATGACATTGCAATGAGGGAATCCATGGTTGATGATGTCATCACCGCCAGGGTCCCGGCGGATGCAGGATGGGGAGTAAATCAAAGATGGCGGATGATACTGATGAAGAGCGAGGATGAGGAGGAGGAGGAGCGCAGTGGGGTAAAGGAGGACCGGACGTCTCTTTCACAAGTAGACACGCCTCAGGTCACCAGGAGAAGTGATGGTGTTGCATTGTGGGCACAGCTTCTTGTTTCCCTGAGAGAGAATGAGAGAGAGGGAGTCAGTCAGGTGAAAGATCAAACATCCTGCAGTGTAAGGCAGGTCAACAACCCAGTCACCATCATTCATTCACCATACAGAACTTGGTGTCATCACGTTTTGGTACGGATGTGTACGTGTGTATTAACCTGTCCACTACTAAGTCACTAAGTCCTAATGCAGCTCAAACCCACTGCTAGCATTTTACTACTTCTACTATCACTTTTGCTATGTTTACTGTGGGGCTTAAAACAAACAAACACACACACACACACACACACACAACCACACACACACACGCACACGCACACCTCCCCTCTCCCTATCTGGTTTTCAGGGCTCCCCATGCTCTATTACACTGCTTTGATTCAGTGCCATCCCATAGTAATAAAATCGGTTGGCAGGGAGTTGGAGGGGCTGGGTGGTCTCTTGGCTCTCTCCCCCTTCAACTCTGCCCC
Source organism: Gadus macrocephalus (assembly GCF_031168955.1). NCBI lineage: Eukaryota > Metazoa > Chordata > Actinopteri > Gadiformes > Gadidae > Gadus > Gadus macrocephalus. The sequence continues at coordinate 12,490,832 of NC_082389.1, forward strand.
CTCGCAAACTTTCGTCTTCTAATTGCTCACTTCACTTCTCTCGTTCTCTTCAAATCGTTCTCTTGCTCCCTCCAGCAAACCACTTTTTCTATCTCCCTTTATCCTGCTTTGTTTGTATTTTTTACCCTTTCATTCCTACCCATTTTATTTATTTCTCCTTTTTGTCTGCCAAATACTTTCTGTCTCCCTCCTCTCGCCCCCCCCCTCCCACGGCTGCAGGCTACAGCAGGTCTCTCCTCTCTCTCGTGCCTCCCCCCCAGCAGGGAGACGTCCTGTGTGTTCCCCGGGTTCCGGGTGTTCTCGTGAAGTTCTGACCGGGTCTACTAGACTCTAGACCCCCTCTGACTTGAACTAAAGGTCAACTCTGCTGTGTGGAGACCACTGTCAGTCCACCGCAGTGGTTGTTTGTGTGAGGGGATTTCTAACAAAGGGGTGACAGAATGTGAGTGTGGCATTGCTGGGACCCCTGATGCGTTGAGTGTGTGTGTGTGTGTGTGGAGTGTGAGACCCCATCCACCTTAATAGGTATCTCTCTCCCTCCCCCCACCCCACTCCTCAGAGCGCCTACAAACCAGAAATCACACACACACACACACAAACACATGCGCTCTCATGTGGTCAGGTGCGCAACCTCACACTGCTGTGCTAAGACGATTTGTGACTCCAGAGCAGGTTTAGCAGAAGATGAGGAGGAAAAGAGGAGATGGAAGAGAAAAAGTAAAAGAGGAGAAGCAGAAGAAGAGAAGGGGAGGAGCAGGAGAAGAAGGAGCAGGAGAAGAAGGAGCAGGAGCAGGAAGAGGAGGCAGATAAGGAAAAGAGGTGGAGCAGAAGAAGGTGAAGACGAAGAGGAGGAGGGAGAAGATAAGAAGGAAAAGAGGCGGAAGAGAATAAGCAGAGACAAGGAGCAGGAAGAAGAGCAGTAGTAGAAGGAGGAAGAGGAGGAGTAAAAGGGGTGGAGGAGGAGAAGAGGAGCAGGAGGAATGCTCCTCAGGGATGAATAAAGTTTGTTTTTAATTGAAGAGAGGGGGAGAATAAGGAAGATAAAGAAGAAGGGGGAGGCACATTGATCCCACACCTTCTTTGTGAATTGTCTCTACTGTTCAACCGTGGCTCCTTAAGCTGCACTCAATACATTACACTGATAACCAGCAAAACACCCGAGGGGCTGCAGGTGTTATTAGAGAGGTGTGTGTGTGTGTGTGTGTGTCTGTGTGTGTGTGTACCTGAGGCAACCCGTACAGTGGACTTGACTAATTTAGCTTGTACATTTAAACAGGTCTGTGGGAGCACTACATCCAAGTCTGCCCTAATCCACTATGGGCCTTTAGTGTGTGTGTGCGTGTGTTTGCGGCTGTAAGTGTTTGTATGTGCGTGCCTGAATGTGTGTGTCTTACCAGTGTCCTTAGCCAACATTCTTCACAGTGGACATGCCAGCACTGGATAGAGGTGAGGGGCATCGTATAGGAGTCCTGTACACAGAGGGACAGAGAGAGACAGAGACAGAGACAGAGACAGAGAGAGAGAGAGAGAGAGAGAGAGAGAGACAGAGAGAAACAACAGAGAAGATCTGGTTAATATTCAACGTCCACCTGACCCGAGCCTGAACACACCTAGGGACATCGACAAAACAACACATGTACTACCACAACACATGTGCACCATCACCCCCCCCCCCCCCCACATCTTTACCACCCCACTCCCCCCAACCAGCACACGGAGCAGGACCAACCACCACACGAAACAGCCAGCAGGCAAGGAGCCAATGACAAGGCAGCGAGGGGCCGACAAACCAGCAGGTCTATATATATATGCATACATATATATATCATATTTATATATTTATTAATAATTATAGATGTTTATATAAACACGCGCATCAGCAAGCACACGCACGGACACGCACGGACACGGGACGGACGGTCGCCATGGACACAAGGGGGGTGTGGGGAGCGTGGGCATGGTCAGGCCGGGCAGATCGAGATAGGGAAGCAGGCAAGAGAGAGAGAGAGAGAGAGACAGAAGTACGAAGAGAGAGAGACACAGAGGAGCGTTCTGCCTAGTTTTCCCCATTCATAGAAAGCAGAGCTTCTCTGAATGGTCGGTACACAGTGACGATGAAGGTGGGGGGGAGGGGTGGGGGCGATGGCGAGGGTGAGCCTTACCCTCCGTAGAGGTTGTGGGAGGTGCCTCTTAATGCCGCTGCTGTAGCCTCCAATCACAACGCCCCTATACAGACAGTACAGGCCCAGGGGGAGGGATTTAGGCTGCTGCCTCCCCCCGACCTGATTGGCCGGCGGCCGGGGCCCTGGCCACACCCCTAGGCTCTTGTTCTCAGCGCCTGATTGGATAGCAGGCTTCCTCTGCGGAAGGGAGGGGGGAGGAGGGGGGGTGAGAGGGTGAGGAGGGCAGCCAAATGTGCCCGCTAGTCACAAACGCGCAGTTTTACGAAGCATGTGCGAACGTAGACACAAACGCAGGTACGCACATACAGAAACATGCTCGTGTGGCAATGACATAAAGGTGTGTGTGTGTGTGTGTGTGTGTGTGTGTGTGTGTGTGTGCGTGTGTGTCCAACATTGGACATATATGACAAAATGCATATATGAATACACAATGAATGTCAGTTGGACATATTTATTCAGATTTGCTGCATTGATACAGGCACATGGCTGTCACCAATCATGGTCAATCTCGTCACAGTATGGGGGGAAACACACGTTGAATAAGCCTTCATTCGTTCTGATGCTTCCTTGATGGGAATTCAGCAATAGTATTTGCCGGTTTATTATTTCCATTGGGGCCGATAGACTACCGTTTATTGGAGAGAATCTAGTTCTACTCCTTACATCTTAAATATTCTGATGAACTTTAAGCATATGTGATATATGTGATATGTGACCCAACTGATTCCAGTTCTCCGGTCTGAATGACTGTAGTTCTCCCTGGTGAACAGTAGGTGGGGGTAGATCTCCACCAAATGACATGCTTTCAGAAACAAGAGACCAGATGAAGACAGATGTCAATCACAAGCTACTCAGCCAAGCCAGGGATAAGGGACAAGACAATATATTTCCACAACACAAGGATGGACACTTGAAACTGACCACATCAACATCCACCATCTCTCTGTGCGCGATTTGTAAGTCTGTAGTTAACCTACAGAGGAGGCCTAGCGTGTCACAGAGGAGGCCAGTCTAAGAAGTGTGTGTCTTTGTGTGCGTAAAAAGTGAGTTTGACTTACATGTAGTTGGCTACACTTGTGAGGGAGTAAGTTTGTACATTTTCAGTGTGTGTGTGTATGTGTGTGTATGTGTTTCTGTCTGTATATATGAATTTGTGACTGTGCATGTATTTTTAAGAACGAGTATGTCTGCAAAAATCATGTTTACTTTTACGCAGTCATGCTGCGCATTTGTAAGTACTGTGTGTGAGTGTTTGCCTGTGAGTTTACGCTTATGCGCTAGTGTTGGTGCGCGTTTGTGTGCGCGTACACGAGAGATGCGACAGTGACGGATGAGCACAGCGGCCCGGTGTGTCTGGTGAGGGGGAAAGGAGGGGGAGGAGGAAGAGTTGGGGGGAGACACTGAGTGATCGATCGGCGCTCCCCGCCCTCCGGGTAACCTCAGGCTCCTGGCGACCTTTGGGAAGCGCAGGCGGCGGTAATTATCCACACACACACACACACACACACACACACACACACAGACAGACACACACACACACACAAAGAGAATTCTGCAGTCTTCTATGGTGGCCGCCTGACAGTGGGGTGATTTCTGGGTTTTAAATAAAGTGTTTTAAAAATGCGGCGATGGCCTAAGCAGAAGAGGAAATTGAAAGAAGCGAGAAACGAGAGGAGCTCAGGTGGTTCACTAGACTCGCGCGGAGAATATCGACCGAGACGTTGCCGATAACGGACATGCAGAGTCATGTGATCGGTCGTCAATACCAGCCATGAGCTGGTATTGCTTTCGCTTGTCGGCTTGTCATCGGCTAATTCCCTGAAATGGCAAAAAGATGGTTTCCGTCATATCACCCGAATCGGCCGTTAAACACTGTCACGTGGTGTTGGGGTAAAGTAATGCACCACCTATCCCCATGACAACCGATAACAACCAAGCTTATCGGTTGTGGGGTCAACACAACATCCGCCACCCACAAGACTGTGTGGTAATTGTTCGCCGAATGGGAGAACGACACAAGAACAGAACACTGGAGCGAGGGGGAGGAGGAGGAGGAAGAGGAAGAGGAGGAAGCCATGCCATAAGCAACTGTCACACACCAACGTTGTCGTACACAAAACGCAAAGATGGCAACAGAACAAACTCAATCTGCACCACGCTGACCAGGTCAAACCACATGACCCCACCAGCAGGTCACCGGGGTGGATGGGGTGTGGTGATGGCGGGGGCCATGTGGTGGGGACACACAGGCGGAAACACAATGCAACACATCGAAGAGCCAACATGGAGGTGGATCCGTCTCAAACAATAAGGATGGAGATTATAAAGTCTCAGAAAGGCTTGAGATAAAAATGGGGGGGGAATATGATGGAAGTGGGTATAACGGGTCTAGGTAGAGACATCCATTCTTTTACTATCAAGAGGTTAGCTTTGGTATTGGCGGTGGACTAAATAGGTCCAGCACCTTAATATTTCCACTTGACCAAAACCCAGTATGACTGAGGTCACCTACACAAGAGTTCATAAATTGGTCCAAATATTTATTATTGGTACTTTTCAAACATTTATATAGATTACATTTTAAATGTAAAGGAGCTCTCTTTACTTCAACCCGTATATTCCGGTATTATGTAAATGAGCAACATCCTGACGATGGTGATTGGTCGGTTAATTGGATGGGCGGTCCTTACCATGCAGATGAGACACTTGTAGCGGTCTCCCCTGAGGATCTGCTTCTCCAGCTCTCTGATGCGAGCCTTCAGGGCCTCCAGCGTGGTGGCTGTGGAGTCCTCCGTTACCCTGGGGGAGGGGTAGAGAGAAATGTATCAGTTGGGCTCTGGTTGTTCCTGTGAAATTCCGCACTTGTGGTATTTTGTTTTCAAGTAAGAGATATTCTTTTGACTTTAAGCACTGTCTGTAAGCCAAGAGTACACATGTACAATTGCTTTCACTTTTGTCAGCATTACATACCCATCTATTATTTCCCATGAGGACGGTTTCCCGTTGTGGTTCATAGTAAAAGCATGTTTGTTAATATGAATCATTATGGGCCAACATGACTTCATAAAGCCAACCTTCTGCAATGCGTTCTCACTGTTGTGTTAATTCTGCCAGACCAAAGGTGAAAACCTCAGCTAAACTTCCACGGAAACCAACATCTGTATTTACAGCTGTATCCCCCTCCAGCCTCACGACTAATTCCTCTTGTTCTTGAATCTGTCTTTCATCTTCTCATTCATCCATGATCCTCTCGTTCCTTCTACCCCTCTCTGGTCACCCGCCACGATTTCCCCCTCACCTCCAAACAGCCCAAGATTAACGCGTGACACAAACGCCTGTTTAACACAGTCTCCAACAGCATATCAGGCCGCCATCGCTCAAATCAATAGGGCCGCCGCCCTGACGCCTCCACCACGACCACTGATGAGGAGGAAGGTGATGAGGATGATTTGGCGGTGAATGGTGAAGCTCAAAGCGGAGCCCCGTTGTTTATAATAGACTTTCCATTCCCCTCTTAGCTGGAATACAGGGTTGTGTGTGTGTGTGTGTGTGTGTGTGTGTGTGTGTGTGTGTGTGTGTGTGTGTGTGTGTGTGTGTGTGTGTGTGTGTGTGTGTGTGTGTGTGTGTGTTTATGGTGATGTGGTCATTTCACAGCCTGATAGGTAGCTGATCGATGGTATTGATTGGACGAGTAAGGACACAGGGGGGGGGGGTTGTTTAGAGGACAGCCATATAAGTGGTGGTCTTACTTGTGTGTGTCTGTGTGCAAACGTGTGTGTATGTGTGTTAAGGCATGTAGTATGGATTCCTCATGAATCTATGTATTTCTGGGGAATACATACAGTGGAATTAAACTTGGTACATTGAGACGATTTTCATTGCGTTTTAGTCACCAATATCAGTTTCTCATCACAGCATTGAATTAGCTATGTTTATTCATTTTACTTTCATGGCAAATATATCTATGGAGATGTGCGGTGCTCATTTTGGTTATGCCACCATGGATACCCATGATGCACCCTGATGTCTCCATCACAGGGCATTCTGTGATGGCCCCTCCCACCCTGCATGCAGTAAACTCACTTCCCTTTCCCTTATTAGCAGCAAGCTTGTAAAAAGCCATTTAGCCTTGATTAGCTTCCTAGCTTATAAAGTAGCCGTCGATGGACTTTTTAACAGAGCCAGGCTCAGCTTGTCCCTGAAACAAGACTGTCTATACTTTTTTAACTAGCAAACAATAAATATTTCTTACACTAAACTCTACTGAAACACCCTGCTCTATATGGCGGGTCTTTAATACCTTGTCCAAAGTAATTTTACAGAAAGGGGAAAGAGGAACCCTGAGGTTATAAACGTCTGTCAATATCCAACTTTCAGAGTCCATCCCAACCTCAATCCTGTGCCTCTGATGAATATTAATTTAGCCTTGCGGATTTATGCTAATTCCCCAACGCCATAAACAAACGTTTATTGCATGCGTTTATTTAGAGTGCTTGATCATATGTACAGTCAGACAGTTTGAAGTATTTGTAAGTATTTTTTGTTGCAACTGCGAAAACTGCTTTCATTTATTGTCACCTTGGGAACAGGACTAAAGCTAGAACCTGACAACAGCCAGTAAAATAAATGAAGTTACGTCCAATGATTCCAAAACACCACGATATATGCTGGCGTGTTTCTCTTTTGACGATAAAAAAAAAGTAGTTGCGTGCCCAAAACTTCTAATAAATACCCAGGTTTTACAACTCTCCCTCCTCCACAACTCATAAAACAACTCGACAACAACTGCGAGGTGTAGTTTCCACAACTGGGCCGGCGAGTTTTACTCCCAGCGGGCAGTGGGGGGCGAGATATGTTTTCTTGAACAGAGCTCCCAAAGCTATAATTCCTGATTTGGTCGGAAAAAAATGTCTCTTTCCCCCCTCTTATCCCAAGCACCGGCTTTTAAGTGTGAAGTAAACTAATAATCCGGCTTTGATTTGCGAGGCTATGAATCCATATATATTACTAGTGTGTGGTTCCTACGCATAATATCTACACTGTGGCGGAGTCTGGGAGGTGAGGCTTTGCTCGGAGCATAAGTCAAAGTGGCAAACTGGAACTTCTTCAAATCGATCGTTCCCACCGGCTATGTTGTAGAGTGCCTTGCGTTTTCTTGCATCGGGCGCTCCACGTGTACCTCTCACTCAGCCGAGGGTATATGCAGCCCGGATACTCATATCAGGAAGCTCAAAAGGGTCAAAGGTCGCTCCCAGTGTGGCCTATACATCACAGCCGTAACGTTGTGAAACTAGTTCTAATCCTCCTGGTGATTTTAACATATTCTTAGTCGTGTATCCACGCTTAACTGTCACTATTTGCTACATCCGATGTGTTGAAGTAGAAAGAATAAAAACAGGGAATAACACGGAAAATGAAAGAAGTGAAGAACGAAAAAAAGTAGACAAAAGGAAAGAAAGAGGGAGAGAAAAAACTAAGAGGAGCAGAAATAAATCAAGGAAAGAAAAAAGGTAATTGAAAAGAAGCAGGACAAATGAAACGCAGGGAGAGGGAGAGAGAGAGAGCAAGCGAGATAGAGATACATAGAGCGAGGGAGAGGCAGAGACAGACAGATAGATGGCTCTTCCTCCCCTCCGTTTAGCGCTCCGTCCCCAGCGCGCACAGGGGCCATTTCTCATTTCTCCAGTGTGTGCGTCAGTGTGGTTGTGTGTGTGTGTGTCTGTGTTGGTGTGTATGCGGGTGAAGACCCCCACCATCCGTCTCAATCAGCCCTGTGTCTTAATCTACTGTCCACCTTCATGGGCCTCACACACACACACACACACACACACACACACACACACACACACACACACACACACACACACACACACACACACACACACACACACACACACACACACACACACACACACACACACACACATAAACATGTACGTGTGCACGCGCATTTGTGAGCCATTTTGGCAGCCTTTTTTTTTTGCTTGTACACATTGAAGTTTCCTGGCCACCAGAGAAAGTATGGTTTGAGTGAACAATGGTAAGTGAATGTGAGAGCGAGAGCGAGGGAAGGAGCGAGGGAAGGAGCGAGGGAAGGAGCAAGGGCGAGAGAGAGCTAGCGGCAGCAGAGATCCAGCTTCATCACGTCCAAATTGAGGACAGATTCAATTATTTGCAGAAGCCACATGGAAAGCGCTCAACATTGTTCCGGTTGAAGCACCGCATTTGGCAGCAATCGCATTGGAGGGCCCATTTATCTTAGAGGGGAAAGAGCATCCGTGTGTGTGCATGCTTGTGTGAGAGTGCACGTGAGCTCATTTATCTTCAGGGGAATGAGTGTGTGATGTGAGACAATGTGTGTGTGTGTGTGTGTGTTGGAGGGGACCAGATCATTACCCATCTGGGATCAGAGAGCGAGTGAGTGAGAGAGAGCAAAAGAGAGAGAGAGACAAAGTGCAAGAGAGCGGGACAGAAAGATTTCACTAAAGCAGGCATGCTCAAAAAACAGCTCCTTGCAGGAACACACACACACACACACACACACACACACACACACACACACACACACACACACACACACACACACACACACACACACACACACACACACACACACACACACACACACACACACACACACACACCGTAACAAAAGGAGACAAATCTCGTTTTCATTTGGGGGCTCCAGCGGCCAGCCAGGCCCCCCCACCCCCACCCCAGGAAAGCGCGCGTGGCATTTACGGCGGGAGGCGAATTGTTTACGGGCCCCCATCCCCCGGTCCCCAACCGCTGTTTGTTCCAATGCAATCATTCAGCGTCCAGCCGCCCCTCTTTACACCGACACTTAGATTAAAGCTGGGCAGAGCGGAGGAGACCTACCCCCGTATTCAATATCCCCGTTCCTCACCCATCTCGGGCCCCCCGGCACTGTCGCCGGGCATCTACGTCAGCGTTAATGTCGGAGAAGATAACGGATAAAGCTTTAGTTCAATCAAAATGTATTTTTCCGAAAAGCGGTTCCGGTGTAGTACGAGTCAAGAGTACGAGTTTTTTGTTTTAAACATATAATCCGCCTTTTCCCCTTACTATCAAATGACAGATAATATAAAAAAATAAGCCACACCGTGCCCTACAATTTTATCCCTCTGCTGAACTAAGACCTGAGAAAAAACCGCCAGGAAAAACGTTAAGCTAACAGCAGAGCTTTACGATCTGACCAAACGAGGATCTGAAACGTCATTTTTCTTTTCGGCCAGATGAGTCTGATTGAGTTAGACTGAGCAACCGGCGAAGTGATGTGGACTGAAACCCAGCACCCTCAGGACGGCTAGACAGAGGCCAGACGGGATAAACCCTTTCCAAAAAATTATGTCTTCGTTTTGAACATGTGTGTGTAAGTGTTTTTCCATGGCGGACGAAGACTTTTGTTTGAATTGTGTCGTTAAGCATCTGTCAGTGATTCATCATTCAGAGAGAGAGTGTGTGTGTGTGTGTGTGTGTGTGTGTGTGTGTGTGTGTGTGTGTGTGTGTGTGTGTGTGTGTGTGTGTGTGTGTGTGTGTGTGTGTGTGTGTGTGTGTGTGTGTGTGTGTGTGTGTGTGTGTGCGTGTGTGTGTGTGTGTGAGAGAGAAAGCAAATGTGTGTGTGTTGCAGCGAATCAATCCAAGTTGTCGGACCGCTGTCTCTGTACTTAGCAACACTGACCTGTCTTGTCTTGATCTCTCCCCCCCCCCACACACACAATTGATCACACCACAGAGAGCGAGTGATCAAATGCATCTCCTTGCTCAGCAAACACCCCCCCCCCCACGGTCGTGTCGCCGATCAATAAACTTCAAGCTGCTCTGGTGATTCGTCCGTTAGCTTCGGTGGTGATATTTAATATGTGGGACACACACACACACACACACACACACACACACACACACACACACACACACACACACACACACACACACACACACACACACACACACACACACACACACACACACACACACACACACACACACTTAAATGAAGCATTTACTGGAGCGGGCTTTGCAAAATGGTGGAGAGGACAAAGACAGAAAGAAATAAAAAGAAATAAACAAGAAAGGTTACAATGACAGAAACGTTGAGCATGATTTGTTGAAGCAATGCCCCAATGCTATTATCCTCAGTGGTAGAGCTAAGCCCGAGCAACGGACTTGAGGGACCGAATAAAAGACAGAGGTACACAAACAACGATACACTTTGTGCTATGTCCTCTCTGGGGTCCTGCAACAAGGCCAGGTTGATCCCAGGCCCCCACAAAAAATATCTTCAGGCAAGGGAGAAAACCCATGACCCCACTTTGTTAGACAAGAGTAGCAGGTCTATGTCTGCACGCAAGAGTGTGTGTGTGTGTGTGTGTGTGTGTATGCAGGAGTGTGTGTGTGTGTGTGTATGCGTGTGTGTATTTGTGTATGCAGGAGTGTGAGTGTGTGTGCAGAGTAATTGAATAGGGGCAAAAGGACAGGGGGAATATGCCAGACATGCAGAAGCAAGCAATCAACCAAATTCCTTTTTTTTGTCACCCCGCACACCCAAATTCTCCCTCTCTCTCGCCCCGTCGTTCTGAGGCTCTCCCCCTATCTCTCTCGCCCGTCTCCGCCGATGCTCTGACCCCCATTACCCATGCAGGGGACAAGGTGTGGATGTGTGTGAGAGATTGTTTTCTCTGGGCAGAATATGAATGAGCACATGGAAATGAGGGGAATTAGGGAGTGCTGGCCTTTCCCCAAACACATACACACACACCCACACACACACACTTCCCTCTAATGGAATGGCAAAAGTGTCTGCATATGCAGCTACATGTGTATTTGTGTAAGGAGAGAAAGTGTGCGTGCGTGGGAGATGATTTGTCTAGGTGAGCCCGTGTGTGTGTGCTTGTGTGCGTGTGTGATAATTGGTCTAGGCCGGAAAGTGTGTGTGAGAGAGTTTCTGATTGTGTGTGAATTTTCTGTGTGTAAGCGTGTGTCTGTGTGATGATCTGTCTAGGTGTGTGTGTGTGTGTGTGTGCGAGAGAGACAGATTTGAGTGTGTGCGCGTACGCATGCGTGTCGAACGATCTGTCTAGGCAAGTGTGTGTGCGTCAGTTTGTGCGACTTTCAAGTGTGTGTGCGAGCATACACGAGTGTGACAAATAGGCCGGTGGGGCCCTAAACATAGATTAATCCGGGCCCTGGCTTGAATAATGGGACCTCATATGAGCAGTCAACCCGACGCCCGTCTCCCTGGCCATGCCTCAGCGGGCGGCGCCGCTTAGCTCCAGATTTGTAGCCCCACTCTTTGGGCAGCAATCAGGGCGTGGAGGACGGACGTAGGGGCTCCGGGCACGAGGCGCAAGGGGACGTGATGGACGTCTCTTTTGTGGTGGAGCGGGGGGGGGGGGGGGGGGGGGAGAGCGCTGGGGCTTTCATCGTTGATGGAGAATACGTTTGGGGATCAGGACTTGAATGGGAGGCAGTTTCGTGCTAGACAACGCGGTGCAAGAGGCGACGCAAGTAAGGCGTTGAACTTGGTATTTATTTATTGACGTAGAGTATTTAAAAATATTTGTACTAAACAATGCCGTGAAGATCGAGGAAAATACTTACTGTTAAGCTAAACTAAAAAACACTTCTCTATTCATTCAACAATCATCGACTGCTGTCTCTGTCAACTGAATTGCTATAATTCTATACTAGCCTTCCTCGTTGTGCGCTAGGCTAGCAGCACTTGTAGGGCCCATCTGAAGGCTTTCTGAGGATTCTTATTTGAACATTGCCTCTGTGCGATGTTTCATTCAACAGACTACCTGTGTGTGTGCGTTCACCGTGTGTGTGTGTTCACCGTGTGTGTGTGCGTCCCAATTAAGGATTCCAAGCCAGCTCTCAGCTCAGACAGGCGACAACTGCAGAGAAGATCAATACCAAGAGACCCACCCTGTCTTGTCACACACACACACACACATACAGACAGAACCCCCCCCTCCCCACACACACACACCTGACTAAATGCATCATTTATGACCTCTCCAGAAGGCAACTCTCCCACTAGTAAGAAAACTCATCAGAAAGTCATAGGGTTTGGCTGTTTGTGTGTGCATGTGTGTGTGTGTATCTGTGGTCTGATGTGATTATAGAGTGATTTTCTCTCCCACTTTTTCTGTTACTATGGTGTGTGTGTGTGTGTGTGTGTGTGTGTGTGTGTGTGTGTGTGTGTGTGTGTGTGTGTGTGTGTGTGTGTGTGTGTGTGTGTGTGTGTGTGTGTGTGTGTGTGTGTGTGTGCGCGTGTGTGACCTACTTTTCGATCTCGCTGTTTTTACAGGTTCGCGGCACCGAGGAGGACGTGGATGAGGAGCAGGAGGAAGAGGAGGGTGCGTTGGGGTCTGCCTTGCTGCTCTCACCGTTGCTCGTCGACGGCATCTCTGGAGACACGAGGAGAACGGTGGTTTGAGGGACATTCACATCATACACACACTCTTATGTTTCTCAATTGCCGGAACACACCGAAAAGGGTGGCCCAACAAGCCATTTGGGAAGTAACAATAGCACTAAACTTTTAACCCGCACCACTCTTGCATTTATTACGTTTGGGTCTTCACGTGTGTGCTGTGACTCACCGTCGCTGGCCCATTTGGAGAACTCTGGCGTTATTCTGGTAGTAGGCATCCCACCGCTGTTACATTCAGAGAGGAGAGAAAGGTTAGGGACTAAAGACTGCAACTCCCAAAACACCAATTTAACAAGTTAGTTATGGCAGGGTGACGCTTTGGGTTATCTATACATGTAACACATTAAGGACACACAAGGATAAAATAACAATTCAAATCACAAGAATATACCAGAAATACATATCATGGTGTCATCATCAAATACGAATCTATTAATAAACCCTGATATCAAACTTAAGCCTAGCTTACCTGTGCATGCCACGCCAGGCTACACTATGTATGTACTTGAGCACGCTTCACTATATATGTACTCGAGTATGCTAGGCTACACTATGTCCTTGTGCACTCTACGCTAGGCTAAACCATAGACCTACTTGGAACACTCTACACTAGGCTACACCATAGACGTACTTGAGCACGCTGGGCTAGGCTACACCATAGACGTACTTCAGCACGCTAGGCTAGGCTACACCACAGACGTACTTGAGCATGCTACGCTAGGCTAAACTATATATTTACTTGGGAACGCTACGCTATTCCACACTACTGGTACTTGAGCACGCTACGCTAGGCTACACTATATACCAGGGGTCAGCAACCTTTTCAACATGCAGGGCCAGTTTGACATTTTCTCGTTAATGGGTGTGCCTTAAGCAACAATATATTAAATATTAAGCTGAATTACGACACAGCGACCAAAAACATTGCCAGAAGACCTGGAATTGTATTATTTCCATATAGTCCACAACCATGTTTTTGTTGTTGTTATATTTGCGACATGGGCTTACAAATTATAATTACATATGTCCCATCTTAAAACACCACTTTCAGAAACTCATTCAAAAACATATTTGCACTGTGAGAAATGTAAAAAACAAGAATAGATGAGAACGTTGGAACCATCCACATCAATATCTTTAAGACATGTACAGCTTTGCAAAAAACCATGTGAAGGCGATACATACAGGCCACTTGCAACAATATTTTAAATATTTTCTTCTCAATTGATCCCATTTCAGAACACTGCTTTCACTAACTAATTTGATCATATTTGCATTGGAAGAAATGCCCGAAACAAAAAGTGTGCCAATGATAATGCTGCCACGTGCCAGTGGTGGCACGCGTACCTAGGGTTGCCGACCCCTGCTATATACATACTTGAATAAGCAGGGCTATGTATTTGAACACGCTACGCTAGGCTACACTATAGAGGTACACACTAAACTATAGACGTACTTGAGCACGGCGCCCCTCAGCGCCTCCCTCTCGCGGGCCTCGCCCTGGTCCTCGCCGGCCCCGGAGCAGGGGATGACGTCGGCCTCGGTGTACTGGGCCTTGCCGTACTCCAGCGTGTCGTCTCCGTCCACGTCCAGGTCGCCGTCGCTGTCCGCCGCACTCTCCTTGGTGCCGCACACCACGAAGCCCGTCCCTGAGGGCGAGAGAGGCAGGGAGAGGGCAGGAGAGAGAGAGAGGGGGGAGAGTAGGAAGGAGAGAGAGAGCAGGAGAAGGGGAGAGGGATAAGGATAAGGAGGAAGACATTGGTTGGAACACTTTTTTTATATTGCAGTAATTTAGGACAATAGGTCATCATTCATTTTTTGATGTCATTGAAAAAAATAAACATTGATTTGTTGTGAAATTGTGTGTAGAATATAACGAATTTAGTTCAATCTAGTGCCATTTCAGACGTTTTACCCTGCATATTAACCTACGCATTAATTGATTGAAGCTCTTTCAATTTCGATCATCGATGGAAAACAATGGTATAAAAAAGTTATGAAAACTGCTGTTAAGAAAGACAAGAGAAGAAAGGTGGGTGGGGAGGGATGGAGCGAGCAAGGAGGGCTGTGGAGTAGTAGGGAGGATGGAGGTGACCTGATGAAGATGGACATGTGAGCCATCCATCTTCACTCTGTGCATGTGTGTGTGTGCGCCCGAGTGTGTGTGTTTGTGGCACTTCCATAAACCCTGAGATGAACGCCCAGACAAACTCTTACCGCTGCCTGACTGCCCCTTTCAGCTCCACTTAGCAACACCAACCTGTGTGTGTGTGTGTGTGTGTGTGTGTGTGTGTGTGTGTGTGTGTGTGTGTGTGTGTGTGTGTGTGTGTGTGTGTGTGTGTGTGTGTGTGTGTGTGTGTGTGTGTGTGTGTGTGTGTGCATCACTTTGAAGGCATCGTCCATCTCTGGTGCGTGTTTGTGCAACTGTCTGTCCTTCTGTCACTTACCCCATGTCTCAGAGAGTGTGTGTGTGTCTCTATCACTTACTCCCTGTCTGTCCAACCATGTGTAGGCAACTGATTTTCTTTCTACTCGTCTATTCAATCACACAATGCCGTGCATGTTTGTGTGTGTGAGTTTTGCTCTAGTCATAGCCTTGACAAACCTGACAGCCATGAAATTCACACCTGTCCCCCAACATTCCTCCAACGTCCCCACGTATGTCTACAGAGAGCACCCCTCACACCAAAACAAATGAAACGAGCACAGCGCTACATGCCATGATGACACATGCTGCGCTTCATGCTAGAACATCAACCACGATCCCTCCTCTTCTCCTTCGACCTGTTCAGACCATGCATTCATCCCCTCTCCATAAGAATCCGTAATGGTGCAAATGGAGAGAGAGAGAGAGGCAGAAAGAGAGATGGCTAGAGAGAGAGAGAGAGAGAGAGATGGCTAGAGAGAGAGAGAGAGAGAGAGATGGCTAGAGAGAGAGAGAGAGAGAGAGAGATGGCTAGAGAGAGAGAGATGGCTAGAGAGAGAGAGAGAGAGAGAGAGAGAGAGAGAGAGAGAGAGAGAGAGAGAGAGAGAGAGAGAGAGAGAGAGAGAGAGAGAGAGACGGTGATAGAGATGCAGAGAGAGAGAGGGTCTGACAGGCGTTACTATAAAATAGGATAGCGGTGCGGTTGTAATACTCCGCTAATGTCGGGGCCCCATCTCCAACAGGCCCCTGGTTTTTAGCGATCCAATAAAAAGGGCCCTTTACCTTTTATTTGGTCCCGATGGCGGTGGCAGCGGGGGCCGCGGCTCGTAACATAAACCCCAACCCCGCGGTAAACGGCAAGTATGGCCCAGAGGGCAGTATTAAGGCCGTATGGGTGTGACGAGCGTCGACGCCAAAGAGATATAATATATAGACGGAGCATATCCCAGCATATTGGTGGATCATGCTCCCTTCTGCTTTTTAATATCTCCATGTCGTTAACAGACCTTCTTTATTACAAAAATGTCATAAGTAGAGAGCAGGTTCCAGAATATTGGTGTATTGTGGTTCCTCTACTTAACATACACCTGCTATATTATACATATTTTAAGTAGAGGGAGCATATTATATCATATGGATGAATTATTAGAGTTGCTAATGCTAAGATAACTTATTTTCTATATATAGTTACACCGGCATGATCGTTTTGCAATATAACAACTCTACTCCGAGTACAGATGTAATTCAATTATAAAATGTTGAGTTTCTGTCTTGAGTGCTAATGCAACTCTACGCTCAGATTAGGGGCTGTGCTACCCACTATGCACTATGGTTGGGAGAAGCTGGAAGACACGAGAGTGACGGGCTGTGAATTGCAGAGCGTTTCATCAGCCAAGCGGCAAATGGGCGGTTCGAGACAGACCGCACGCTAATGTGAGAGGGAGGGGGAGCGAGAGAGAGAGCAGGGCCTGAGGTGGAGAGAGGAGGAGATCGTTGGTAATCAAATCAATGGATCGAAATATGGATCCTGTGGCCGGTTGGTGACAACAGCAAGTGGAATTTAACTTTCGGACGATTGCTACGGACAGGGAATAAATCTTGATCATGCACAGAAGGTTCAAAGTTCGGCTAAAAAATTGTTTATCAAATAAATTTCGTACCTAATGTCTAATGAACAGCTTTTTATTATTGATCGTAAACTGGTAAACGACCACAAGTCTACAGCCTGGAAAACCAACAAAGGTTTGAGACGTGAATTGGACAGTGGAAATCTGAGAAGTGACAGTTGCTACGGTCCACCCGGATCACCTGATGGGTAGATATGTATGTACGTTACGGGGTCTTACAGGCGTGCGGTCGTCCGGGTGCACACGCACACACTGGGTCTTTCCCTCCGGTGTGTGTGTGCTTGAGCGCATGCTAGTGAACATGCCGTGCGACTATCTGTCCCTCTAAGCAGTGTTGGCAGGCCAATCTAATCTAGCCGGCGAAAGGTCAGAGTCACTTTAACTGCCTTTCACTCACAGTGCACACTGCCACACACACACACACACTGACAGAATGCCCCACACACAGACACTGACACACACAAACACAACCATCCTCTTCCTCCACCCATTCCCTCTTTTAAGCTTATTTAACCCTTGGATTCCTCCTCTCCTTTTCCCTCTTTCTTCTGTCGATATTCTTCCCTCCATCTCACAATACATCCACTGTTATTTTCTTATTCTACTGCTTTTCTCCAAGGACTTTCCACTGTTTAAACTCTTTTTGGGCCATTGTCTGGCTATATAGTTATTATTTACTATTAAATAAAAGGCACCTTATCCCCATGGTGTGTTTCTCACTGGTAAGTTAGTATTAAACAATTATACATAGCAGATTGAGCACAAAAAAACATTACATTTAACACGCAGAGGCTTTTCGCCAAGGTAGCCAAAGAACAATTGGCCAAAAGCAGAAGAGAAACAAACATGTTTTTCTCTGTACAATGTCATCTAAAGTTATAACGACAATTGAGCACACAAAATGTCCGCCTGGGGTGCCCCTTAATTACAGATACACATATCAGCTCCCCCCTTTCCACTGCCTGTGTAGCCTGCACGTTAATAAGACAAGGGGCAATCAATACAAGGGTGCACGTGCGCGTGCGCGCGCACACACACACACACACACACACACATACACATTTCTAAAGCCACCTCATGCATATCGTTGACTCTCGACACGCCAACTACACGTGTTCCCTCCGCCAGGTAACACGCTTCCTGACATTAACACGGGACACTTCCAATCTACATACTTGTCGCCGTGGTTACCCCCCAGTGATCTAAAGAGAGAGGGATGGAGAGGGTTGGGGGAGGAGGGCGATCAAAGGACACGTCAGACAGCCTCGGGAGCCCAGATCGACCCGATCGGGCGGCCTCGGGTGACACCCCGTTGCCATAGCAATTATCGTGACCGCTCGGAGAGAGAGAGAGAGATGCAGGAGGGGGGCGAGGCATGGCAAAGGTCAGTGCGCTATCGTTGTGCCATTTACAGGTCAGGGATGGGGAAACACAAAGAGATGAGACGGCCATCTTTGAAGTCCTTTTTCAAAGCAGCCCCCCTCGACATCTGCTCTTTCCTTCAGGCCATCTTCAGCCGTAATCCCTCTTCCTCTCCCTCGGTCCCCCCTCTCCATCTCTTAAGGGCCCCCCTGTTATCCAGAGCGGGGATCTGTCTGTGAGTCTGTCTGCCAATCGCTACACTCACTGATGGTCAGACATGATGAAACGTTGAGAGCCGTCCGCCCGGCTGCCTGTCTAGATGCTGTGTGGGTCCTTATCTCGCAGTGAAAATACTTCACGCCAAGATGACATGAAGCACGGGCGAGTTTCCCCCAATGAAAGCAGAAGACGTGACATTCTGTCAGACGTTTCTACAACGACTCAAAAGCAGACAAGTTTAAAAAAATATATAAAAAATGAATAAAGCAACACTTGCCAACTTTGTTAAAGAGTGAAAGTGTAGAGTTATGGGGGGAACCTGTGATGTTCTGTACTAATAGATAGGCAACTTCTACCTCCGGCAGCGCAGGGAGGAACAGGCACAGCCACACACACACACACACACACACGGGAGAGATGTCTCAGCTTCTGCCAAAATGGCTCTTTGAAGCCCAGTAAGCTGGAGAGATACAGGGAAGTGTCTCACTCACTCTCCCCCCTCAACCCGGCCCCCCTCCCTCTCCCACACACACAGAAGCATGTTGAAGTTGAATCACAACCTGAGCTTGTTCGATTTCCACTCCCCTCCCCAGGCTGCCTGCTCCTGTCTTTGGATGGTGGGGGGGGGGGGGTTCTCTTAAAAAGCCCCCCCGCCTCCCATGTCTAGCAGCCGGCTTTCTTCAGGGTTCTCAAAGAGAGGCTGCTGGCGCTTCAGAGAGATAGACCCTGCTTTATCCTGCCCGAAGACCACCCCCCACCCCCCACGGTCCTCACACCACGCACACACACACACACACACACACACACACACACACACAGAGACCATCTCCGCATCCCTCAGCTCAAGGGAGACCCAGCTGGCTCCAGCCGTGTGTTTGTGTGTGTGTGCTTTTGAACCACAGGATCTTTTAAGGAGGAAAATCCACCTTCTGAGTGGACCTACACGTGTGCGTGTGTGTGTGTGCGTGTGTGCGTGCGTGCGTGTGTGGTTGTCTTGTGTTTCAAGTCTCCCCTGTGTGTGGTCTCCTTGGGGGGCACATCTGTGGTCCGTGTCACATCACACAGCGGCCCATTAGAGAACAGCAGAAGGGTCCTGTCCACCCCCTTAAACACTCAACACTAAACACAGGCTCAATGAGGGACAGAGAGAGAGGACTGTCACTCCCTCGTTCCCCCAACCTGCTACTGCTGTTTGTCTGCGCTTTAGTTGGGATTTCAACATTGATCTGCCTCCTCTGCTCCTGTGACAGAGGTGTGAGTGTTTGTGCCTGTGTGTTAAATGGGGTTGGGCAGGGGGTAGGTGAAGCCAACTGTGTGTGTGTGTGTGTGTGTGTGTGTGTGTGTGTGTGTGTGTGTGTGTGTGTGTGTGTGTGTGTGTGTGTGTGTGTGTGTGTGTGTGTGTGTGTGTGTGTGTGTGTGTGTGTTTAAACAACAGATCGAACAGGGATGGCGGAGAGAGGAGAGAGATGGAGGGATAAAAGTGGAGTAGGAACTGTGAAAAAGGGGGAGGCTCTAACAATTTCATCCTCACACATCGTGAAAGCTCACACACACACACACACACACACACACACTTCAAAGTAACTCAATGGATGAGACTACAAGCGTGGCCTAGGAAAGATGTTGAAAATGTCTCTTGTTTGTTTTGTGGTTTCATTCTACTTTACATCTGTTTTAGGATTTGTACAATTATTAATAAGCCGACAGCACCAAAACGTTTATATTGGAATCTGAAAATGTTTGAATGAATTATGAATCAGAGAAAATATTTGAGAGATCCACATTCAGGAAAACAACAGGAGATTGAGAGTAAGACATTTTTTGCACGTGTGTGGTGTGCATGTGTGTGTCAAGAGGGCAGTCTCTGTGGTCCCTTGTGGCCTACTCCTGGGTCCAGTTCTATAATTGCATTGCAGGGCCAATGTGGTCCTACACACCCGCCCCAACACACACTGCTCGCACTCACGCATGCACGCACGCACGCACGCACGCAAACTGTCGCACTCGCACAAACACACAGCAGGTCAATCGCCCAGCTAAATGTGTTTTCCTTGGCCTGGCTTAGGGAGCAGTACAGGGGGGAGGGGGGGCAGCTCCGGTGGTCAACCATTACGGCTCCCCAGTCGCCATCAGCCCTGCTTCAGGAGAGCCAACGCTGCTGCGACAGACAGAACCAAGGCCAGATAACAACAGCGAAAGAGCCAAATGGAAGGACAAAGAGAGAGAGAGGGGGTGGATCGAGGGAGATGGAGCTGAGCACACAGCTCGAAGGGTCATCGCCATCATCATCATCACGACGGTGGCCTTTATCTTTATAGGCAATCTCTTCACCCTGATAGCATTCCCGTTTTATTAGCATCCACAGGCTAACCACACAGCACTAATTTTGTGTGTGTGTGTGTGTGTGTGTGTGTGTGTGTGTGTGTGTGTGTGTGTGTGTGTGTGTGTGTGTGTGTGTGTGTGTGTGTGTGTGTGTGTGTGTGTGTGTGTGTGTGTGTGTGTGTGTGTGTGTACCTCTGAAGCCTCCCTCCAGCAGCGCGGTGGCTCGGATCCTCTTTTGCCCCGCCCACTCGTACTCCTCGAAGCCCCGCCCATTCTCGCCATCGGCAGAGTCGTCGTCGCCGAACGCGCCCTCGCGCTGATGTCACAATACAACACACCACAGGTCAATACAGGTGACATCAAAGGACGGTAGGTCAAACACTACAACTATACAGCTGATCTGTTTTGCAACAAGTTAACAGATCGATTCAAGACTACAAAAATAATGCTACGAATTTATGTTTATGCTTATTTATATTATATCAATACTGTAGAGGGTTCACTCTCACAATGTATTTTCCAATAAAGTTGTATTAAAGAACAATTGTTACGACAACAAATAAATGTTGTGTTTGGTAAGTGTTTGGTTGGTCTACTGCTGGTTGGTGATTCGACAGATCAGAATTTATAGGAAAGAGGGAGATTATTCACTTCATTAACAAACAGTGATGCTTGTTGATTGGCTAATAGAATAACAGAGAGTGAAATGGTTGCCCACCAGACACACTGCTGTGATTGGTCAACCACAACGAGCTAATCAATCGCAATTAGTGCAAATTCCCCACACTGAAAAAAGTGATCATCCCATCTACAAACACCACAGTCGCCATCAGTTCAAATCCATACAGGAGGTACAGAATGTTAAAGCGGTTTATTCTAGGCATGCCATTGGTCGACTTCTACAAGGAAAGAGGTGATTGGTGGGAATCCTTCCGGAGAGAGAGAAGTGCTGAGGGGGCTGTCTGGACTGGTGGAGGACGGTGATAGGTGGGAATAAAGAGAAAGAGGAGGGGTGCTTGTGCTTGGACGTCGGCTACCTGGATAAGGCATTGCTCCACATGTCTACTCATCTCCTCCTCGCTCCCAGCCAATGGCACGCTGCACAGCGGACATACCTGTCCCCCTTCCTCTGGCTTCCTCCTCTTCATCTTTCCTATACGGGCTGGAGGAAGAGCGACAGGGGAGAGACACATGGTCAGCATCATCAGATACACACCTGCAGGCAGTAGAGAGCCGGTCAAATGGAATAGTGAGTGTCGGCGGTAAAACGTCAACATATACACTGTCAACAAGCTGCCTGTGGTTGTAAACATACTACGGACACGTTGACTTCCATAAAAACATGTATATTCAGGGAATTAAGTGCGTCCGATTCTGGCAACAGAACGTATGCGGAGGTTATGTTGAAGAAAGCTTATATCGACATGCAGCCTATGGTTCTCTAGCATCTCCCCCACTTCTCTCGCTCTACTCTTATACCCTCTTACTTCCTTCCTGTTCATTACTCCTTATTCCTCCCTCTGTCCATTCAATACTTCGCTTTCCTATCAAATCTAGCAGACTCTTCCTCCTCCCTCTATCCCATCACACACTATGATTTTATGTATATATATATATCTCAAATTAGAGATTTAACAGCATAGAACAGAGTAGGCCGTTAAGCCCTGAATCCTCTGTGGGGTTTGCTAAATGCTAACAGCGCGGCGGTGCAGGAACATAAACTTTAGATGACATAGGGGAACCCCCAGGAGGAGGGGGTATAGGGGCAAAAACACTGCCACGCCACCAGGGGGAAAGGAGAAGTTGAGAGAGAGAAGGGGGGAGAACGAGAGCAGGAGAGGGAGAGAGAGAGATAAAGAGCGTGAGAGAGAGGCTACTAATGCTTAAAGGTTGAAGACTTTGTTGAAACAAAGTCTTTCATGTCCCTCTTAATACAGGGGCTGAAAACTAGTGTGCTATGAGGGTAGTAGCTGGATTTGGATATATAATAGACAAGAGCATTCCAAGTCGTATTCCTCAATGGTTTCTCATTTAGCTTCTTATTTGTTTTCACTTTTGTGGATACAACAAACGGGGCAGGATGAATTATAAAATATTATCTAGTTGGAAGTATCCATTTGCTGCAACATATGGGTACTATAATTATGGACACACAGAGTTACTATTTAATCACTACTATTCAATCTAGTCATGCGAACAGGCTCAATCTTGCAGGGCATTATCAATGTATAATAACAGAAATGAATCTAGCCCTATTTTCAGTTGACGAAAAATATTTTTTATAAAAAGAAAGCTCAAAACAATGAATAGTATTTGTCTGTGTCTGTATTATTTCTAAGTATTTACTTTAAGTAATAGGTATTTATTATTTTCATTCTCAATGCACTTCTTAAAACCGTTTAGAAATGTATATTTCTCAATAAATTGACGTTTTATCCATAGGACCTGTGATAAATTGAATGTGTAATAACAACAGCATAACGACTATTGGGACACATTTCGTTGTGATGTGGATTAGTGACATTGAAAAGAAAAATACATAAAAAGTTTAGATTATGAATGGGGGTGTAATATAGGATGAATATACATACCATTCAGTCTTGTTTGCCTATTAGCCCGCACTCGTAAAAACGTCTGCAAATACAGAGAAAGGAAAGAGAAAACATGAACATTAGGTGTGGCTCAATCGATATAAAACAGTGATAAGGTGATATGCAGCTTTTTAAGGTAAGATTGCATTAGATGCTGAAGGGATATCATGGCCAGAGAAGTAAACAAAAACCTACATGTCTTTTCTTGCCCTCGACCTCCTCCATAACAGAGCTGTCAAGTTTCATTTAAACATTTTATGCCGCTAAAACGCACTAGAGAAAACTTGCCATGAACGGCCGACGAAGTTGTATACCACTTTAAATATAATGTTGAGAGTATAATATTAAACGGATGGTAAAGGATTTAAAGTTGCGCTTCGGTCGGCATATACAACATTGCCAGACGCCATGTTGGCTTGTTTTGATCATGTGACTTCG
>NC_082389.1:12539558-12552058 GCF_031168955.1 Gadus macrocephalus
TCTCCCTCTCTCTCTCCCTGTCACTCTGTCTCTATCTCGTTCAATGCACACATCATCATTATTGTCGCTATTCATTATTGGTAATTATGACCTGGCGTTTGGTAAATATCGAACATGGGGTCTTTATGTTCTTAGAGTTCACAGTGCAGGCAGACTGGCAGTAAGACTGGCATGCAAAGGTAATAAAAAAGAAAGAATAGGTAAAGCATGAAAAAATGAAAGAAATAATGGAACAGACAAGAAACAAAGAATTAAATAAACTGAATCCAACTTTAATCCTGGTCCCCCCCACACACACACACACACACACACACACACACACACACACACACACACACACACACACACACACACACACACACACACACACACACACACACACACACACACACACACACACCTCTGACATGTCTGCCGTCCAGATGGGCAGCAGGCCTGGAGCATGGCCGCTGCTGGCATTCTTTAATATGCTCACTAGTGAGGACTCCTTCAGAGCTACGAGAACACACACACACACACACACACACACACACACACACACACACACACACACACACACACACACACACACACACACACACACACACGTGTGTCTGTCGCCATGCCAAACCATGACGTTTGGATCCGTCTGACTCATTACAGAACTATAGAGTCAGCCAACAATTCAAAACCGAGGCCTGAGCACGGTTCCAGAGGAAAAGTTCTGGGATCGATTCCCAGGTTCAATACCTGTAGCGAGATGCCCCAACTCCCTTCCTGCCCATGGATGAGAAGGAGAGGGTTATATGAGAGAGAGAGAGAGAGAGAGAGAGAGAGAGAGAGAGAGAGAGAGAGAGAGATGATGTTAGGCCAAACAAGGAAGAGGAGGGTGAAGGAGTGAGAGATGGGATGGGCGGAGGAAGGGCTGGAGAGGGAAAGAGGAGAGAGGAGTGGGAGAAGCCATTAATGCTAGCCCAGTGATGGGCCCCGCGCTAATAGTTAGCAGCGTGCTAGCGCTGATATTATGGCCATGTAACACAGGCCATGATTACTTTATTAGGCTCTTCAAGTCATTCTGCTAGTGCTTACAGATGTGACCCACCCCCCAAACCCACTCTCTCCCTCATCTATCCCCCTTGACTCACCCCTTCTCTCCCCCATTCCCGTTCCCTATCCACCCCCCTCTCCACCTCTCCCCTTAATCTCCCTCTCTTCACTCTCTCTTTCCCACCTTGCGTCCTTTCTCCTCCCCTCTCCTCAATCCTTCCTTCCTTCCTTCTTTCCTAACTCCCCCCCTCCCTCCTTTCTTTCCCTGCCTCGCTTGACCCCACTCCCTGTCCCCCTGCGATGATGAAATCAAATTAGGGGTGTGTGTGTGACAGTGTGTGTGACACTGTGTGTGACGGTGTGTGTGTGTGTGTGGGGACATTGGTGGTCTAAATCACGGCGTTGCGGTGCGCAGCGACATAAAGGATGGCCACGGCGGGGTTACCCAGAGTTCACAGCGGGTAATGAAAGAGAGACATGGAGGTGATAGCATGACAGAACGCCGGGGTTCAGGATGTTGGGGAGGCGTCGGGGGGGAGGAGGGGGAGGGGGAGGACGGGGGTTAACATGAGGGGAGAGATGGAGGTTCATCTGAAGGCTACGTTGTCTACATGGCCGCTTTACTCTCTTCTCTCTCTCTCTCTCTCTCTCTCTCTCTCTCTCTCTCTATCGCTCACTCTCTCTCTATGATGTCCGTCCGTCGGTGCGTGCTTACGTTCTCCATTGTTCTGCTTTCCCGCTCTTTTTACCCTCGTTCTACTTTGCTCTTTTTTCCCACTCACTCTCCCTTTTCCTATTTTCCTAATTGTTTGTGTACATCTATCGCCAACCTAATGTGTCTTCCTCTAAACGTTCTATTTTTACCTTATTCTCTCGACTCCCTCGCTAACTCTCTCTCTCTTTCTCTCTCTCTCTCTCTCTCTCTCTCTCTCTCTCTCTCTCTCTCTCTCTCTCTCTCTCTCTCGCTCGCACTCTCTCCCCCCCTCCCTGTCGTCCTGTCTCCAGATGGTGATAAAGGTTTCACACTCAATTAAGTAAAGTATCGCCTAAGAGGGATTGAGAGAGAGAGAGAGAGAGAGAGAGAGAGAGAGAGAGAGAGAGAGAGAGAGAGAGAGAGAGGGAGAGGGAGAGGGAGTGAATGAGGGAGAGGGAGAGGGAGAGAGAGAGAGAGAGAGAGAGAGAGGGAGAGAGAGAGTGAGGGAGATCCATCCCTTGTTATTTAAAAGACATTCACTAAGTATCTCCTCCATGACCTCACCAAGAGTCCATCATGATCGTGGGGTGGTCCCAGCTGAAAGGTACCAGCGGGTTCGATCCCCAATGTCGGACAATCTACCTGCAAGTCATCACTCCTTAACCCCTACCTGCTCCTTAATGGCATGCTAGATGTCTGAATAAATTCACTGTAAGTCACTTTGAATTAAGGCCCTGCTACATGACTCAACACGTGTCGTCATAGTAATTAGCTGCTTTCCATCAGCACATTAGAGCTGGTCCTGATTCCTCACAGGCCTTTTCACCAACGTCTAATTAAAAGAGACAAAGCGACCAAATGATTCACCAGAATAGTTTTGACAGATGGTGGCAGTAAGGTGTGTGTACGTGTGTGTGTGTGTGTGTCCTGATAAGCTCAGTAACAAGGCACCTGTCTGTGTTTACATTGTTATTCTGTTGTTTTTCTCTGTTCCTCTCTCATTACCGAATACCTCCATGGCATTGTCCTCTAGTACACACACACACACACACACACACACACACACACACACACACACGCACACGCACACTCACACACACACCTACCCCCCCTACACACACACACACACACACACACACACACACACACGCACACACACACACACACACACACACGCACAACCACACACACACACACACACACACACACACACACACACACACACACACACACACACACACATACACATAGACATACCTCTAGATAGTCTGCTTTGACAAAACATGGGCTGACCTCTCACCTTAGGTATGGCGACATCTCACTTCCTGTTTTGCAGAATGTGTGGTTAAACGGGGGATCAGAGGGTCATGCTGAGACAGGACCTGCTGTTAGCTCCTCCGCTAATTAGCGCACCTGTTAGCACGTCGGTTTTTATTTGGGCTGGCCAAATATTGTTGTGAAAAACAGGAAAAATCCCCCCCCAGCTGGAGTGAGTGTGTGCAAGGAGACCCGAAACCTTGAATCTGAAACTCAAGATAAATACCTACTTTGTGTTTGAGTCGTGCTTTTTGTGCAAATGCTAAAGCTTGGCTAATCTAGCCACTAATTACGCCAGGCAGGATGACTGAGTGTGTTTTCTGCTCAAGTGTGAACAGTATTTTGCCTTGTTTATCTTGTTTATTCTCTTGTTTATCTCATTGTTATCATATCGGGATCCGCTAAAATACATGCCCATGTTTATTTTAACCAGTCAAGTCAAGATAAAATAGGATACACTTTATTAATCCCTGGAAGGGAAACTGTGCGCCAGCTATTTAATCTGTGAAAACGGTTTTAGTGGGTTTTTTTAATCCTAGAAAATTTTTCAATCTAGAATTTGATGAAATCACTGCTGGGGAACATGATCAAAAATAAACAACACAGCACAAAAAATGAGAATGTGGGTAACGCACAACTGAGAAAAACAACAACAAGCGAATAAGAAACGTTTTAAAATATTGTATTACATTCAAAATGTTCCCCTCACACATGGTTTGACATCATATTCCAAACCTTAAGCCATCCTCTGTCGCCCCCTTCGCTCCCTCCCCTCCCTGCCCTCCCTGCCCTCCCCCCCTTCCTCCCCCTTCCCTCCCCCTCCTCCGCCATGACCTTGGGGCCAACTTGTCCTGAGCCATTCAGTTAAATCAGGCTTTAATTCCACCGGGCCGAGGTGACAAAACTGAAATAAAAAGCCCATTATGGGATGCCAGCGGCGGAGCCTTGTTGACTGTATTTTATTACACAGGGGCCCGAATAATGCCTGCCCGGGGCCCACATTTAGGGCCCCACACCCCCTGAACATCCAGCTCTGACAGAACTATGGAAGTGCTCTCTTAGTGGAAGCACTAAAGTACGGGAGAGACATTGGTTCAGAGAGAGAGAGAGAGAGAGAGAGAGAGAGAGAGAGGGAGGGGGGGGGCAGTTGAGGAAGAGATATATAGAGAGTGACAGGTGAGATTTTCGGTTCAGAGAGAGGAAGAGAAAGAGTTGAGGGCGAGATATAGTGACAGTTGAGAGAGCGAGAGGGCGAGAAAGAGAGAGAGAGAGCATATTTATATGAGTTGCCATGTCCAGCTGTCTGTCTGTGGTGGAGGTTGCCATGCCGAAGCCAGCCGGTATAAACGTCCTCATAAGGGTTGTCCTGTATAAATGTCCCCATAAGGTTGTCCTGTATATATGTCCTCATAAACCTGACAGCCGGACGCACGCATGGATCTCCCGTTAACATTTAACTACTAATCACCAGCCGCGTCCTGATCAGCTGCCCACACACACATGTATAGACGGCCTCACACAGCCAGGCACACCCCAAATCCATGTCTGCAGTCACACACACACACCCCAAAAAGTGACCTCATCGACTTATGTCTGTCAAACAATGATATTGTTCATTATCTTAAACCCAAACGCACAAAGTACAACGACTTCCAGCAATTGGGTAATGGCCCATCGATTAACCCCTGGAGTGACTTATACCCATCAGAGGGGACCAGACCGGTTGAGAATTCTCAAATTCTCAGTGTTGTCCTAATAGTAATAGTAATACAGCAGGCAAAGCCATAGTAGTCTATTTGTCAATGGACAATAAAAATATTTATTGTCCCATTGACAAATTAGTCCACTTCTTTTACCTGCCCTGGCATCTCAGAGCCCAGTGTGACTCAATGTTTGGGACGGAATCAAATTGGGTCGAAAGTCCGGGATAGCCTTATATTATGGCACAATAAAGCTAATTACTTTAATTAGGCCGTTAATGTTGTGTTCTTGAGATGCCGCCAATGGACGAGTCATGAGAACAGCAGTTGGTAATGCAGTCAATCATTATATTTATATTCTAACCTAATTGAAGTGTCTTTAATATTTAGTCGACTTGAATATCGTTTGAATCAGTGAGTCAGTAAGACACACCTGAGTCATAAAAAAAGATGCAGTCAACCTATCAATCCACCAAATTCCACGTTAAACGACAACAAGAACGCCGGCGGGATTTACATCCCGAGCCCGTAGCGTCCTCTTAAAAACATTAAGCATCATCATTTTTTATTTTAATATCTTTTCCGCTCCCCACCCCGTCGTTGCGAGCGTCGAGGGTAAAGTTCGTCAGAGGGCTGACAGACTCATAAAAATATATGTTGCGTGTCTTAGGTTCATTGGATGTTGAAACACCGTCCGCTGATGTGTCTAAACCCAGAGCGGGGGTTGGAGGAAGGATGTGCTTAAAGGGGCGCTTTGAGGTGGAGGGATACGTGAGAATTGTCAGGTCGCCCTACTCGGATAAAGTAGATCTTCCAGGGGGCGACCTTGACAAGGGTAATGTCTTAAAAGAACCCAAAGAGTCCTCTGCACCCGCACGCGGGAGGACACTCGGCCCACCGAGTGTGTGTGTGTTTGTGTGTGTGTCTGTATCTGTGTGTCAATGTGAGTGTGTGTGTGTGTGTGTGTGTGTGTGTGTGTGTGTGTGCGTGTGTGTGCCAGTGTGTGGGTGGGTGCGTGTGTATTTAACGTAGCTAGTAGACAGAAATGTTAATCAAGAACATTTTGTTAGATGTGTGTGTGTGTGTGTTTGTGTGTGTGTGTGTATGTGTGTGTGTGTGTATGTGTGTGTGTGTGTATGTGTGTGTGTTTGTGTGTATGTGATCCCCGCAGCAGGGAGTAGACCACAGGAAGCTGACACAACAGCTAAAGTCCGTGTTCCTCACCTGTGGCCTGCACACCTGTCCCCTACTCCTGCACACATCCCTGAGGCATTGTGGTGTAATCGTCTCATGAGGTCGCCCCGCTTCCCCTCTGACAAACACACCCCACTGCCCGCTCTATCAGCTCAGAGCGAAGGTTAGCTCGAGTTGTATATTGTTGTATATCTTCAGAGGACATTTTAACAAGTCCATATGTGTAAAAAGAATTCCCTGAGAACGTGTGTGTGTGTGTGTGTGTGTGTGTGTGTGTGTGTGTGTGTGTGTGTGTGTGTGTGTGTGTGTGTGTGTGTGTGTGTGTGTGTGTGTGTGTGTATTTGTGTGTATTTGTGTGAGTGGTCAGGGTTGAGGGACAGAGTAAATAAACACGTCGTTTGTGAGGTCATGGAGGCAAAGGTGAAACAGCGGTTGCGATCGATAACCCCAGGGTGTGTGTGTGTGTGCGTGTGTGTGAGCAGCACTAACCGGTAGCTCTTCATTCTACTTCTATTGGGAAAACATAAAGAAATAAAGCACATAACTCTGTTAGCCTACTTGTTATCTAGCCAAGGGTGGCGCCACACACACTCACACACTCTCAGAAACACACACACACACACACACACACACACACACACACACACACACACACACACACACACACACACACACGTCCACCCTTAGCCTCGAGTGATAGAATTAGCAGACTAATGTCCTCTAATGAGGGCTGACTTGAAATGGAAGGTCCTTTAACGGGGCGCCCACTGGGACTGAGGGCCGCAAAAAGGGGACCGGGGCCCATGTGTGTGAGTGTGGGTTAATACAAGAGTCTCCTGAGAAAGAATACTAAATATAGAGGTGTGTGTGTGTGTGTATCTGTGTGTTTGTTGTGTGCGCGTCAGTGTGTGTGTCAGAGAATGTCGGCATCGGAGTGTGTTTGTGTGTGTGTGTGTGTGTGTGTGTGTGAGTGCTCTGCGGGTGACCCTGTTACAACACCACCTTGTCCGAGCTAATGTGGTTATCCGGGGGCCACCCAGGGGTCAGCTCCATCGCCTTCTAAAAGGGCCCCCGGTTCCTGCAGCCCGACCCCCGGGGTGATTAGAGAGGGGGGGGGGGAGCCCTCGTGCCGCGCCCCCCCCCTGGGCCCCACCGGGCGCTACCGCGTTCTCCTTGTTATCGCAAATTATTACCTGCATCTCTTCCAGTTAGCGTTAGCCTCCTGATTTAAAGGCAGGAAGGGGGCGGGGGGGGGGGGGGGGGAAGCAATTTCTCGCCTTCCGCGGTGGTTGGAAACCACGGTTATAGCTTCCATCCGCAGGACTTATCGAGTTAGCTCAGGATTCGATTTGACAACAGAGCTTGAGTTTGGATGCTGGAGGAAAACGGTGGACGTGGCTAGCGGTAACGGGGGGCAAGTCCTCTGGCCGCTAGGACCGTTAACATAGGCTGCTAGCACGAGCTATAGCTAGCGCTGGTCTTTGCGTCTGTGCTTTAATGTTGAACGCCCGTTTTTTTTAGTTCAGAGATTGAAATGTTTGGTGAATAATAAAACTGTGAACAGAGAGACCACAGATAGCGTCGACAGAATGGGCGGGTGTTAGAAAATAAAGTGCAAATGGGGAAAATGTTGACACTGACGCTTAATGGAAACCACTGAAAAAGCCAATGCCAAAAAACAGCTTAGCTGCACAAAATGGATTACAAGCGGTTATTTTCCCAACATGTACGCCCTATCGATACTTAACCAACACTCTCCCCTCTCCCCCCTCCCCCTCCCCCCCTCCCCTTTCCCCCCTCTCTCCACTCTCTCTCCTCTCCCCTCCCTCCCTCAACCAAAAGTACAGATTATTTGGCCTGTCCCTCAGGGTAATGCCTCAGATTAGATCCAACCAATTGTAGAGCTAGACATGCCCGCCAATATCGCTTCCTTCGCTCTCTTTCTTCTCCCTCTCTGCCCCTGACCATTTCCCACTCTCTCTGTCGCTCAATCTTACTCTTTGCCCCTCTCTCCTCGCTGTCTATTTCTCTGTGACTCTCTCACTCTCTCTTTCTCTCTCTCTCTCTCTCTCTCTCTCTCTCTCTCTCTCTCTCCTCTCTCTCTCTCTCTCTCTCTCTCTCTCTCTCTCTCTCTCCTCTCTCCCCGTCCTCGCTCTAGTCGATAAGCCTCTATTCTTACCATTTGCGCTGATATGATCAGTGTCTTGAACGCCACTCAGGACACTTACACACCAACCACCCAGCGGTGAAGGGCTGAAGGGCTGCAGTTATCCCACACAAGTGTGTGTGTTTATGTGTGTGTATTATTAGATGTGTGTGTTTGTTTGTGTGTGTGTGTGTGTGTGTGTGTGTGTGTGTGTGTGTGTGTGTGTGTGTGTGTGTGTGTGTGTGTGTGTGTGTGTGTGTGTGTGCCTACGTGTGAGAACATAGAGGGGAAGGACCTGTGTGTTTGTCCATCTATCTGTCCGCAGCTTATCGACCTGGGTGCCCCATCATCGTGTGTTTGTGTGTGTGTGTGTGTGTGTGTGTGTGTGTGTGTGTGTGTGTGTGTGTGTGTGTGTATGTGGGGGCCCCAGAGAGGCCCCCCAGATGCTACCCGGGCTATTAGGTGCCCTTTGTTTGTTTTGAATGGCAACAGAAAACAGAATTGGTCTCATTGTGATCTTATTGTGGGTAACCCTAGCTTGGCGCGCCGCCGCGGGGACGCGAAAGCCAATCCTAATCCACTTCCCCGCGCGCCAACATCGTCTTTCCTAATGCTGTTTGCCGGGACGAAAATATGGCAACATGCAATAACCATCAACAGTGTGAGCAGGGCCCACTCAAAGTAGCAGGGGGGGGTGGGGGGGAGGATGGGGGAGGATGGGGGGGAGGTGGGGGGAGGTGGGGGAGGTATGGGTTAGGAGGGCGAGGGGGGAGGAAGGAGGTGAGATGAGATAGAGGTCAAATGGGAGGTTTAAAAAGTGGACAGAGAGGATGGTAGTTAGAGGAGGGGTGGGGGGGGGGTGCTCTGAGAGGGTTATTATTGTTTGTTGATTACGTTTTCCGTCTCTTCTTATTATGTATATTCCTTTCCTCTCCTTCTCTCCTCTCCTCTGTACTTCTCGCCTGTCTTCTCCTTTCTCCTCATCACTCTAGCCCTCCTCTCCTCCATCCGCTCTGTCCTTCTCTCCTCTCCCAATCTGTCTTCTCCTCTCCTCTCCTGTCCTCTCCTCTCCTCCCTCCTCTTCCTAGCTCCCCTCTGCTGCGGCTCCAGCCCGGGCATTAGGGGGAGCGCCGTGATTGGTCGGTAATTCATGGGGCCTGTAAGTGGCTGAGATTAATAGGGCTGATGAGGCGCAGCACGCTGAGAGGCCAATTTATTTAATACATGGAGACGCTGCCGCGAGACAGAGGCTTAACCTCAGCAGTCACACAGCCCATGGACAGAGACTGAGCCATGAGTATGTGCGCCTCCCTGTGTTTACATGGCTGTAAACACAATGAAGCAAACATACTCATACATGGAAATGCATGCATTCATACAATCTTTTGCACAAGGAACTCCCCCCTCACACACAAACACAAACACACACGTAAATACACGTGCACACAAGCACACACACACACACACACACACACACACACACACACACACACACACACACACACACACACACACACACACACACACCACAACCACACATACACACCACTACCAAACACACATACACACACAGCAACCAAACATACATATACACACATACACACACACAAGCCCACTCAGGGCCAAAGCCCTTGAGTGAAAGGCGATCTGCCCACAGGGCTTAACCCTGCCCTCCCATTTGCCCTCCACACACACACACACACGCACACAAAAACAGACACACGTGCTGCCCTCTGTACACCAGCTGTAATGAGTGTGTGTTGACCTCCACAACAAAGCCTCGCCCTGAAAGATTAGTTCACAAGTACCCCAGAGACCCTCCTCACCGCTTGCACCCTCACCCCCCTCACCCTACATCCTCACACCCCCTCACCCCTTTAACATCCTCACCCCCCTCACCCTACATCCTCACCCCTTTAAAATCCTCACCCCATGCATGCTCACCCCTAGCCTCCTCACCCTTCATTATAGTTGATAGTTTTATGTATCTCCAATCACACGCACAGAACGCCTCAATGATGCAATCATTTTTGAATCCCGCTAACAGATATTGCCTCACTTTGCAGCCCAATTGATGCACACTTTTGCAGCACACAAGTGGTCAGACACATGCACACACACATCGACACACACACCCACACACACACACATGCACACACAGAGATAAGTGGCGAGTGAGTAATAGTCATGTCTGTCCCGGCAGCTGCTGGCGCTGGTGTTTACATCCCAGATGATTAGGCTAATTTTAAACGCACGCACGGCGTCTCCAACTGATAAATAGACCTCCTCCCCCCTTCTCTCCACCCCTCCCCCTCCCCCCATCTCCTATTGTCACACACACCGTCGGCCAGACGTGGCGCGCACACCGTAATACCTTTTTGATTATTCAATAAATAACCCATAATTCGACATTGATTGGGGCTGTGAATGGGCTTGTCTCTCTGGTTGAGTGGAGGGGTGTGTGTGTGTGTGTGTGTGTGTGTGTGTGTGTGTGTGTGTGTGTGTGTGTGTGTGTGTGTGTGTGTGTGTGTGTGTGTGTGTGTGTGTGTGTGTGTTTTGGGTGGAAAGGGAGGGGGGGGCTGTAGGTAGGGGGTTAGGGTGGGGTGGAGGAGGGATGGGGTTTAAGGGGTTATCGACTGGTTGTGGTCACTAACGCGCTTCACCATTGGTCATCGAAGCCGTGCACATACACACATGCTCGTGTTCATGCATGCAGACACCAAGGACGGCCAACACACACACACACACACACACGGACATCTTTCTCCGTTTGATCTGATTAGGTCGGGGGTCATTAGTTTATCCTCATTGCCTGTTGTCCCAACAAAGATGTCCTTTAGCTCTAAATGTGAGCCACTTAATAGCTGGGATTGAACCACAGACAACAACAGCAGGTGAATACAGAGCCGACTCAACCCACGCCAGGGACCGGACTCTGAACACTTGTAATCGATTTCAATTTATTTATATTAACTATTTAGTCATGAAGCATTTTAAGTGGCTTACGGTGAAATTAGATGCATGTCATTAAAGAGCAGCTAATCGGGGTGAGGAGTCATCTTAGGCGCCAAAGCAAGCCTACGGGCCAGTCTGCGTGCATCGGGGATCGAACAATCAACCTTTCAGCTTCGAGCCGCTACACTATCCTGTCTCTTTTATTTCATATTGAGCTGTTGCACAACGTTGAAAGACAATCGGCCTTTACCGGCTTACCGTACCCTCACAAAAACGATGATAGAGTCTGTTTTATAATCACAAGGCACTAATCTGAGTGCGTGTCTGAATCAGAGTGCACGCCCACACCCTTTGTGCTGTGAGGGAAGCTCCGGACAACCATGACAGATGAGGGAAGGCGTCGGCCTGCTATTTTAACAGCATTGATTTACTATTGATGACTAATTCTGTGTAATCGATGCGCTGCTGCTGCTGCTAGCATGACTTCTCTCTCTGGTCGCCGCGTGGTCGAATTAGGAGGCAGGAACTTAAATGATCCTCCCCTGTTGTTCCCGGGAGACGGGCTTCGACGTGACACGGTTAGTATGGACCTGGTGAAACCTGTCCACGAATGGATTAACTCTGCCTGATAACTAGGATGGATTCTATGGCGCTGATCGCTATCTGAACCCTGATAATCGTTGGGGAAATGTTGGCGCGTGTGGGTGTGTATGTGTGTCTGTGTGTGCGTGTGTCTTAGTGTGTGTGTGTGTGTGTGTGTGTGTGTGTGTTCGTTTTTGCGTGCATGTATGTGTATGTATGTGTTTGTGTATGCGTGTGTATAAGTGTGTCTGTGTGTTTGTTTGGTGTGTGTTTGTGTATAAGTGTGTATGAGCATCTATGTGTGTGTGTGTGTGTGTGTATTTATGTGTGTGTGTGTGTGTGTTTGTGTGTGTATGTCTGTTTGGTATGTGTATTTAAGTGTGTGTGTCTGTGTGTGTGTGTGTGTGTGTGTGTGTGTGTGTGTGTGTGTGTGTGTGTGTGTGTGTGTGTGTGTGTGTGTGTGTGTGTGTGTGTGTGTAAGTGTGTGTGTGTGTGTCTGTGTGGGTGTGCTAGTCTGCCTTGATGTTGCCATTGAAGTGTCCCTGGCGTTGTAGTGATTGGAGTTTCCTGATGTCAGATATTGGAGTATTGATCACCCAGTATGTGTGTGTGTGTGTGTGTGTGTGTGTGTGAGTTTAGCTCTCCATCTCCTCTGGTTTCATTTGTGTGTGTGAGCAGCTGATACCCTCAGTTCCGCACGGTCGCATTTTACACACCGCATATGTCACCATTACACATTGGCCGATATCACATCACGTAAGGGAGATCAATGGAGCCCAGAGCATAATGCATCGCTATTGACGGAATCCGCCCGGCGACTGGTGACGCTAAATGTTGTGTTGTCAAACTGGTCGAGACGGAAGGGAACGTCGAACACCAAAGATCT
>NC_082389.1:12553940-12621439 GCF_031168955.1 Gadus macrocephalus
TCTTGGCTCATTGCCTCTGAGAAGTGGACTACTCACTAATCTGACAGTTGATAGGATTAATGAGATGGTTAAGTGATCGGATGGATCGATGACATTAGTAGTATGTACATCATGTTTGCATTAACGTCTCATCTACTCGACTCATTGAAAAGAGTCTGTTGCATTGCTGAGAACAGTACACACTCTTAAAAATCAGGTAACACAGCACCTGTGCAGGGAAATTATGGGAATTGTAGTTTACGACTATGTGGCTTTGATGGCTTCATTGCCACTTTCATGTGGCTTCCAGGATAGTTAGATTTCCAGTTCTTCAAAGATTGCCATTAAACGAGTGATAGTAGCAATTACTGTCTGACATATTGCGTGTGTGTGTGTGTGTGTGTGTGTGTGTGTGTGTGTGTGCCTAGTGGCTATTGGGGGTTAAATCTCATAATGGCCTAGGCAGCTGCCTGATGTCGGTGCCAGCTATTATACAAGGCCCTGCAGGTTCAGGTGTACTGTACGCCCTCCCCGAGCACCGACAGGGGAGGCGTACGCCATGGATATTCATCTTCTTTCAGCTGGGAACAAGCACTCGGAACACAGGAGAACAGTTTACCAAGATTGACTGCCTTTCTGCACGTGTGGGGGCAAGGGCAGAGAGTTTCGTGTTTTAAACGTTTTGCATTTTTGCCCAAAAAAGGTGTTAAAAAAAGTCTGGGAACATGATGGTGTTTGTTTTAACGTGTCCTTTTGTCTTCATTTTTAGGTTATATTCATACTGATTCTGAGTCAATGTTTTGCTGAACGGGTTTCAAGAGGTTAGATATACAACAAAAGAACGGCAACACAATACTGCTTTGCCCGTCAAAGAAGTTCAACCAAGATGATTATTTTGACATTTACTCATTTTTAGCGCTTTTGTCTCGGCTTCTATCCGAAGCCACTTGCGGGGGGCGAGGATTAAGACTCAAAGGGCAGAAGTGATATGGTAGTCAGTGGCTGCGTGGTAACTAAGTGCTGTGCGATCGAGTTTTCTAAAACAACCAGGTATGAGGATCGGATAGCTATGGGAGGCCGAAACCGGGTCGCCGCTATTTAAACATCACATCAACCGCATTGTGTACACAAGCGTGGATCTACACACATGCTGGCCTAACCCTAATGCTGCCTTATCCAAAAAGAGCAAGTGTATTGTGAAATATACATACATATATATATATATATATATATACATGTGAGCATTCATCATGTTGCCCCAGTCTGAGGCAGACTTCGGGGCCTGGAGACGTGTGGTTATCTTGGTTTAGTGTTATCTGTGTAAAACTTTTCGTTCGGTTGTTTGCCTGGAACTTGTAAAGATCTGAATAGCCTCCCCCTTGTTTACCCCTCTCTCTCTCTCTCTCTCTCTCTCTCTCTCTCTCTCTCTCTCTCTCTCTCTCTCTCTGTCTCTCTGTCTCTCTGTCTGTCTGTCTGTCTGTCTGTCTGTCTGTCTGTCTGTCTGTCTGTCTGTCTGTCTGTCTGTCTGTGTGTGTGTGTGTGTGTGTGTGTGTGTGTGTGTGTGTGTGTGTGTGTGTGTGTGTGTGTGTGTGTGTGTGTGTGTGTGTGTATTTATTCAGAGCACCCTTCACCACTAGCCCCCCAGCCTCCACTAAAGAAAAGGGCTCCCTGGCTCCCAGTCACTCATCTCTATAGTCTCTCGTCTTTTGTCTTTGTAATTGGTCGAGTCTCGTCTGGAGGAAAGCAGACCTCCTGTCTGGTGACAGAGACCCCCCCCTCCCCCCTTCTCCCTCTCTCTATCGCTCTCTCTCTCTGTCTTTCTCTTTCTCTTTCTCTCTCTCTCTTGCTGTCTCTTTTTCTTTCTCTCTCTATCTGTCCCCCAATGCACTTTCTCACTCTCTGTCTCTCTCACCCTGTCTCTCTCTCACTTTCTCTATCTTTCTCTGTCTCATATTCCCTCTCTCTGTCTCTGTCTCTCTGTCTTTAGGAACACTGAAAGGTCAATAGGACAGGCCAGGAAAGGGAGGGCACGGGAGAGAGAGAAAGAATGAAGGCCGACCTTCTCTGTCTGAGCCACCCCTCCCCATCCTAAATTCTGATCATCTACCTGGGCAGGTATGCTCATGGCTCGGCCTCTTCTACTGCTTCCGTCTGATCTTTCACGACGTGAGCAGAGAGGAGAACCAACGCAGTAACGCTACTAGATAACCTATAGATACCATCCTGGTTTCAGTACCCTTGCTTACACCATATCGGTTCCTTTGCGTCTTTAAAGGGCCTCCCAAAATCGTATCATTTTTGTTTTAAACGTTGTGAAGGGAATTTGCCTTACCTATCATATTTATCTTATTTGATCTTCATAATAGTTATCTATACCGTTTGGTCCCGGTTATTAAGAGAAAACGGGTGTAAAATCCGATGTTTTGGTCGAAGAAATCCACAATTATCTTCTCTGCCAACCACTTTACAGGGACACCGATGGCAAGGTGTGTGCAGATGTGTGGAGCTCCAGTTGGGCCTTTTTTTACGGTTAATATTTATGGCTGCCTCTGAGAAACACGACACA
Organism: Gadus macrocephalus; assembly: GCF_031168955.1. NCBI lineage: Eukaryota > Metazoa > Chordata > Actinopteri > Gadiformes > Gadidae > Gadus > Gadus macrocephalus. The sequence goes on from NC_082389.1 coordinate 12,556,486, forward strand.
ACGACGCTACTATCTTAAAAAAACGGTTGAGTTGGACGGGTCCTAACTTGGGGATAACATGTCTCCCATTCTTCCCAGTACTTTCAGCTCACATGTACACACAAATTTACACTAACAATTTAAAGTTGCACTCATTGGTTCACTTTTGTCATCTTGGATCCACAGACCAAATTGATTCAGAGAGACCAAAGCCTTGGCATGATTGAGCTCGGTGGATATCAAATTATGATTTTTCACAGAGAAGATGCTAGTGCAATATTGCAGTCGGAAATAGCAAAACATGTTGGAAGGAAACAAATGCTGACTGGGGGGGGGGAGGGGCATGAGTAAGACCAGCACAAACACATGTCGAAAAGATCTCGTGACCTCCTCGACCTCTACGACCTCTCCTGTCGTTTTAAAGGTCACACTGGCTATCCACTTCAGAGTTAGACGGTAGGCAGATCGTCTTCCCCTGGCTTCTTCTGGATAGCGTAGTGGCTAGGCTCTTTGACCTGACCTGTAGGCATCGTTGAGAAGATGCCCTCATCTCTACCTCCTACTGAATGACGTGTCTCTTTACTGTCTAACCCCTACCTGGTCCTTAATGACCTGTCACTGTATTCACTGTCTAACCCCTACCTGGTCCTTAATGACCTGTCTCTGTACTGCCTAACCCCTAACTGCTCCTTAATAACCTGTCTCTGTACTGTCTAACCATTGTCTGTTCCTTACTGACCTGTCTGTACTTTCTAACCCCTACCTGCTCCTAAATGACCCTTCTCTGTATTCACTGTCTAACCCCTACCTGCTCCTTACTGACCTGTCTGTACTGTCTAACCCCTACCTGCTCCTAAATGACCCTCCTCTGTATTGACTGTCTAACCCCTACCTGCTCCTTATTGAGATGTATGTTAATGAACTGTAAGTCGTCCTTATCGTTGATATTCATTTTGTTCACAGTTTTCTCAGTGCAAACAATTTATATTTGTATATGTCATTACGAGGAATGAAGTGTTTGAAGTGAGATAGGAGCCTGACAGCCACCTTTCAACCGTCTCAATGTCTGTTGCATCTTTCTGTTTCTTCAATGGTCACTAGGCAACACTAGCTCAGGTTACAGGCTTTTTTTTCCAATTTTTGGTAAAAAATTGTTTTACTTGTGTGACTGTGTTAGCCTCTTCCATTTTTTAAGAACCTTTTATTTGTATTTGCTAGTCGTTTCTATGATCACGCATTTGGTTCAATCAGTTGTATTCATTTGATTAATGCAGGTTGTAAAAGCGGCATTAAAAATGTAATGATTTTTATTTATTTAATGGTTTATTGCCGTTTTACCACACGTAGGTGGCCCCAGATCTCAGTTAACTCCTTACTCCTCCCCCTCCAGCACCGTTGCCATGGGAACCCAAGCAAAAAAAACACACGCAATCCGCAATAACCAATAAATCAAATCATCATACCGTCTCATTAGGCACAATTAGCGCTCTGCGCTCTGCCAAGCTTCCATTGGCTTCCACATGGCCTGCCACCATCATCAAAGAGGTCACAATCAGACCGCCAATCTAGACGATTATGACAACTATGATGTAATTTGGCGTTCCATCAGGGATATTAGAGTCAGATCGATCACACGGGAACAAAATTTGGGATGGGTTGTCGGAAGAACAATGTGTTCATGTGTTCGTCTCGCTATGGAGACCTGAAACAACATGCACACCTTTCTATTACTCCTAAATGATAACGTGTTGGCCTGTGTGGAGCTGGTTCAGCTGTAGTAGATGGCATATGCGTTCCGTGTTAACTCCAATGCCAACAGTAGGTCTCCTAAAGCCAGACGCCCTGACACCAGACTGTACCCCCTGCAAGTCACTGTAGACATGAGCGTGTGCTAAACGACTGCCCAGTAAGAACATGTTTCCTCTCATCGCCACCATGGCACACACACACACACACACACACACACACACACACACACACACACACACACACACACACACACACACACACACACACACACACACACACACACACACACACACACACGCACACACACACACAGACACAAGTTCTCCCACTTCCCAGGAAGACGACAAAGGCAAATAATGCCTGGCTTACAGTTGTGCACGCTTTGTCATTTAATACAGTACACACAACATGGAAACCAATATGCATGCACACAATCACATACGCACGCACGCACGCGCGCGCACACACACACGCACACACACATGGCCCTTTGCATTGAATAACCCAAAACACAAATATTCTGCATGTGATTCTTCAACCCAGATACCCTTCCATTGTCCTCCATCTTTCTACAGTTCCCTCTCTGCCTAGGGAAGCTCAGTGCACAAGTGCCTGTAAGACGAGCTAACTGGGCCAGGAGAAGACACAACTAAACTCTGCCCCTCTTGTTGTTATTACCCATGAGCACTTGCTGCCTGGATGAGCCCATGGACAATGTACAATCTTGTTTAATGCTCGGTTGCCACAGGTGAATATTCTATGCATACAAAATATAGAATAAAGTATAATTAAATACATTGAACAGTGGTCAAACTTCACATGTTACATATGACCTAATTTAGTTTCAGGGGTCTAGTTCCTAAAGCACTGTTCAGTTATGGTGTCTGAACACCAGCCTGGCTGGAGTGATGTGTGAGAGGTGTGGGTTGGAAACAGTTGACAAGTAAAGCAGCAGTCAGACCTGGGGTCTGCACTGAAGCTCACCCGTTCCTCAAATAGGAGAGTAGAACAGAATGGAATAGAAGAGAATAGAATAGAACTAATGGGAAGAGAAGAGACTCAAAATTGGATTATTGACGATGGTCTTGCTGATGGGAAATATGTTAATTTGGTCAAATTAGTCGTATGGAGGTGAAACTAGTTCACTAAAATACTAAGATAAGAATAATAATTTAACAATCCCTCCCATATTGTATGTTATGTCATACAATTATGCATAATATCATATTATGCATATTATGCATTATATTATCATATCATCAGTTGTATATTCTGAATCACTGTGGGTGAAACACTGGCATTTGGTGATGAGACAAACACACACACACACACATACACATACACACACACACACACACACACACACACACACACATGCTCGTGATTCCAACAGGTATAACCTGTAGCGGAAGAGCCTGGGGGGGAGGCCATCAGACACAGAGCAGATACCCAGAGCGAAGCCCCCCTGGCTGGGTACGATGGGGGACGAGAGCTGGCCTGAAACTGACCTGTGGAGGTGATACCAGAGGTGGGGGGGCTGGGTCCTCCATACTGTACATGTACTTCCGGACTCCTGACACTGAAGGTCTTTTACATCAGGTTCAGATTTTGTCGGGCGATTTATTTACATTTTGGGAAGCACTGTATATTGGTTTTGCGAGAAAGTGTTTTGTTTTTATGTGTTACACAGTCTAATTTGTATGGCAGTGAAGGGACTTCAACCAATAATTATAATATTATGGTTTCGTTTTTCTCGTTTATCTTGTAGTTGATGTGATTTGTCCCTTATGTACCAGGACCACTGAAAGCTGAGGATCTAAAACTGTCCATTCCCTGACCCCCCCGCACCCCCAGCCCACACACTCACACCCCAAAGAAAGAATATACCTTATATAAAATGACCTAATGCTGTTATTAGCATTTCTTGTCTTTATCTTATCTTTTATCCCATTTATTTTCCCTGTAGCACCGACAAACTCAACCCCTGAGCTTACCTGCCAACTATGTGATTCTGATGCTAACGCTTCTTTATCATAGGTACACAAGGTATTTAGCATTTTATTATTCATCTATTAATGTAAAGTTTGTTGCCGTGAATGCGAGGTGAATTTGAATCGGAATTGGCCGCAACTATTTGCATAATGCAAATCACTTGGTATATACATGGTGGTTGTTTGGGTTCATATTGGCTTGTTTGTTGTTGAACTCATCTGATACTGGGGTGTAAAACGTCCCCTCATTAGTCACAGGGCCAGTGGTGGATCCTGAAGCTCTGTTTTACTGAGAATTACTACTGCTAGTTATACTATTATTAAGTATTATTGTCCCTCTCTCTCACTCGCTCGCTCGGTCTGTCTCTCTGTCATCCCCTATCTTCTCCTCTCTCATCCCCCTCTCTCTTTTCTTGTATTCCCTCTTATCTTTTTCTCTCATCATTCTCCTCTTCACCATCCCTCTCTCTCTCTCTCTCTCTCTCGCTCTCCCTCTCTCGCTCTCTCTCTCTCTCTCTCTCTCTCTCTCTCTCTCTCTCTCTCGCTCTCGCTCTCGCTCTCGCTCTCCCTCTCTTGCTCTCCCTCTCTTGCTCTCCCTCTCTATCTCTCTCTCTCTCTCTCTCTCTCTCTCTCTCTCTCTCTCTCTCTCTCTCTCTCTCTCTCTCTCTCTCTCTCGCTCTCCCTCTCTATCTCTCAGTGGCTCTTCCTAGCTAAGTAGCTTCAAGCTCGTTCACAAACATTGACTGAAAACCTATGTGACGTTTAGCCCGTTTAAACACACACACACACCAGGCCATCCCAGCATGTTGGGCGGTAGACTGCTCACCACCTATGATCCTGATCTCATTAGGCTAACAGCTAGCTGCTAATAGCCTCAGTAGCCTGGCTGAATGCCACTAAACCAGTTAGCCAGCATGGGCTTGTCTGACGAAGGACAGATTCAGTGTGCTTGAGGTGGGTTCCTCGCCGTGTTGGCCCCTGAGTCACCGCTCACCATGAACATCAGAAGTTGGCGGGCCCCTATTATTTGGGGGATTCTTTTTTATTATTTCTGGATAATTGCGGCGGAATTGGCCGCAACTATTTGCATAATGCAAATCACTTGGTATATACATGGTGGTTGTTTGGGTTCATATTGGCTTGTTTGTTGTTGAACTCATCTGATACTGGGGTGTAAAACGTCCCCTCATTAGTCACAGGGCCAGTGGTGGATCCTGAAGCTCTGTTTTACTGAGAATTACTACTGCTAGTTATACTATTATTAAGTATTATTGTCCCTCTCTCTCACTCGCTCGCTCGGTCTGTCTCTCTGTCATCCCCTATCTTCTCCTCTCTCATCCCCCTCTCTCTTTTCTTGTATTCCCTCTTATCTTTTTCTCTCATCATTCTCCTCTTCACCATCCTTCTCTCTCTCTCTCTCTCTCTCTCTCTCTCTCTCTCTCTCTCTCTCTCCCTCTCTATCGTTTAGCCTGTTTAAACACACACACACACCAGGCCACCCCAGCATGTTGGGCGGTAGACTGCTCACCACCTATGATCCTGATCTCATTAGGCTAACAGCTAGCTGCTAATAGCCTCAGTAGCCTGGCTGAATGCCACTAAACCAGTTAGCCAGCATGGGCTTGTCTGACGAAGGACAGATTCAGTGTGCTTGAGGTGGGTTCCTCGCCGTGTTGGCCCCTGAGTCACCGCTCACCATGAACATCAGAAGTTGGCAGGCCCCTATTATTTGGGGGATTCTTTTTTATTATTTCTTCAATTCAAAACAATAGTTAATTTTTCCTTTCCAATTGCAACAAGACAATGAGCAGCAGTCATTAAAACACTTAGTTAATTAATTAAATGATTAATTATTTCATTTATTTATTTGGAATTGTATCTAAATGTGTTGACACGTCACATAAAATACAGTATATAAATGATGTTAGCCTGAAATGCATATGGGGTCATGACAGATTGCTGACATGTCTAAAAGTATTCAGTTTGGTGCAATGAACTGTCTATCCATTTTGGTTACAAGAATTCTCAGACCTATAAATTGGTTGACCTGTTGAAAAGGTGATATAGCAACTCAAAACATATCATCAGATAGACAGCGTTACTGACTATATCACAAACAGGCCTAGGCCCATTCACTGAACGGTTGTTCAGTTGTATCTATACTTCTTCATTTGTTAATTACTTTCCTCTGGCAGTATTTCCTCGCTTATTCGTTTCAAAATGTATCTGCAGTCCTCAGCTTTGTTGCTTGTGTGTGTGTCTGTGTGTGTATGTCTGTGCCAAATATGAGTTAAAATGAACACATCACTAGACCGCACACATCTATACCAAAGGCAAAATGCTTAGCTGGCTTTTTTTTATTGTTTAAAATGTTAATATTAAACAAATACAATAACCACAAATAAAGGCTTTTATAATAAAAGCTACCTAGACAATTCTTATTTCAACTCAATGTACAAAGTGGTAATATGTGAGTCATAAGGGGCTACTCGTGAATAGGGTGTATTTTATAAGGCAATAATGTCAAATGTTAGCGCCGTGTTTTTCTAAGCCTGGATCGTTTCAGTTTATGGGGGGGCAGAGAGGCCACGCTGCCTGCGCGCGCTCGGAGCATCGGGAGAGGAAGCACGCGCGCAGTATTTCCTCGTGCAGCAGGAAGCTGACTCAATTCCCCTTGGCTCCTGCACACTGATTTGGGTGGGCCCGTTTAAAAATAACGCGTATAAAAACCTGTCTCTGCTCCGTCAAGCTCACAACCGCCCGGGACACCGTGGGTACGGGACGTAAAGGCCCGACCGCACATAAATTGATGTTTTTCTTGAATTATTCATTTGTTCATTAATTTGCATGTGTTAGTATTTATATTTATTTAGGGGGAGGGGGACAAGGGGCCTTTTTTCTCACAGACAATCAGAAACGATGCGACATTAAGTAGGCCTACTACTAATAAATACACACTCAACACGTCAAGCCGCGGGCCTTAATGAGACTTCACCTTCACTGACAGATTGGCGACGTCCACCCCCCCCCCCCCCCCCCCCTCTCCCTCCCTTCCCTACCTGAGCATTACCATAGCAATATGAGTCATGTTTGGTAAAGATCATTAAGAATTCTCGCTTTTGTTTGCGTCCGGATTAACAGGTTGTTTCGATGGCCACGCCGATCCGCGGCCCCATTCACACCTCGGTGTTTGGACACCGCGGATCGACTCGGGGACAAATGAATGATTAGTAAATGCAGATTAAGTCCCATGATAACGAAGCTGGGAGATACGTTTTGGTTTTGCTTGAGTTGAGATGGGTGAAACTATTCGCTGATATTTTTGGAATTCATCTATAATAGCCTACCAACAAAATAAATATGACATTTTATTCTCATTCAATCACATTTTATTTATAAAGCGACCTTTTGGGTGGAAAATAAACAGTTTCAATACTGTTGATTAATTGTCTTATTAAAGTAGGCCTATAAAACAAATAAAGGCATTGTTTTTTTTATTTTAATCATTCAACCTGCGATCAAACATTTCTACCCACAAGGGAAAATCCCATTGTTCCTCTGTAATAAAACGTTATAATTTTGGGGTTGCTCTCGAACAAATTTTAAAACGATTGTCCCTCCCGGCCTCCATTCCGGCCCGGGCTGCCTGTCGCCCCTCAGCCGCCAAGGGCTACGGATAGTTCTCAGGCCTAAAACAGGGCAGTGTGAGATAATACATCATTCACACACTCATGAAACCGGCCTCCACCTGTCATTTATCCAAGATAAATAAAGAAAGGTAGTGGTTTATATGATAATAATAATAATAATAATAATAATAATAATAGGCCTAATAATAATAATAATAATTTATATTTTACGCTTCAACATTAAACAATCCGTTAAAGCAGAGCACATCTGCTATTATTTACTAGCCAACATGGGGCTACTTTAAATTGGACGATTTTACTAACATAAGTATTCTGGTTTCGGAACTGCTGTTTCTCTGTCCTCACAGGGCTGCGTCTGATTGGTCGAAGGGGCAGCAGGTGTGTCAGGACAGCCACGCCCCCATTGGCTGTGGCCATATAAAGTAAACTCAGGCTCTACTCTGCTCTACTGACGTCCTTCACATTTGTGCCTTACTGGCGTGGTCGCACACACCGATCAATGGACATATAAGTGGCGATACTGGTGTGTGTCTACCGCTTCAAAAACATCCTCATTGTTTAGTGTCTGTTGTCCTACTTGTCGCTGAAGAGGCAGAATGGCAGTCGCGGAAGCCGTGGTGCTCTCCGCCGCTTCTTTCCTCAACTTGCAGTCGATGGACGAAAAGCAGTCGGAGATTGTCAACGTAAGTAGGCTGCATGGTGATGAGCTTTCGGACGGACTGGGAGGAAGGAGCATAACACGTTCTGTATTTGTTAGGTGATGTGTATGTATATATATATATATATATATATATATATATATATATATACCTATACATCACCTAACAAATGCAGAACGTATAGATATATATTTATGTATATATATTTTGAAAAAAGTTAATCGAGTTCTTGTAGACGTCAATTCAATGTAATGTTGAACATCATAGCAATGCAGTAAATGCGCGTCATTTGAAGCGCAATGAAATGTGTCGGTTGAATGATGCAACGGGGTGGATGTTGACCGTGGTCGCGTATTTTTATCCTACAGCTTTGGAAGGTGTCCCCCACGGAGAAGCGCGCCACAGGTGCTGGGGACGTGACCCCGCACATCGAGGTAGAGTTCAGCATCATCGAGTCCCCTCCACTCACCGCCTCCACCCGGGACGAGGACGAGCTGGGGAAGTACCTGGACCTCGAGTTCATCCTCTCCAACACCATCGGCACTGAGAGTGTCCGCCAGCCCATGAGTGACAGCTCGTGCTCGCCCCCACAGCAGCAGAGCTCCTCGTATTTCCTCCCGGAGTCGCCCGAGAGCTGCAGCGGGAACTCAGCGCACGAGACCTGCGACGCCCCTTCACAACACCGGTCCCCCGACTACCACGGCACCAGCACGAGCTTCTCCGAACCGGGCACCGACCCCGTGCGCAGCCTGATGGCAGAGCTCCTCACGCCGGAGATCAACTATCCCGGTGGTGAGAGCCTAGGGGACTCTTCCGCCTCCAAACCGATAGACAGGCAGGAGTTCACGGAGCTGCGCGTGTTCAACCCGGTAAACTCTCAAGCGACGCTATCCCCACCGCTTGGATACAAAATCAAAACAGAGGCGCAGGAGCATTCTTGTATGATGGCTTCCTCATCATCTTCTTCTGGCGGGGACTTCATGCGGCCTTTGTACGACCACGGCCAGCAGATGCGCCCCGCGATGCACCCCGCGACTCTCACGCGCCATCAAACCACCGCGCCGGTGCCTGCGCAGTGTCCGGGTGGTTTCGCTCCCCCGCCGCATTCGATGCAGCAGCTGGGGAGGAAAGTGTGCCACATGGGGGGGATGAGCACGGTGCTTGGCGCGCATTCCCACCAGCACCTCCACCCCCACCACCATCACCATAGCCACAACCAGCCGCGCTTGTCACCGTACGCCAACGCGCCGTATCCACCACAAGCGCACCATTACGCGCACGACGGCGCGCCGCCGGCACAGTTCAACGGACAGTACGGCCTGTACAGGGATCCTATGCGCGCGCAGCTTCCTTCCACCATTCACGGTATGGTGCTCACGCCACCCTCCTCTCCTCTGCTGGAGTTCTACGTGCAGGACGACGCGGCGGGCATGAAGCAGAAGCGCGGGCGAAGGTCGTGGGCCCGGAAACGCGCGGCGACGCACAACTGCGAGTACCCGGGCTGTGGGAAGACGTACACGAAGAGCTCGCACCTCAAGGCCCACATGAGAACTCACACAGGTACGTCACTGGCACCGTACCCGTCTGTACGTCATAGGCCCCGCCAAACACGTACATCAAGGGCCTCGATGACCTCGATGTTGCATTTGGTGTCGTCGTGTAGTCCTTAGAGTTGTATGCCTTTACGTAACATATGACTAAATATGTTTCTTCTTCTTTGCTCTATAGGAGAAAAACCGTACCATTGCAACTGGGACGGCTGCGGATGGAAGTTCGCCAGATCCGACGAACTCACGCGTCATTTCCGGAAGCACACGGGCCACCGACCGTTCCAGTGTCACCTCTGCGAGAGGGCCTTCTCGCGCTCCGACCACCTCGCGCTCCACATGAAGCGGCACATGTAAAGAAAAGGAACACATTTCGGACCAATTGGAACGCGGTAACAGTTGGAATGCGTTCCAATCGACTGATTGGCTCCTAGTCCACCCCTTCCGTCCGGGTTGAACCACAGCGTTTTCGACTGTCGTAATTATGTACTTTTAAAGACAAATTAGTTAATTAAGACCGTCAGTGTAGCATGAATAAGTTATGAGTGGCGGGCGAATGCCTTATGGGTTAGGCCTCAAGAAATCGAACACTAAATTTGGGCAGGACCCAAGCGTTTTGTTGTACATATGTAATATTTGAGTATGTTTACATTACATGTTTATGTAACTTTGATGCTCGCTTACTTATATCAGGTCAGGGATTTTATAGAGGGAAAAATATAATCGAAAAATGCCTGTAAGATGCCATGTATACTGCATACCATGTCAGACTTCTAGGCCTTAATGAGATGATCCGTCCAAACGGATAAAGCACTGCCTATTTTAAATATAATTGTTGATGTTTTCATATTGTTTATTGCCAAGACATTTTAGGATGGAGGAATCCAAAAATTAGTTTATGGTTTAAAGTGATCTCATGGCGCCAAAAACCTATGATGTAAAATAAAACCGAACTCTCCGGAAAGTGCGTTTTTCCAAACTATTGTCAAAGATTGGAACATGTAATTATGCTTGAATGAATTGGCTCCGATCCCGTTTTTACTTGATCATACACCTTGCAATGAATAGTTGAACTATGCTGGGATACTTGAAACAGAATTATGACAGATTCTGACTTAATTTACTTCAAAAGTGCAATTGTTTACTTTTCTTCTTTTGTATTTTATTGTATTTTTTTTCAATACCAAATTGTACCAAAATGAAGTAGTAAAGGGCTAAATATTATCTGAAAAACTAATAAAAACATTCAAACCAACTTTTTGTGTTTTGGAGGACTATTTCATATTTTTATCACTTGCCTAACGGTAAATAAAGTTCGGTCCCAGATATTGTCAGGAAACAAGAAGGAAAATAGGTTGGTAAATGGAGAAAGTGTGCGTTTGCGAAAAGAAGTCACTTGTAGGCCTATGTCATTTTATTTGGCGTTTAACTCATTGGAAAACATTAAAATATGTGGATTATTCAACCCAGTCTCACGGAAATACGTCACGTCATTTAATCTATTCATCCGTGATGTGGGACACGTAATTTAATTTTTTCGTGCCAAAAAGCACAAATCACAAACTCATTCTAAAAAGAAGAGATGAAGCAGCTATCTTTTTTGCCGCCGGGGTTTGCCTACAGCAGCGCACCTGCATTAAATATATCCGTGAATGTCACAATTTCTCAGAATCAAAGGTGAAAGTAGAAACGGGTGGCCAAAAGCTGTCATATTGTTAGAAATGTGTGCTTTTTGGCCCGAGAAAAATTCAAATTACGTGTCCCAGATCACGAATGAATAGATTAAATGACGTGACAGTGTCACGTATTTCCGTGAGACTGGGTTGGATTATTAGCCAACCATCAAGTACTACAGGCTGAATTGAAATTTACATAAATAGATAAATTAATATTTGTCATGTTCACACCTCTCAAACCAACTTAATAGAAATGTCCCTACATACATAATAATCACACATAGGCCTACCTACAATTATTCTAACGGGTCAACTAGGCCTACTCAAATATTAAAGCTACCTCCAAAAAACCTCGCGCATGCAAATCAGTAAGATTTCGTTTTTTATCAATTAAGATAACCTTAACTGAAGTTATTTCTTCAATGAAGTGCTATAGTAAGGCCGATGTTCCCAGGAAGCCTACTGCAGATCCTCAATGAAGCGATGAGGGAGACGGTGGCATAGGATCCAACAGGCGGAAGGTCCCGTCTCATCTTTCGTTGTTAGGTCAACGCTGCCCTCTAGTGTTCGCGTGTGACGACATTGCATGCTCCCATTTCAGGGCTTATCTAACCATATCATTGTCCATTTTGTTAAAAAAAAAAAAGGCCTTTTTTTTATTCTACACCATCCAATCATTCAAACATGTTTTTTATGTGATCTAAATTTTTTAAAATACGTCAAGTGTTAAAAGTCGAGTAAACTGCAAATCCCCATTGACCCTGCATGGCCCCTCGGTGGCAGTACATGCAAGTGCGGTTGTTGGCCACTTGAAAGCAGTAGCAACACATTTGATAATATGTGTTGCTATACTGCACCAATCAGAACTACTATAGGTCAAACCAGAGCCATTTAGGGAGAGAGTTACGACAAGCGATGCTCAAAATACTTGATCGTCACTTGTTTTTTGGAGACTTTTCCATTTGAATCTGATTAGAAAGTGTAAATATAGAGACAGAACTGCGGTTTCTTGTAATTACGAGTCAATACATCCTTTGATTCACAATATCTATATAGCATAACAACATGAGTAGTTACGTCAATATGTTTTTGTTTTTGTAATTAGGGGAGAGCCGGGTCATTGAAACACTTTTCAGTTAAACGTCTTTTCCAAAGATGACGTTATGTATCGGCCTACAAATAATTTCGTCATGTGATCAACAACTCACATGTATTCTCTTAGTTACAAGTGTAATTTAATACATATCATTTATTTAGAGGGAAGTGAAGGAATGTTTAAAAAATGTTCTACCATTTCTTTAGTTTATGGTGGCTTCAGTGATCCCATGATACCTAAAAGCATCGTACTCGGTTAACTGATGTAATCTTTATGACTTTCAGATAGGAAAGAAAGAAACTCACATGTAAACTGACAGCAGCAGCCAGCGGCGGATTTAGCAAATTGGGGGGCCAATGAGTACAGTGTCCTCAGAATATTCAGAGTAAAGGTGCGGCCACACCAGACGCGTATCTCGCGTACTCCGCGTATGAAATCGCCATTTTTTCCATAGGGAACCATTGGTTTACGCGCGTAATACGCGTATAAGCAACATTTTACGCGCGTATATCGCGTACATTTCAAGAGTTCAAAAAATTGAACTTTTTACGCTCATACGCATGACGATTAGCCGTGTTGCCCAATCAGCGTTGAGCTTGACCCGACGTCACTGGCAGAGAGTAGTGAGCTTGGACAGAAGCATACGGCCGACATCTTTCTTTATTCTGTGTGGAAATAGTAACATAGTTACGCCATTAAATGCTTTCATGGAAACATTTCTAGCGAGAAATGTGCATTTTACTTTCATAATGTTCGCTCGGTGAATGTGAAGGATGTTTGGTTTGATAGTTATGACGAAGAGGGAACGCTCCGTTCACTTGCATGGACAGAGTCTCTGGTTACTAAGCAACCTCAACGTCTTGGCGGACTATATATCTGCTGATCAACACTACGAATGCTGGAAACACACCAGACACACCATGTGAAGTTATTTAACCCGATTATTGTTATTTATATCCGAGATTATTTAATCTAACCCGATCTAAACTCTATCACCAAAACACGGCGGCGTTTGGGTTTCCTACCTCGGACTCCAGCGCAGCCACGGCCGACAACTATCTTTATTCTGGGTGGAAATAGTAACATAGTTACGCCATTAAATGCGTTTATGGAAACATTTTTAGCGAGAAATGTGCATTTTACTTTCGTAATGTTCGCTCGGTGAATGTGAAGGATGTTTGGTTTGATAGTTATGACGAAGAGGGAACGCTCCGTTCACTTGCATGGACATGGACTCATCTAGGCGAGTGACGTAGGCGCGTATGGCGCGTATGCAACCATTTTTGACACAAAATGGTCAAGCAACATTTTACGCACGTATCTCGCGTAAAAATTACGCGAGATACGCGTCTGGTGTGGCCGCACCTTAAGGGTAAGCATGTTTGTACTGTCGTGTGATTCTCTGATTGAAAGAGTTATTTTCTTCCTTCATTTCACGTCAATGAGTTATCTTGTTGGGTCGGATTCTTCTTGTGTTTCTTCGTTCTTATATTGTTACACCCTTTAAACGCAGGTATTTATGTAAAGATATGTATGGGCCCCAGTCGCGGACTCAGACTGTTTGAAGGGCAGGGACGAAAAAATAAATAGGGCACATTCTGCACAACATTGGGCCCAACCAGCGTGTAAAAAGCTATGATGCATCATGTATGACGAAATAGTCCTCATCCTTGATTAAGATTAGCATTAAATTAAAGGAGACCCAGATCAAAGTAATTAATGATATGACAATTCAAATTATAACCACACCTCTATGATAAAACCACACAGGGAACTATAAAACATTTACAATATTTATTCCACAAACAGCAAAACACAGAGGGATACTCTTAGTCTGCTTTTTGCTTCGTTATGCATTGCAGATTTCAGTACCACTCGATGAAACTGTTCGTCATAGCGACGCCACATTAAAACAATGCCTCTTTCGCATTCCCCGTTCGTCAGCTACCAAGGAGTGGAACGTCTGCACCTCATTTTCTAACCACATCATGTTTTTTCGGTTTGCCTTATTCTTGCTCTAGAGGGCACATCGCCATAATCCATTGTATGAAGGGGCACCAGAGGACACCCATTCGTTTTTTTCACATGTAAAGGGAAGCCAATAAGGCACTTTCTCTCGTATTCACCACTCTAGAGGGCACTTTTTCAACCATGGAGGCACTGTAAGGGCATTAAGAGGGCACTCATTGAGGCACGTTATCGAATTTTCTTGTTCTAGAGGGCTCATCATCATAATTTATTGTATGAAGGGGCACCAGAGGGCACCCAATATTTTTTTACACATGTAAAGGGCAGCTTATAAGGCACTTTCTCTCGTATTCGCCACTCTTGAGGGCACTTTTTCAACCATGGAGGCACGAGCCCCCCCCCCCCCCCCTCCCCTGAGTCTGCCACTGGGCAGACTCAGGGGAGTCTGCCCAGTTTAAGTGATTGTTTACGTGCGTGCGAGGGTGAGAGAGAGAGAGAGAGAGCACAAGAGAGAGAGAGCGCTCTGTTCAATGATGTATCTATCTGATCGTATTTACTGTAGATGGATGGTTAAACAATGTCACACGACCAGGCATACTGCAGGCTCTCATTTTCAAGTGCACTGGTTGCGTGCCAGTCTCCGATAGGCTATACCTAGCATTTATGCAGTTGTTGATTGATCTACTAAGGCCCCGTTTGCACGAGGACGCTTGCGGGTAAAAACGACAAAATATTTTATCGGAAGTGTCTTTCGTTTAGACGGTGACAGCGTTTTTGGGGCATGAAAACGCATACATCTGAAACCACCCTCCAGAGTGGAAAAGTTTAATATGCTCCGCCGTAGCGTTTCCGTCTACACTGCCAAGACGCAAAACACTGCTCAGATCTGCTCACGTCGCGTACGCGTTTACGTCACATACATGTGCCAGTACAAGAAAATAAACAAACATGTCCGATTATTTCCATGCGTCGGACCTTCAAGCTGCTGTGGCAGCTCTAACAAGTGTACAGGAGTCTTTCCACGAAATGTACAGGATATGTACAGATAGTATTACTGAACAGAGAAGAATCTTTTTGTATTTTGGTCATATATCAGTGGTCATCTAAATATTCCAAGATTACAATGACAAAAAATATGTGAGGTAATCATCTATCCAAACAAAAAAACAAAAAAAAGAAGAAAATATAAATCTGATTATTTAAACAACTTCCCTTTTAAAAGTGCATCACAAACTGTCTATTCTGTTGCAACTCCAATGGGTTTCTATTGGGAGCTGCTAACTCCTGGAAACTATTGAGAGGCTCCAAAATCTGGAATTAATGTAAAAAAAATCTATTGGATCTGACGGAGATGCTGCGTCTCTCTAAATGGCTCTGGGTCAAACATTAGGTCAGAAATGATTAGCAAATGTATCCTATACCGAAACAATGTTTACTGTATTTAACCCTTATAAGGTGTTCGGGTCTGTGGGACCCGTTTTCAGTTTTTAGCTTTATAAAAGTGATACAAATAATATTTTTTTTGAACTAAGATTCATTGGCTTTGGCTCATTTTCTGTGAGGAACATAAATCAGAAAACATTTTCAATGACCCCCCCCTGTATACCCCCCATCACATTTATATTACACACAGGGTGTTCGGGTCTAGTGGACCCGGAGCTAGTTTAAAATGGGTTTACTTTCAGATCACAAATCCTTAGTATTCAACTGCACGAATGTGTGTGTGTGTGTGTGTGTGTGTGTGTGTGTGTGTGTGTGTGTGTGTGTGTGTGTGTGTGTGTGTGTGTGTGTGTGTGTGTGTGTGTGTGTGTGTGCATGCGTGTGATGAGGCTATTGTGTAAATGTGAGGCTATTATTGTGTGTGTTTGTGTGTTATAGTGACTATTTTTGTGTGATATGGTGACCGTTTATGTGTGTGTAAGTGTAAGTGTGTGTGGTGTGTCTGATAGTCTGTTATCGTGTATTATTGTGGCAGGCATGCATGTGCATGTTATGGTTATGGTTTAATGCATATGTTGGATGATCGCGCTGTTTTTTAACAATTGCCAATATTTGAGGTTTAGTTTTGTTACGGCTGCCGTCTAATGTGCATTTGATGTTCAATGATTCTGTATGCAAATCCAGCTGGGTGATTCCCTTCCGATGATTGGTCCCCTCCCTACTTCCTGGATCCCATCGAAGCTACCAATCGGGAGTCTCCAATCAAGCCAGCTGCATATAAGTAGCGTGTGTGTCCACAGCTGTGAACCAGTGATCAGTCCGCCTCTTTGTTGGTTTACCTTTTGTGGTTGCTTAGGGAATTAGAGTTTTGATATCGTTGTATTGCCTGGCTGTGATTGAGTGGTTTCAGCCAGTGTTTTAGTTAACCTTGTGTAGTTTTCTTTTGTTGTAATTCTGTGTGCATGTGCACCCTTTTCAGTTGATTAAACCCCCGATTTTGACCCGAATCTGTCCATTGTCACTCATCCATTTCATTTAACATCCCAATCACGTGTTGCGGCTTTTAAAACGAGCCGGGTCGTAACAGTGTAAACGGCCAACTGCCTTGTTTGCTTATTTCACATTACCGCATGGTTATAGAGCACTTTGCTCTTTATTGCTTTGAATTATTTTATTTCAAATTATTGTCTTACACTTTGATGATAGCGAACAGCAAACCCATTTTGATATTCATATATTGAGAGGGAAGTGAAGGAATGTTTCAAAATTCAGATTAGATTAGTTTTCTACCATTTCGTTAGTTCATGGTGGTTTCAGTGATCCCATGATAACTAATGGCGTCAAAATCTTGTTAACTAATGTACTCTATATGACTTTCAGATAAGAAAGAAGGAAACTGACGGGTGAACTGACAGCAGCAGCTAGTGGCTGATTTAGCAAATTGGGGGCCCAATGAGTACAGTGTCCTCAGAATACTCGAGTAAGGGTAAGCATGTTTGTACTGTCGTGTGATTCTCTGATTGACAGAGATATTTTCTTCCTTCATTTCACGTCAATGAGTCATCTTGTTGGGTTGGATTCTTCTTGTGTTTCTTTGTTCTTATCTTGTTACACCCTTTAAACGCAGGTATTTAGGTGAAGACGATATAAGGGGCAATTTTTTTAGAAACGCGTAGTAGTCCCACAAAAGGATGCAATTTAACAGTAAATATAAAGACTGTTGCATTGATACATTACAGTAGAAATATCATAATTTACAGAGGGAATTTTTCGCGTTCAGACTTTGTTTCTGTACTAAAAAAACTTTAATTTTTGAGGTTGGTTTGTTGCCCCCCCTATGGGGGCCCCAAGCAGACGCCTACCTATGCCTCTGTTAAAACCGCCACTGCTCATATCAGTGGTCACTCCTGGAAACTATTGAGACTCGAGAGGCTCCAAAATCCAGTATTACTGTTAAAAATTGACTATTGGATCTGACAGAGATGCCGCCTGACGGAGATGACGGAGATGCCGTCTCTCTAAATGGCTCTGGTTCAAACTATAGGTCCGAAATGATGAGCAAATGTATCCTATACCAAAACAATGTTTACTGTCTTTAAAATGGGTTCACTTTCAGATCACGAATCCTTAGTATTCAACTGCATGAATGTGTGTGTGTGTGTGTGTGTGTGTGCGTGTGTGTTATGAGGCTATTGTGCAATTGTGAGTCTATATCCTCATAGGCATCTCCGTCAGATCCAATAGACAATTTTTAACAGTAATACTGGATTTTGGAGTCTCTCAATAGTTTCCAGGAGTTAGCAGCTCCCAATAGAAACCCATTGGAGTTGCCACAGAATAAATAATCAGATTTATATTTTCTTCATTTTTTTGTTGTTAGTTTGGATATATTATTACCTCATATATTTTTTAATATTTAGTTGACCACTGATATGAGCAGTGGCGGTTTTAACATAGAGGCATAGTACCCATATTATTGTGGTGTGTTTTTGTGTTATGGTTTGTTTGTGTGATATTGTGACCGTTTGTGTGTGTGTGTGTGTGTGTGTGTGTGTGTACGTGTAAGTGTGTGTGGTGTGTCTCTGATAGTCTGTTATCGTGTATTATTGTGGCACATGCATGTGCATGTTATGGTGACTGTATGTGTGTTTGTGTGTTGTGTGTGTGTGAGAGAGTGTGTATCTGTATGTGAGAGACAGATGTTTGCGTGTGTGTGTACGTTTGAGTGTGTATGTGTGGGTGAGATGTAGTTCAGGAACATGTTCAAGCAATTGTGCGTGCGTGTTTGCCTTGGTGTGACTGTGTGTCAGAATGGATGCCCCGCCGGTGTTCTTGTTGACCTAACCCAGAGAGTTGTGCGTTCTGTACACACCGACGGGGTCCGGACCCTGAACCCTGATGCCAACATTCTCTCTCTCTCTCTCTCTCTCTCTCTCTCTCTCTCTCTCTCTCTCTCTCTCTCTCTCTCTCCCTCTCTCTCTCTCTCTCTCTCTCTCTCTCTCTCCTTAATAATAGTATAACTAGCAGTAGTAATTCTCAGTAAAACAGAGCTTCAGGATCCACCACTGGCCCTGTGACTAATGAGGGGACGTTTTACACGAGAGAGAGAGAGAGAGAGAGGCTCTGATTGGTAAGGAGTTGGCAGCCGGACCAGTCAACCTTAAGAGATTCTCACAAAGCATTTACACTGTTATATTTTTGCTAGGGCATTTCTAACCGATTAGACTAAATTATAGCTCTGGAATCATAAACCTTAAAGAGTAAGTGGAGTGGTTCAAACACCAATTTCTACCGTCGACTTGTAGACATCGTTGAGCAAGTTGGATCATGCAAGTATGTCCCCAGTCTGTGATCTGGGCCGTAGCCAGTTTTGAAAATCAGTGAGGTCAAGATGCTTTTCTTTTAATGGAGCCTATTTTACTGTATTTCTGCACAAGAAAAATTCATGTCAAAATGACACCTACAAAAACAACCCTGTTCTCCTCATCTCTGTCCTCCTCCTCCTCCTCTCTGTTCTTCTGTCTGTTCTCCTCCTCTCTGTTCTTCTGTCTGTTCTCCTCCTCTCTGTTCTCCTCCTCTCTGTTCTTCTGTCTGTCCTGCTCCTCTCTGTTCTTCTGTCTGTTCTCCTCCTCTCTGTTCTTATGTCTGTTCTCCTCCTCTCTGTTCTTCTGTCTGTTCTCCTCTCTGTTCTCCTCCTCTCTGTTCTTCTGTCTGTTCTCCTCCTCTCTGTTCTTCGGTCTGTCCTGCTCCTCTCTGTTCTTATGTCTGTTCTCCTCCTCTCTGTTCTTCTGTCTGTTCTCCTCCTCTCTGTTCTCCTCCTCTCTGTTCTTCTGTCTTTTCTCCTCCTCTCTGTTCTTATGTCTGTTCTCCTGTTCTGTTAAACGTGTGTGTGTGTGTGTGTGTGTGTGTGTGTGTGTGTGTGTGTGTGTGTGTGTGTGTGTGTGTGTGTGTGTGTGTGTGTGTGTTGGTGGTTTATGTATATCTGCAATGGCCCAGGAAGCCCAACTTCAGTGTTGAAATCCATATCTAACACATCCCACCTACCCTAGTCTGCAAACAGCCTTTAATCAATGGAGCTGCCTCTGTCACCATGGCCACAATCTGTCAATAGGGGTGCACACTAGCAGATAAGAGAGTTATCTCTGCCCAAGTTACCATTTCGGTAGAAAAATGTAAACACTGAGCTTTAACGTGGCTGGGAATAGGAATAGCCTATTTTGAAAGAAGTTCTAATGTGGGCTATTATGAATATCAATGGGTTTCTTTTCTCAATGGTTTCGATATCAGATGTAGCAACCCGAATGTTTCAACTTGCTTGTAGGCCTATGAATAACTTCAACACGTTTGCTTTGAATCGACAGAGTTAATTGGGACATTGTGTGAATGGGTTAACAGTTTATTATTGTTCCCTCAGCTCCCGGCTAGTGTACGTGACCGCGCCGCGCATGCACGATTCTCCTCTCTTCGCAGCCCCTCTAACGTGCCTGACAGTCTCCCTCAAAAAAAAAGGTAACAAAAAAAAACTAAACATGAAAAAAAACGACAAAAGGCTTCATTCGCATCTCGAAGCCCATTCCAAGCATGTCCATCCATCGCTGCTTTCAACCTGACTCTCTGCTCGTCTCTGCCTGTATCTATCGATCTGTGGCTGCATGTAGAGGTTCGCGTACCACACCTGTATGTCTACTGTGTTGCCTGGGCTCTGCACCTATGCTATGCGCTGAATGTTTTGACTGCGAGATTTAGAAATGATTTCGTGGGGTTGTGTCACATGTCTTGCCTGCACTCTATTTGCAATAAATAACCCTTTGTAGCCTCTGCATCTGGCTGCACGGTCGCCTGGTCCACCCAAATCGATTCTAAAAAAACGGTACAAAGCCCTCTCCCCATGTCCTGCGAGGTCCTGCTGCTACTGCAATGTGCTTTCGCAACAAAGGGGGACGGGGAGACGTGTTCCGACGCTACATGTGTGCAGATGTGCGGTTGTAGGCTAATTGGCGTTTACATCTATGTTGTGTGGACAAGTGTGTGCATGCATGTTCGATAAGCCGTTCATCCATCACCATTTATGGCTTGTGGTACAGACGGAAGGAATTCTAACTGGGTAGGCTACTATCACGTTGTTTTTCTTAATAGTAGTAGGGCGCAGGGGGTTGTTGTTGTTGGGATTGTCAGTGCTGGCAGAGGCACACATTTTAAGAATAACATTTTGATTGTTAGTTGAGAACTGCTGTAGCGTTTGGCGCTGTTCAACGGGGACTATACCAACCCCTGTATTCAGTTCCTCGTTGGCAGGGCATCTAGGAAGGTAGATGTGTCTTGTGCCGAGTGCAAAACTTTTTGCATTGTCAACAAAAATGATAATTCTTAAACCTTAGAAGCTATTTTTTGCTATCACAACACATGTTTTGCTTGCAATGCAAAAAGTTCTGAACTCGACTAAACACAAACATCTACCTAGGAATCAATTGCACACACGTGTTGGTTCGTTTATAAAGCCCGGCGGTGCAACCAGGGGAGGAGCCAATTTATTAGCACGATTACTTGGTGTTGAAAAAAAGGAGTGGTTTGTGAATGGGAGGGGCTGGCCTCAGTTTGACTCAACACACGGAGGGAAGGATGAAATGATGCAACTTTGGGCACCCAAAAAGTCAGTTAACTATAAAACCTATGAACAGACGCCAGCCTACCTGTCAGCCACTGGCAGAACTCCAGCATCGTACCCTGGTAAGATCCACTCTTTGAGAAAGCTGTATGTTCAGGTCACTGGTGTTGTGGTAACTGCGTAAACCAGTAGTACCCTCTATTTGAATTATTAACGGGACAAACGTGCAACAACCCGAGATGTGTCTTACGTTTACGTTTTACCATTTTATTCGGAAAACATGTCTTTTCTAAATCCGATCGAGTGAATCAGCCGGTTTATCGTGAAATGGAACAGGGGTTGGTAGAATGATACGTAAAGATAAACATCAGCCTAGTTTACACTCGTTTGGTGTGTGTGTGTGTGTGTGTGTGTGTGTGTGTGTGTGTGTGTGTGTGTGTGTGTGTGTGTGTGTGTGTGTGTGTGTGTGTGTGTGTGTGTGTGTGTGTGTGTGTGTGTGTGTGTGTGTGTGTGTTGTCGTAAAGCTCAACTGGGGGCGGAAACGTCATGATCTGAAGAGTATCCAGATCCAAATGGAGGGTACCCCACTAAGGTTGAGAGAAACACGTGGCAGCCCCCCCCCCCCCCCCTCCGTGATGTGATGGGGGAGGGCATATGGGTTCGCTGGGAAGATGCAAAAAACAATAAGTCATAGTGATTCTACTAATGGGGAGTAGTAATGATCAATTTATAATAATTATTATTATTATAATTAATTATACCCTCTGTTTTGACGTTCATGAGACGCTCTACAATCTTTATGAGCAGCAGGAATCTATTCTTGCAAATAAACAAGTAAGCTATTTTTTTGCTTCACCATGAAACGGGAACATTTACCCTGCTGTGGCCCGTTGCATTGTAAACTCAAAAGCCCTATTTGAGGAGCCGGGGCAGAAATAGGCTGTGTCAACAGAGGGCCGCCATGCGTGAGCGACGGCGGACCCAGGAGTTCCCCTGCTCCTTATCCGCCAACAGCCGGCTCTGTCACACACGCGAAACGCCCGCTGGTTGACGTCGCCTTCACCGCGCTTCAACCTTTTTTTTATGAGGATGTTGATTAAAGGATTGGAGAGGCGGCTACGAGGAAGTCATTAATCCATTATAGAAGTAGGCGATAGTTCATTTAAGCACTGTCTTTTTGGACAGGGGCCAAAGCATGAGATCCCTGTCTGATGTCGCAAAATACTACCAATATGTTCATTGATGACTATTTCAGGTCAGCAAGGGAAACTTCGAAGTAGATGCATGTATCGGGGTTGCACGACCATTGAGAAAATAATGTCTTTCAAATGGATGTTGTTACATAAAACCGCCATTTGGGGTCAGTGTTTCTCAACGTATCAGAAGGGGCTCTGAGGCCGAATGATGCCATAAGGACGGTCGTATGCGCTAGGATAATTTTTTTCACTTTCACAAGCTGTTGAAGTGTGCCTTATCATAACTATGTACCTTTTCATTGAAATGAAACAACACAATCACCATGGCATAACACCCAATAATAATGTATCTATATCTGAATTAATCAGACTAAAATTGTAATAAGAGTAGAAATCAACCAAATAGTCTATTGTATGATGCAGTCACCTTCTGCCAATGTTTAGATTTGCCACTGGTTATATTTAAATAATGAAGTATATTCTTGTGTATACGTGCAGCACTGTGTTCAGCTCCACCGCCCTGCTATCACTTTATATATAAATCATTTTTAGGAAGTTTTAGTCTCCACTAAGCTCAGGCTCATATGTCAAACCCGAGGTAGTCCCGTCGGTGTAAAACCACGTGTTTCCACACGGATTGAACCGCCTTTGTGGAATATGTTCCAATCTGTGGTCTAACTCTGACAACCTGTCAAAACTAATAGCGTTAATTGGTACTAGAGTCTGAATCTGTGCTTACACCCATTAGATTTTAGGCACTACATTTTGACCCCGTAGCCACGAGCTACTGCTAGTTATTCCCTCAGTGGGGCCATTCATATCAAGGACAGATGGGGATGGGGTTACCGTGATGTGTGTGAGGGGCCAGCAGGTCCACAAGGATGGAAGAACTTGGGGTGGCAAGAATTTCCCAACCTCAAATTGAGGTCACGGGCCACAGAAGGCAGCGCTCTACGGGGTCATGTTATTAACGTTGACAAAAGCCTTCCAGTGGGGGCCGTTGGCGTGGAACCGTTAGGTCCCCACGCGGCCCTGGCCTGTGGAGCGGTGTTGTCCGCGGACGTGTTCACACATACTCCGACTTCCCAATCGGTCAGGAGCCACCCTGACTGACAGCCAGAGTGTGTGGCAGCCAGGTATTGGGATTTGAAACCATATTTACCATCAGTTCTCTGGCTCTCCCTCTCTCTGTCTCTCCCCCCCCCCCCCCACCCGTTTATAAGCCTATAAATGTTTTATGCGTATTGGTTTGTATCGGCTCCCAGTTGCGCGTGGTGGCTTTTGTCACAAGTCGGAATGTGTAGGCCTATCCCTCATACGCATTGGAGGTAAAGCAATAACTATTTGAATGTATACGTAAAAAAAACAAATGCATTTGCATATATATATTTTTTTAAATCAAATTTGACTCTAACCACACAATGGTATGGCCCGCCACACTTGCCCTCCATCCTGACCCGGAACAGACCAATATCAAGGTTCAGTGGTCAACACCGTTGCCCAAACCGTTGCAGTTTTAAAACAATCTGTATGACACTGATAACTTTCTGATAACTTATACTTTTCATCTTTTTAAAAGGATTATTTTTTTTAAAGTAAGATTTGATTTGAATTCAGAGCTGCTCTATTTCCAACCTCGTAGGCCTCCTTTGAGATCCCGTGAGGGATTTATATTAGTTTTCATATTACCTCAAAGGCAGAATATCACAGATAATGTTTTTAAAAGAGAATGAAAGTAACTCAAAGGAAAACAAAACCGAAGCCCGAATAGATATGGAGACAATTGTATTCTTTCCTCGAGAGAATGTCTGTCCTGTCTCTGGGTACACACTGACTCATTCAACATCTTTCTAACCTTTCATGTAACGTACTGGCTCTAGGTACGCCACATAGAAGGGGAGACCACGCAAACTTCAATCATAATAAGGACATTTATTAAACAACTAGACAACAACGGCTGCCAACGGCTGCCAAATCATTAACCCTATATAAGTGTGGTGTAAGTCAGTGTCAACACATTTTCTTTCCTGGCCAGCAGGTGCTAGCCACGACATACATTTGGCCCTGAAGAGATTTTATTTACAACCGGCGAAAAGAGAACAATCAAAAGGAACGGCGTTTTAGAAAAACAGCAACAAGGTCTTTGCCCCCTTGAAAGCGTAGCCGCCCCAATAATGAAAGGAAAAAGGCAGTGGCATTTCTCCCTGTTCATGCTTCCATCTCCATGGAAACCACGTCACAACTGCATCACTTGTAGGCTTTCGGTGACGGAAGTTTTGCCTATTTCGATTTTGTGAAATGATAAGCAAAACATTTAGTTTCTGATTAACTTTATGATGCCTGTGTCCCTAACCAATGTCCAACACTATGTTCAACAGACCTAGGGTTGAGGAGCATAATGAGATTATACAAAAATATATTCAATGACTTTTCTTAAGCCTCCTGAATATAACATCAAATAATCATCTATAAAACATTGTATAACAGCCACAATTAAATGAGACGGATAATCCTGACGCTAGGTACCAGAGAAACCGGGGCAATTTTGTATATTTCCGATTTCCGATACAACTGCATATTTCCGATATTTCCGATCCAACTGTGTGTCGCAGTTCATATTGATTTTCATATTGATTTTTTACTAAATCTGTATTCATATCCACTAAATCTCCTTAGTCCTCAGACATTTTGGGTTTCTCTAGCTAGCAGTAATACAACACTAATGTCATTATCTGCAGTTATGTCGTGCAATGGGTTTTATAATAAGGGGGGGGGGGGTATCTAAATATTGAGGCAAGAAACCTTAAAACTGTCTGGGAGTAGGTGTGAAAATTAGGAATGATTATAAAGGGAAATACCCTTTTTATATACTGGTATTCTGCTATCACTGCCGTTATACCACAATGACACTGCACTGAAATCTTGCACAACACTGCAAGGTTAATTTAAATAGTCTGGCAAAGTAGTATTTATTTATTTAGTATTTGATGCATAATGAGTAACAGTAGGCCAACATTTACTTGGAAGAGGAAGGAATAATTAAGGAATACAAGTTAAGGTCATGCGTTTTAATATCTTGTTAACAAATTGAGTATGTGCAGCTTTAAGGAGTTTAGTAACTAACTAACTTTAGTAACCAGCTATAAGCCTTCACTATGACAGTGAGGGTCTACTGAAAGAGCCATTGTGTCAGCTGGAATTAGAACACTTGCCTTACTTTGCGTTGACACCAAATATTAAGCGAATATTCCACCTACTTTTCTTAGTGTTTAGAATAATATTTGAGGAAGAGGGGCTCTCTTGTAAACGTTTCTTTCTACCCATATTCATTTTCAACCATGGCCGAGATAACCACCGTATATAGATATTATAGAGCTCCAGGAGACCTAACGGCCTTTATGGCTGTAGCGCCCGCCGCCCACTGTGGTCTTATTTCGATGAACAAGATCTATCCTGGTTAATCTTGCAATAGGTTTCTGTAAGTAATTCAAGTTTGGTGATGATTGCATTAAGTTAACCCGCGTTTTGGCACCTAGAGGTGATTGGACTGATTGGGCTATCGGGCGGCTATGTTATTGCAGATGATGGGTTCCTTAAGAAACATTTGTAGACAAATGTCTACAAAGTATCATGATCGTAGATCAGAGGGGTCAGGAAATATGATCGTTCAATTGATTGCTGTAGAGCCCCCCTATGGCCCAATTGAAATAAACTTTAAATAATTAATCTTGACCTATGTGCCTTTAACTACACCAAGTTTGTTGTTGATTGGCTTCAATTAACCCAACCTTTTGACTTTTTCTTACTTGAGCAGTTAGTGTTGAAGGCTCTAACAGTCCCAAAGTTGGGCCCGCTCAAATCTAACATTCTGTCTAGGAATGGCATAAACACATAAGTATAAGACTCTTTGAAAATAGTTTTGCTCCCTTTTATTTCACCAAAAGGATCTCCATTTTTGTGAATTTGGAATAAGTAAGCCATATGTTTAAATGATTTTTGTAGCCCCGTGTATTTCTGCAGATTTAAGCCGTTTTGTCAGTTGGTCACCTCCATGCCAACGTGTGTCTGTATGAATCTCTGTTGTTTGGGTACAACATAGTCCTGTCCACGTTAATCCAACATGACTGCTCAATGGCTACTGGTCTGCTGAACATCAGGAATGTATTGAACTGTGTGTGTGTGTGTGTGTGTGTGTGTGTGTGTGTGTGTGTGTGTGTGTGTGTGTGTGTGTGTGTGTGTGTGTGTGTGTGTGTGTGTGTGTGTGTGTGTGTGTGTGTGTGTGTGTGTGTGTGTGTGTGTTGCAATGATGATATGCCCAGTTTGAAGGAAACAGCCCATGGGTCTTCTTCATCCCAGATTAAATCACACATGTTTGTGTATGAGAAGTACAGGAAAGTAATAATAAGACATGGATAAAAGTTAGTAAACGCACAACCTAAGTGTAAACATAGTGTCTAAAGTGTCCTCCAAACCCCAACAGCTCTTTGGCTGAATATCGGAACCTTAATGACTGTGCTATCCTGCACTATAAATGTATTGCGATGTTATGTAACTAAATTACAATTACTGTCATCCCACTCCGCTCAGTTCAAAGCCTTTTCCCTGACACCATTTCTTGACTTGGTTTGGCCTGGCTTAGTCTACGGTCTCTTCACAGCTCTTAAAAGACTATTTAAGAATTTGTGAAGATCATTTGAGACAGTTTGAGTGAGGTACAAAATGTAATGCGGAGCAAACATACTGATGATTAATGGCCAGATGTTATTTACCTTGTTACCATTTGTCGTTGCTAGTTTGCAACTGGCGCAGAGCGTTCCCACCACCGCCACGCGGCTGTAAATTAGGGAATGATCTGGCGACCCAAGGGGCGGTTCGGTGAAAGGAGGAGGCATGTTCTGGCGCAAACGTTCCCTGGTGCTATTTTGCCGTTTCAGAAAACAATTGCGCCACAAACCAGGAAATACCTGGTTTAAAGTCAGTGGCGTGTTGTTCAGATGCTATTTTAAGGGCGCATGCTAATGTTGCTTGTGCACCTCGCGCATACACTTTGCTTCTCTCATCTACCTAGCCACACATGCTTGGTAAATTATTTGGGAAAGAACAGCTGATACAGTGGTAATAAGTTATACTTTTAAATCAATGCATCTGCAAACACCGTACAGCAAACGTATGTTATTGCCACATACATCGTGTTCAAGCCCATAACTGTTAGGATTGATGAGTATTTGATCGTGAAAAAAATTGTTTTACCGCGAGTGAGTGTTAAAAAGAATGAATGAATGCGGGCGCGGGCGCGCGCGCGTGTGTGTGCGTAAAATAATTAATGAAAGCCGGCGCGCGTGTGTGCGTCCATCTGTTTAAACACACGCAAACTAAACACGCAACGCATAATACAGTCCATGGCAATGTATATTAATGGGGGGACACATGCATATTAGGAACACAAGGCGATAACGATAATGCATACAATACTGGTAAGAAACAATGTTTGTTAATGTATTGCGTGTTTCATTAAATAGAACCACAGTTCTAGCAAGTTTTCTTTGCCGAAATTTATTTGAGGACTCAGTGTTTCTGAAGTTGTGGAAGAGAACGCTATTCTCTTCCGCTATAGTAGTCAGCATCTGTCTCATCTGAGACTGCAAACGCGCTGTCAAAATATCAACTCGTCAGATTCAAATGTGCTCATGGCTCTTAAAGGGGATGGGAGATGGCACTCTCATTGGTTTTTTATTGCACGTTACGCCAAAACCACACCTACGGGTAATTAGGCTACTTCAGACCAACCCGCCGGGCCGAAGAGTCATTTATGCGCCGGTAAAATAGCAACATCGCCATAGAACTGCCCACAAAGCTACCATAATTTTCGGACTATAAGCCGCGCCTTTTTTCCCATTTTTCAATTCTGCGGCTTATTTCACGGTGCGGCAAATCGATGGATTTTTACAGCTAACGGCAACTCGGAAAATTTGTATTCAAAGCTTAAATCAGTATTCGGAGCTTCGTGTTTTTTTTTCCACGTACGTGACGTTACCAGAGCGAGGGAGGCAAACTATAAGCATCAGCGACACCAAGCAGAGAAGCGAGAGGTGGAGGAAGAATAGATATCTTGCTTCCCTTTACTTTATAACACAACATTAGCGGGATCTCTGGAGGAAAAGTAATACTTGACGAAATGCTAACCTTAGCTTAGTTGTTTGTTTACGTTCGCTGTACAGCGCCACGCCAATCAACTGTGACTGGCTTGCTGCAGAGCGTGAGCGTCTTGGGAATACCCGGACAATATAATGGATATAATATGGACACATCAAACAATCAATATTCTGTATTTGTTATGGATTTATTGTACAAATTCCCTATAAAGATGCACGTTCCAGGATGAATTGAAAAGCTCCCGTAAGGGCTGAGATGGCAGAGGACAGCTGATTTGGAACGGAACAGCTGTTCGCTTTCACGGGGAAAAGCTAAGGAACTTCAACCTACTTAGGCCTACTAATTAAAGTTAAAAAGCTATTCAATATTCAACAAAATATGCAGATACTGTCAAAATCGGTTCCAGGGAGTATATAGGGATTATTAATGTTGTTTTTGATGTTGTTTTTTTCTGGAACGAGTATTCGAATATTCGCTTGGAAAAACCAACAAGTATTCAAAGCCTGAAAATTTTTATTTGGGCCAGCCGTAATGGTAATTAAACATTAAAACAGCTGCGGTTTATAGTCCGGTGCGGCTTATATATGTACGCATCGTTCAATTTAGCTGCTGCGGCTTATACTCCGGTGCACCTTATAGTGCGGAAAATACGGTACTTGCGCTTGGCGCTTCTCACTTGCGTTTCAGACTGTTAAAATAGGGCCCATAGTGTTTACTGGCCTTATTCAATAGCATTCACACTTACTGTACGTCCACACCAGGAGCGACCAAAGCGTCACTGCGAATTTTCGCTGCGAATTTTTCTGTTCGCTTTGGTCGCTCAAGTCGCTCATGACGTACAATTCAATTATGCAGACGCATTTAAAGGAGCCGTATGCGTTTAGTAGGCCCTACAGACAGCCATATCAAATATTGAACTCTCCCATACACCTTGGCCATATTGCCGAGACGGTTTTGCTTGTTCGATAAAGTGCTTCGTCAACAAGTAGGACAGTGATTCCCCCCAATATAAAAATCCTAAAATGTAGGCTAATTACAACCGAGAACAAAAAACCCTGCGTGCTGTAGTAGTTGAAATATGTTTCACTGATCTGGATCTGCAAATCATGATCTGCACTCATTCGTCGCATTCAAAACAAATAGACGTTAGCGCACATGGCTAATTTGCATACGTGCACAGGACTGGTTGGCTCCGCAAGGCAAATAATGGAACATATCTATCTATCTAGGTCTTTCTGTCTATCTATCTATCAACGCGTGTCTAGTTTTAATGTGATGTATTGTGTGTATGTCCAGTCAGACTTGTTCTGTGTGGTCTTGTAGGCTACTGTCCTGTGTGGGACGAACCACCTAAATGGATTCCCGACGATTTGTGTCGTTTGGTATTAATAAAGACTTGACTATCTATCTATCTAGACTATTTAATTAAAAATTATTCACCTCAGGCTCCGTGAATAGTGGGGAATAGAGGGATAAAAGACAAGAGATATATCCCTTGTCATTTATCGCTCGTCTTGTCGATTAGTTTGTTTATGTGACGGTTTTGTTTAAAGCATGCTACACGCGATTGGTTGGTTAGATTGGTGGCATGTAGAGCAAATTATAATGATTCCCGCTTAAATACGAACGTTCTAGATGTAGCCTATAAATTCTCCCGCTTATCATCACTTGATATCCAAACCACTATGGCGTTTCGATCTCTGAACTGAAAAAGGGTGGGTTCGTACAACACCGGGTGCCCAGTTACAGCCGCGATTAATACTTCAGCCGACATTTTGTTCAGTGAGTGAATAAAGGTAGGTAGGAACCAAAGTGCCTGCCGATGTTCCCTGGGATCCACGCAAGCGAAGAGCGTCTACATTCCGATTGGCTGTCAGTGTTTGGTCGCTGAAGCGAATAATAGTCATTTGCATAAAGTTAAAAAGTTTTCAACTTCTTTTTGACGCTCTGGTCGCTCAACTTTGGCCGCTGGTAGCGTTGGTCGCTTTGGTCGCTTTGGTCGCTCTTGCCCATAGAAAGTGAATGACTTCCGGCGATTTGGTCGCTCAATTCGCTTCTGGTGTGGACGGACAGTTAGGCCCCGTCCACAAAGAGACGATTTTTGGTGAAACCGCATAAGTCTTGTGCGTTTCGGCCGACTGTCCAGACGGAGCCGGCGAATCCGGTGCCCAAAACCGCACATTTCTGAAATCTATCCAGACCTATGCGGTTTCGTGTTAGGATTCGTGTGGACGCCTGAAACGCAAACGATGACATCGTTAGCCCCCCACCAGCTGGGGGACGTCAGAGTTACGTTGAATTTTTTATTTATTATTTTATTCGTATTCTTTTTGTAGGTTTAAATAAAGACCTTTGATCAATTTAATTACTAACTGTACATTAAAAAGTATTTCTGCTCAATTGAAAAGGTTGAATCTCCTCGTGACTGAATGTTTGTACACAGCGCGCAGGCTGTATGTGCGCAGGCTTGATGTGTTCCACTTTTTTCTGTGGCGAACCAGAGCCTTGAATATTTACTACAGCGTTTCTACAGCTCGATGCGGTTTTGCAATGACTCGATCTTTGCAGGGATATTCCTGAACCGCATAAAACAAAACCGGATTGTTTTCGCCCGTTTCGGCTCCGTGTGGACGGGGCCTTAGGCTGCCATAAACAAGACTGTTAATTAGCAAAACATGCTGAAATGGCATGGCCAGAAAGTGTGTTTTTGTTTTTGAAAGAGAAGCATGAAATGCAGCCAAATAATGTTTTATCCATCCATTGACAGAAACCACGAAACATTGGGCCTGGCTGTAGTTTACTTAGCCACCGGGCATTGTTTCAGCTTCAGTTTTCTAATCCGTCTTCTGTTTTGTCTAAAGCTTTCACAAAATGTTTTGCTTACTTAATGTGTGCCCATCCAATAATAGAGTTATGGTGGCATCATACGTTGCCCTTTTAGACTCGATGGGATTAAGGGTTATTTAAACACATTTGACACTGAAACGCTAAATTCTAAGTCTCTAGGTTAGGGTTAGGCCTAGGTGTACACACTATCTTATCTAGCGGTTACCAAACATGTCGGTTCCCTGATTTTCTGGGAGGGTTGACGTAGCGCACACCTGGGAAACAGAGACCAGCTTTTGTGGAGCACAATGTGGGCCATGGCCTCCTAGCCGGACCAACACCGTTGTCCAAAGAAGACAAGAACTTCATTTTCTGTTGTCGTTTTTTTTAATCTTCAATCAGTCCATTAATCAGTCAATTTAACTTAATTTTTATTGTGCAAAACTTCAACACAACATTCTTACGCAATGGAAATTTAATGAGTTTGAAGTGTGGATATAAAACGTGAATCAGGGAAGTGATGAGTGGCATGCGAGAGGTAGATGTAATCAATTACTTGATTCGAAGACTGGAGACGGGAGTAGAGACAGAGAACTCTGTTGTAATAACTATGCATGCGTTGCTCATGATGCGATATGCATGTGTGCGTTAGCATTACATACTTATTGTCTGCAAACAAAAAAATGGGCAAATAACACTTTATTTGCAATCTTGCATAAACACCAAACCAATGTTTGAAGATGGCCTTCAATTTTTTTCAATTTTATTTGTATAGCCCTTAATCACCATTACAGTCTCAAAGGGCTTAACAGGCCAAATATTTGTGACACCCCCCTTTACCCATGCCCCCACACGGGCAAGAAAAAACTCCCTTGAATCAGCAAGGAAGAAATCTTGAGAAGAAACGCAGTGTAGGGGATCCCTTCTTCCAGGGATGGTCAGGAGTGCAATGGGTGCCACAATTGACATACAGGTAAATACATGCACATCATATTAAAATGGTGATGGGGTTCTGGCCGGTTATCCATGAGGAGAGTCCAGGCATCCAGTCCAGTACCCGCAACACGCTAGAACAGACAGAATAGTGAATTAGAATGGAAAAGTACATAGTGGGAATGTATAATGTAATAAGAAAAGCACAAGCAAACAGAGTAGTCTTCACTCTCGCATCAGTTGTTTTCACACTCCAAATGCAAGATTGTAGAGGTGCGTTTTGAGCTTCCCTTTGAATAGCTCCACAGAGTCAGCTTCCCTGATCGCTGATGGCAGCCTATTCCATAAAAAAGGGGCTCGATAGGCAAACGCTCTCTGTCCAGCCGATTTCTTTTTAACCTTCGGCAGTGAAAGAAGGCCAGCTCCCGAAGACCGGAGAGACCGAGAAGGACTATAAGGAATGATCAGGTCCTTCAAGTACGATGGAGATAATCCATGCAAGGCTTTATAGGTTAACAATAGCACCTTAAAGTCTGATCTGAAAGTTATTGGTAGCCAGTGTAGAGAGGCGAGAATAGGTGTAATATGATCAAACTTTGAGTTGACAACAACAACATCGTGAGTTGACAACAACAACATCGTGCCTTCCGCTTGGTATCGCCTCCACCCTCATTTTCTCTACTCATATTTCCATAGCTATGCTTGTTTATCAACGTTCACATGTTGAGGGGGGTAGAGACATATCAGCACTCACCAGATGGACAGTCCAAATCTTTAGATACAGTACTGATAACACTCATCTACACCCCTCCCCACAGAGTAAATTTATACTGCACAAGAAACACAGCAAGAAAAACATTTCCCCACCAACTTTCAATGTTCAATTGTTTGGCCGATAGATGTAAATATTAACTAAGTTCTCCCTAGGGCAGTATAGCAAGGGGTTGGGGGTTGGGGAGGGCAAACATATACATATTTATTTATTTTTGGCGCATGCAAAACGTGGCTTTTGGTTGTACGTACACTTTTAGTAACAATCCCACGCACAGTTTTATAAATTAGACCCCTGGACTTTGGTTCACTCAAGGCTTTCAGACTAAACAGTCACACTGTGTGATAAAAACACAATTCAACATTCATTATTCCAAAAAGGTACTACTACAAAGACGGTGCAGGTCTCTTGAACTTAGTCATGTGGATCTTCACATGAGATCTTACTGATTACTGATGCAGCAGTAAGTCAACACTTGAAGTCATTTGGCCTTCAGGTGTTTTAATCCCACTGGTAGGAAAAACATTCATATGCTTTGCTCTCTCTCTCTCTCTCTCTCTCTCTCTCTCTCTCTCTCTCTCTCTCTCTCTCTCTCTCTCTCTCTCTCTCTCTCTCTCTCTCTCTCTCTCTCTCTCTCTCTCTCTCTCTCTCTCTCTCTCTCTCTCTCTCTCTCTCTCTCTCTCTCTCTCTCTCTGTGTGTGTGTTTCTCTGAGGGTAAACGGGGTTTTCCTTCAGGCTAGGCTTAGGCAATTTATTTTAGAAGCTGGTTTTGACATATTGATTGAAATTCTCTCATCAACCCGCCAGCATTAAGTAAATCAAACTCAGACAGAAGAGGACAAAAAAAATACACTCAAATAATTTAATTTGGCCCGAAAGAAGTTATTGGCTGGCGACCTGTCTGACTAGCTACCTACCCAGCTACCTGCATATACTCTGCCCTGTGCTCTCATTATGCATGACCAGAGTCTTCCAAAAGTTGCCTGTACTAAAAACCTCGATTAGTGGGTTAGCGAGGTATGTTGCGCTCAAAGCCTGGGTTAGCTGGGACATGAGAGTCGATCTCTTTAAGCATCGCTGTATCACCATGGGGACTAATGCTCTCAACCAAACCTGGTCAGGAGCAGGTTTTCAGCTTAGTCTATCGGGTAGATTTGCGTGTGCAGCCTTCTAGCCTCCCCTTGACAATGACGTCAACATTACCGGGTGTTCCGATGGACCTCGGAGCCCGTATCGTACAGGGATCTCTCCGAGAGAGGCTCTTTCTTTAGGCAATCTCAACTGGGCCTGAGTAGGGTTGCCTCTTGTACATACGTCATCACGTCGTAATACATCACCACCAAGCATCCGCTGCTTAGTAGAACCACACAGAGAACACAGTTGACACTTTACTGACTTTGTTGCTTATTTGGAGCCGTTCTGCTCAGATAAAGGCCTCTCTCGCTGAGCGTTTTTACACTGCCAAATAGGCCATTTTAGGCACGGCTCTTTCGCGGCATGGTCCGCGCATTTACACTCCCCGAGGTAAATTGCCTGCTTGAGCTAGAACCCCAATTTACCCTCCAGGACCCTGCACACATTTGTGGTTTAATATGCATAATATGTTGCAATTTTTGCACTTGTAAATAATTAATCGCGTAGTAGCCTATATAGGCAAGGCAAGGCAAGGCAACTTTATTTATATAGCACTTTTCATACACAAGGCAGACTCAAAGTGCTTCACATATAAACAGTGTCATACAATTAAATAAAATAATGGGTCAGTAAAAGAAAAACATATGCAAAAATAGAAAGTTAAAAAGGCATTTTAGTATTAAAATAGAAAATAAAGGCAAAGTTATTTAGCAGAAAGCTATAGCAAACATAAAAGTCTTCAGTCTTGTTTTAAAGGTGCTCAGAGTTGGGGCAAGTCTTAAATCCTCTGGGAGTTTATTCCAGCTATTTGTTGCGTAGTAACTAAATCCTGCTTTCCCATGTTTTGTGTTTACTCTGGGGATAATTAACAGATAGGTCTCGGAGCTTCTTAGTGGTCTAAAAGGCTGATGTAGTGGAAGCATATCAGTTAAATATTTTGGGCCTAAACCATGTAGGGATTTATAGGTAAGCAACATGATTTTAAAATCAATTCTCTGACTTACAGGAAGCCAATGTAACGATTTCAGAATTGGTGTAATATGATCAAATCTTTTGGTCTTTGTTAGAACTCTGGCAGCAGCATTCTGAACAAGCTGAAGCTTCCTCAGAGTTTGTTTTGGGAGACCTGTAAGGAGACCATTGCAGTAATCAAGCTTACTAGTGATAAAGGCATGTACAAGTTTTTGTAAGTCTTCGGTGGACATGAGCCCTCTCTAGCCTACTGTTTGACTGCTTCAGCTCATAACTATTCAATAGGCCAAATATTAAGTTTTGCATTTGTTCTTATTGGTGTTTAACCAAAATATTTGAGTAGGCCTACAGGTTCCTATCAGTGGCGTCACTAGGATGTTTTATTCGGGGCTAAAGCCCCGGATCTAATTTGATTAGCCCCGAATATTTTTTGTAAAAAAAAAAAAAAAAAAAAGATTATTATAATTGTTATTTTATTTTTTTATATTTTTTGCTGCATGCAGAGCCTGTGCCATATCCGCACGTCGCACATGCTCCCATTTGTTAGGACTCTTGCGTAGCTTACTGCTAGGAATTTCTGTTCTACTGCTCAAGATTTTAAGCCATGAATTGATGAACTTGCATTGAAGAAAATATGTCAGTTTTCTGTGGGCTGTAAAAAGGCCAATCTATGAGGCTAAATAGCATGCCAATATTGATGACTGATTGTGTCAATTGTCTGAGGATGAATGCTAACATGATTTGTTTCCAACTTTTGCCTTAAGTTACAATTTAGCTAACTAGCTAGCTGCCCACCCTTTTCAATTCCAATGGTGGCTTTCATTTCATTACCAATGTTAAGTGTAAAAAATAGTTAACACTGGTGCTGAGTCATGATTCCTAAAAAAGAAATACCCAAAACATGTGATATGTTTTAAGTTTTGAAAAATCCAGGATGCCTGAGAGCCTTACTGCATTATATTCCATAATAGTTGTTTCTTTAGGAACCTGAATGTTGTCTTTTCCTTCACAGAAAAAAAGAAAATTCCACTATAAAATGATGCAGAAAAGGCACAGATAGATGAATAAAAATCCACCAGAATGCAGGAAATTAAGTGTTTGACACTCAAAAAAATCTGGGGGAGCACCCCCATATCCCCAACCTATAATCTGTCCCCCAAAATGTTGAAATGAAACCTAGCCGACCCTGTACGCAGGTTGTACACAATATATTCATAGATATTTTGTTTTTACTTTCTGGATTAAAAAGAAGGCATGTCAGCAAACTAATAATTAGTGTGATTATCATTTCATCATAGAGTGGCCCTTTGTGAAAATGAGTTTGACACCCCTGATATAGGTAATGTAAGGTCTGTCTCACTTGTATTCATTTTACTCTGAAATAACTTGAATGGAACTTTAGATGTCTAAGCAGCAGTCAGGTAGCTATTCAAAGCTATAATTACCTGCCTATTTTGTTTATTTAGGTAAAGCATTATGAATTATTTTTTTGCATGCGCAATAAAGTAAACAACAAAATGTGCACTGTCCTATTCCCTCTTGGGCTAAGCCCCGGATGTTTCAGAAACCTAGAAACGCCCCTGTTTTCCTATCATTTAACACTGATCCAGTGTCATAAACCTTACCGACATGATCCAGTGGTATCATGGCGTATAGTCCAACCGTTTTTCCGCTGGCAAGCCAATTATGTTAATCGGAATTCCCATTTCCTACTGGAATCACCGTTTTTCCTCTGGCATGCCACTCATGTAAAATGGTAATTACCAGTTTATACTGGCACCTACCGTTTTTCCACTGGCATGCCACTTATGGAAAATGGTAAGTAGCTACTAGGGATGTGCATTTCTGGCAAAAATACTATTCAATATTCGCTGCGAAGTATTTGAATAATATTCGAAAATCGGTCAATCAAGAACACCCCACGCACACACGCAACTCGGATAAACGCACACACGCAACTCGGATACACGCACACACGCAACTCGGATACACGCACACACAACGACACAGGGAGTGGCTTGTTGATTTGTAAGAAATCAATCAAAATTATTAAAACATCGCTATTTATTTTACTGAACACAGCCTGCATGACGGTGAACTAGACACGTCTTTAGCATATGGCCAAATAAATGTACACGGTGTGTCTTTTTACAATTCATTTGTTACCAGCATTCGTATTGTTATCAGCTCAGAAATAGTCCGCCAAAGACGTTGACGTCGCTTAGCAACCGAGGACTCTTGAGAGATTATCAGTCTACGTCACTCCCCGCTCTACGCGCATGTCATGCAGAAAGAGACGAGAGCGACAAGAGCCGCAATCATGTCTTAATAATAATAATAATACATTTAATTTAGAGGCGCCTTTCAAGACACCCAAGGTCACCTTACAGAGCATATAGTCATCATTCAAAACTATGTAAAACAGACTAGGAATAAAAGGAAAACAGGTTAAACATGAATAATAATAATAATTAATAACACTCAAAGACGCCTAAAGTGAAGGGGGGACCTCACTAACCACCACCAATATGTAGCACCCACTTGGGTGATGCACGGCAGCCAATCGGTGCCAGAACGCTCACTACACACCAGCTTGTTGTCTTGTTGCGCGGTTGGTTGCACAAACCGTTTTAATAAGACTAACAAAACACAGAAGTTCTACAGGATACCATCAACTCGCACCCCATTTAAGGCAAACAGAAGACGTCTTTGGTTACAAGCTATCAGAAGAAGTGATTGGAACGAGCAGATGATTATAGGCTTACTACCGCCACCGGAGCAAGTCCGGCTGTTTTCAAAAGCACCTGCCATTTCAAAAGCAACAACATAATGTAGCGACCCTGGGACAATTAAATAGTTGGTGTGTCGGTTTTCTGCGGTTGTTTACATTGTTACGAGTTTTTCAGTGACCTGGTTTTGGTTGATTAAAAACTACGATCAATTACTAATGACTCGACATGATTATGTCACCGGCGAGGTCGTTACATTGGTGTCAGAAGTGAAACTATTTTATTTTTATTTTTATTTATTTTTTCTCGGTCCTGCTGTGCTCGGCGAGTAGGCTGAAGTTGCGATCGCCGTTAGCTCTGTTTTTGTTGTGGCTTGTTCTCTGCAACAATAATGCTTCCTGCGGACTGTCGGGTGAAGATAGAGATGGACGACTACGGCGAGGGGGCATGTGGAGAAGCCTCGGAGTCTCTGGTGAGGGGTAGAACCAAACGGGAAACGGCCGCCGTGGAAAAAGATGATTTTTCACGCATAGTTCGCAGCGCCGACTGCCCGTGGCCACCACAAGACGGCGACAGACACGGCGGCGCCTTTCTTACATCAAGCCCGGTGTCCATCAAGACGCCTAGATACACCGGTAAGGCTGACTGGGAAGCTTTCCACGCGCAATTTGAACTTTTAGCCGATGCTGCCGGATGGTCAGTGAAGGTCAAAGCGCTGCAGCTTGCGATGTGTCTGGCGGACGACGCATTGTCTTGTTTGTTGCTGCTTAGCCCAGAGGACAGGGGGGACTATGTTGCCCTAGTGGGGGCACTAAGTAGGCGTTTTGGACTATGTGTTAAGCCGGGGCTAATGCGCTCAGAACTCTGTAATAGGCGCAGGAAGCCTGGGGAGACGCTGCGGGCACTGGCCAACGATATCGAGAGCCTGTCTCGGCGAGCATACGCCCACATGCCGCCAGCCGTGCAGAGCGAACTCGCTCGGGATCAGTTTCTCCAGGCCCTTTCCCCTACAGAACTACGCATTCAGACCCAGCTAGCCCACCCGCAGACTTTGCAAGAGGCCTTGGAGATGGCCATAGAGAGGGAGCTGGTGTGGGCTGGAGCAATCGACGGTCATCCTGCTCCTCAGCCGATGGTGAGATCGGCGAGGGAGAGGAGTGAGGACTCACAGAAGCCAGCCTGGGTGGACGAGCTCACTGAACTCGTCCGCGCTGTCTCTATGCAGGCGGACCGCCGCCCCCCGTCTCGTCGAGAGCAGAGGGTCTGCTGGGGCTGCGGGCAGCCTGGCCACCTTGTCAGAGAGTGCCCTACAACTGTGAGAGCCCAGGGAAACGGGTCAGGGTCCGCGTAATTGGGGAGACGCGAGGCCCTGCCCCCTTACCCCTGCCGTCGTCGTCTGGAGGAGCCCATCATCACAGCCGGGGGGGCGGAGCTCCACCCCCCCCAGAAGCAGACGACAACATCCCGGAGCCTGTTGTCGTGGTGGGGCGGACCTGGGCGGGGGACTTTTGTCATGTTCCTGTCACTGTTGAGGGGGTGGCCTGTTT
The DNA here is from genome assembly GCF_031168955.1 of Gadus macrocephalus. Lineage (NCBI taxonomy): Eukaryota > Metazoa > Chordata > Actinopteri > Gadiformes > Gadidae > Gadus > Gadus macrocephalus. Next base: position 12,596,108 of record NC_082389.1, read on the forward strand.
GGCTTTAGTCGATACGGGGTCTACTGTGACCCTGGTGAGGCCAGACATTTTGCCGACCTGGACGGTACTCCAACCTACAACCGTGCAGCTCCGCACAGTCACGGGGGAGAGGGCTCCCATGAAAGGGAAGGGGTTGTTGTCCATCTGCGTAGGGGGAAAGACTGTCCTCCACCCAGTGTGGGTAGCAGCTGTGCAGGACCCCTGTATCCTAGGGTTGGACTTCCTGCGGTGCACTGGCTGCCAGCTGGACCTTGAGAGGGGGGCGATTGGCTTCCAAGGAGGGCCCACAGTCTATATGGCCCCGCCAAACACCTCCTACATCCGCCCCCCACCGACAACAGCTCAGATGGAACAGTCACACGTCACCGGCCCCCTTCACCCCCTTGCAAAGACCTTCCAACCACCCTGTCTTCCCGATCCCTGTCCATTGTCTCAGTCCTCCTCCTGCAACCCTTCCCCCTCCCTCCCACCCCCTTGTGTCAATGTTTCGGCTCCTACAGACTACTCCCTTGCCACCCCAGCACCCCACCCCATGAGCCTGGGCCCCTTCCCCTGCCCTGCCCAGCTTCCTCAGACAGGTGAGGAGACTGTGCTGTCGACTGTGCGGGCAATTTGGCAGGGGCACTGTGATGGACTAGACCCTCAACAGCAGGAGCAGCTGTGGCTACTACTGGCAGAGTTTAAGGACAGCTTTGCCTTGAACGAGAGCGATGTGGGTCAGACGCACCTGGTGCAGCATGAGATCGACACTGGGGATGCCAGGCCCATCAGAATGCGCCCGCGTCGCCTGCCCTTGGCCCGCCAGGAGGCTGCGGACCAGGCGCTGTGGGAGATGCAGCAGGCAGGCCTCATAGAGCCCTCAGATAGTCCCTGGGCAGCAGCCGTGGTGATGGTGCCTAAGAAGGGGGGTAAGTGGAGATTCTGTGTCGACTACAGGCCACTTAACGCAGTGACGAAGAAGGACTCCTACCCCATCCCACGCATTGATGAGGCCTTAGATGTCGTAGCTGGGTCGTCCTGGTTCTCCTCACTCGATCTCCGCTCTGGCTACTTCCAGTGCCCTCTCGCCCCTGACGCCAGACCCAAGACTGCATTCTGCACTAGCAGAGGACTGTGGCAGTTTCGGGTCCTCCCTTTCGGCCTCTGCAATGCACCTGCGACCTTCGAGAGGCTGATGGACAGAGTGCTCGCCGGCATCCCCCGGCAGCAGTGTATCGTCTACCTGGATGATATACTGGCACACGGGGGCTCCTTCGAGACAGCACTTGCCTCGCTGCGTCAGGTTCTGGAGAGAGTAGCTGCGGCGGGCTTGAAGCTCCATCCTGATAAGTGCCATTTCCTGAGGAAAGAGGTAACTTTCCTTGGGCACAGGGTGGGGGAAGAAGGCATTAGCACCATGGAGGACAAAGTGCAAGCTGTCCAGGACTGGCCCACCCCCACTGACACCAGACAGCTGAAAAGCTTCCTCGGACTGGCGTCTTACTACAGACGCTTTGTGAGGGGCTTCTCCTGTGTGGCCGCTCCCCTGTTCCGCCTGCTACAGAAGGACAGGGAGTTTGTGTGGGCAGAGCATTGCCAGTCTGCTTTCGAGACACTCAAGGGAGCTCTCACCAAAGCCCCGGTGCTCTCCCCTCCTGACCCTGCCCTGCCCTTCATCCTGGACACGGACGCTAGTAACGTTGGCAATGGCGCCGTGCTGGCACAGGAGGGGCCGGAAGGGGAGCGGGTGGTGGCGTATTACAGCAGGACATTTAACAAAGCTGAACGCCGCTACTGCGTCACTCGCCGCGAGCTGCTGGCCATCGTTAGAGCTGTACGCCACTTCAAATATTACCTCTGTGGCCGTCACTTCACTGTAAGGACCGACCACTCCGCGCTCCAGTGGCTCATGTCTTTCAAGGAGCCAGAAGGGCAGGTCGCACGGTGGATCGAGGAGCTGCAGTCCTACAGCTTCAGTGTGGTGCACAGGGCAGGGGTACGCCATGCCAATGCAGACGCCCTCTCCCGACGCCCCTGCAGTCAGGATGGCTGCCGCAACTGTGAAAGGAGGGAGAGCCGTGAGAAGGAGCTGTGCAGCCAGGAGGAGGGATGTTCTGCGGTGGAGGTGGCGTCCCCAGTCTGCTGTGAGCTCCGGGAGGTCGACACCGCAGGATGGAGACGGCAGCAGGAGGAGGACGCAGACCTTCGACCAGTGCTCCAGTGGTTGGACCAACAGCGGCGGCCCCCATGGGAAGAAGTGTCCGTTCTCTCCCTGGTCACCAAGGGACTGTGGGCTAAGTTCGAGGCCCTGCGACTGTGGGATGGCGTGCTTCAGCGGGCCTGGAAGGAACCCGCCACCGGAGAGGTGAGGTGGCAGGTGGTGGTGCCTCACTCTCTGCGTGGGGAAGTGCTTCAAGCGGTCCATGGTGCCGTGGGCTCAGGTCACTTTGGGGTGACAAAGACCCTGCGTCGCCTCCGCCTTGGCTTCTACTGGGGGCAGCACAAGAGGGACGTCGAGGACTTCTGTCGCCGCTGTGATGGCTGCACAGCCCGCAAAGGCCCCACGGAAAGGTCCCATGCCCAGCTACAGCAGTTCCCTGTGGGGTTCCCTATGGAGAGGGTTGGGGTGGATGTGGTGGGCCCGCTACCCTGCACAGAGAGGGGGAACAAGTATGTCCTCACGGCCATGGACTATTTTACCAAGTGGCCGGAGGCGTACGCTCTGCCTGACCAGGGGGCGGAGACCATAGCGGACGCTTTGGTCGGGGGGATGATTAGCCGTTTTGGGGCAGCGGAGTCCATCCACAGTGACCAGGGGAGAAATTTTGAATCCCGTGTCTTTGCGGCTTTATGTAGCAGGCTGGACATGCAGAAGACCCGTACTACCCCCCTGCACCCACAGAGTGACGGCTTGGTGGAGCGATTTCATCGCTGTATGGAGCAGCAGCTGGCCATTGTCTCGGCTGAGCATCAGCGGGATTGGGACAATCATCTGCCTCTGGTGCTCATGGCATACAGGTCAGCTGTCCAGGAGTCGACGTCCTGCACACCTGCTCTGCTGATGTTGGGCAGGGAGCTTCGCACCCCAGCTGACCTGGCGTTTGGCCGGCCGCCCGATTCTCCCCCTGTTCCTCCCGGCCCAGAGTATGCCAGGAGACTCCAGGACCGCCTTGAGACGGCTCACTCCTTCGCCAGGGGACAGCTGCTGAGCGCAGGGGTGAGGCAGAAAAGGAACTATGATGTGCGTTCTCGTGGCAGGCACTTTGAGGCTGGGGAGCTGGTCTGGACCTACAGCCCGCAAAGAAAGAAGGGAAGATGCCCAAAGCTCGATAGCGAGTGGATCGGGCCATGCAGGGTCCTTGAGAGGATGGGGGAGGTGGTGTACAGGGTCCAGCTACCACCTCGGGGAAGGAGGGTGGCTCTCCACAGAGACCGGTTGGCCCCTTATCGAGGCACCGCCACCCCTCAACCTGCTCCAGCGAGCCCTGCAGCTCCCCGCACCGGTGCGAATGGGCCCCGGACACGCACACCTCAGTGTTCTGGCCCTGGGTCCTCACCTAACCCTATCCTTGTCTCCCCTCCCTGTCGATCACCACAGTCAGCAACTTGGCCCCCAGCCCCGCCCCTCCCTTTCCCCCTGCCCGCCCCCGGGCCTGACACTCGTGGGCCCCTCTTGCCCCCAGGCGCTTCTCCCCAGCCCCCCGTGGCCCCAACGCGGCCTCGTAGGGAGAGGAGAGCGCCGGGTCGCTTCCGGGACTTTGTTTGTTCCCTCGAGGACGAGGAACTTTGAAGGGGGGAGGCAATGTAGCGACCCTGGGACAATTAAATAGTTGGTGTGTCGGTTTTCTGCGGTTGTTTACATTGTTACGAGTTTTTCAGTGACCTGGTTTTGGTTGATTAAAAACTACGATCAATTACTAATGACTCGACATGATTATGTCACCGGCGAGGTCGTTACAATACAGATCGCACATATCCTAACAACAGAACGGACATGAGAAACGTGTAAATCCCTTTATTTATGGCGTTATGTTGTGATATAGTGTCAGACCAAATATATATAGCTTTACATTCAGGGGCGGAGTGGGGCACTAATAGCCACCGGGAGAATCCTCCCCGGTCCGGCCCCACCCCCCTGCAACACCGTTTATTTATATATTTTTTCAGTAATAAAAAAAAAAATCGGTAAAAATGAATGATAATTATAATTAAGAAATTAAAAATGGTTAAAATAGGTCACAGTTCTGCTCTGTGCGGAAGAGAATTGGCGCTCCGAGAATTGGCGCACTTCCTTACAAGACCAGTAACCATAGCAACGCCGGTAAACAAAAGCACTCCGGATGGCCGTAGTGCTCCCCGCACTACAGCCATCCGGAGGCGCAGAGCTTTTGGCCGTGATATTATCTATAAAATTATATTATACTATTATATAATATAGAACGTTATAAGACGCTGTCACCTAGTGTGAGAGGAGAGTTGACGGAGTGACCTAGTTTCAAAGTTTATACCATTTATGCTCGGTAATACCAGTGTAACGTGTTGACACGACTAGACGACTACTACTACATGTTCCAAATCTGTTAACGTATTCTCCATCCATTAAAAGAGAAAGATCAGTTAAGTCATTAATTCGTCTGAAATATACCAGCCAGCACATACACATTTGACTAGCAGCTTGTGCTTGCTCCCGCCTAGCAATAACGTCAATGGTGGAGCTCTGGCTAATTCACCTGCACAACTCTTTAATGCTTGATTTCAGCACTTAGATGCATCCCCCTCCAGCATCCGCTTCTTCTTTATTCTGGCCTTTTCAGCCCCTCCTTTCTCTTTTCTCTTCTTGCCTTCCATGAGTGCCACAACAAGCAAAAGCAAGCAACCACGAACTTGCTCGCCTTCTCTGTCTGACGCGTCTTTAGGGCTATCCCCCTACATTTCCGAAAATGGACTTGACCTGCAAGCTGTTTATTGGATAAACGCATTTCCCAATCCCAGGAGTCTTTGCTCCATTACGTCAATTCAAGAACAAACATATTAAAGTAAACTGTAGTTCGTATTATTTATTCATGGCCATGAAAGTTCTGTAACGCCTGAATAATGAAGAATTAAATGAAGTAAAAAAAAAAAAAAAACATGAATGAGACATAGAGAGTAAGCAAGTGGTATAAATATTGGTTGGATGTTCTTGATACATATATTGTTTATTTCGGGGATTTTCATGGCGTCTTGGCGGGGAATAAATTATGCTCAGGGCCGGCTTGCAGACGCCTCGCGGCCGCTCACAACTGTGGGCCGGTCCAACTGACTTCGCAGGCCGCTACACAATTGTGGGCCGGTCCACCTGAACTCGCTGGCCGGCCGGCCGACCGGGAAATCTCCCGATCGTCCCGACGGCCACTCCGCCTCTGTTTACATTTACGGCAATAGGGCCTGAACGGCACATGCCGTTCCACCTGAACGGCACATGCCGTTCCACCTGAACGGCACATGCCGTTCCACCTGAACGGCACATGCCGTTCCACCTGTACGGCACTTGCCGTTCCACCTGAACGGCACTTGCCGTTCCACCTGAACGGCAAGTGCCATGGTATTTCAGTGGTCGGGGTGGCACATGCCACAGGCCAATAAACGATCTCGGCGTCTCTCTGTTAATTGTTTAATGGGAAAGAAGGGTCGCATGGACTATACGTCATCCAGCTTAGGTTGCGTAGCCATGCGCGTGTCGGCTCATTAACATCTGTACCGTGGCCTGAGAGCACACCTCTCCCAAGTGTGCTCAGGCCACGGAATGGATGTGGACTTGAGTACGGTTGGCGTGCTCACACTAGCCAAACGATCTAGACTTGAGCAGAGGTGTGAAACGGAATTGGGCACGGTACAGATGGCCTAGTGTGAGTGCGCCCTTACACAAATCCAGTACGACATCAGCGCTACCTCTCAGCGGTTGAAAACATATGCGATACATTTCTTACATGGGGTGAATTTAAAGTGAATTCCCTAAATTATAGAATAAGGCAGGTTGGACGTTGCTTAGGCATTTTGAAATCCTCATCACTCTATTTGTATTAATGGTGAACAATTCTGAATTTGGCAGTTATTTTATAGACATTATGTAGAATCGTTTCACTTAAAAGCATTTACATAGAATGCTTGATCGATCCAGTTTGTAAAGGTGAGTAATATGACGCGATAAACGCCCCTTTCACGTGAACGCGCATCGGAAAACCTGTCTCGACTAATCAAATCCTAAGTGAGCTTCGTAGTACCATTTAACTCTGATCGCGCGTCTCGGTCGAGCCAGGTTTTCCCAAGAAAGCCTGTGTATGCTCAGCGAGGTTCGTAGTATACCCTACAGATGTGTTGCTAAAGGTAGCTAGCACGTTTTTGGGAAGTGGCTTGGAGGCAGGCCTGAAGGGATGGGTTGGACTATTTCGATTGAATGCCATCAAAATCTCGCTTCTTACAAATTGCCTGCTCCAACTTCAACAGCTGTGAACCATTAGCATATATATTCTGTATAGAAATGCCACTACGGTAACCAGGGTTTTGTGTGGTCCATGGACCAACACTAGTTCAAATGTTATTTGGTCACACCCACTCACTCTCCAAATAAACACCTATACAAAAGCAACATTGTATACAATGTTTACACATAAATAGGCATGTTAGAATTTGATGCGCATTATGTTTGAAAGATATCGGATATAGGGCAGAGAGCTCCTACGTTGGGCAACCCCGGTCTCTGGTTGGGGTTAAAAAGGGTTTCCAAAACCCGGCTTCAACTGTTAGAAAAAAGGGTTAGAAGAGGGGCAGTTCCCCACTGCATGTAAACGTGTTCTCTCGCTCTCTCTGTCAATTCAATCAATTCAATTTTATTTGTATAGCCCTTAATCACCATTACAGTCTCAAAGGGCTTAACAGACCAAATATTTATGACACACCCCTGACCCAAGCCCCCACAAGGGCAAGAAAAAAAAGTCTATCTGTGTCTCTCTCTCTATCTCTTGCTCTCTCTCTCTCTCTCCGTTTGTATGCTCCCCCCACCCAGACCGGCTTTAACTCGGTGCACAGTCCAGGGCCAGGCTAACTGTTACCCTAACAGTTAATCTCTTCTCCATACAAAGCAACACATTGTCACGACGCTGGCTTTGTTGCAACATGCTAATCTGTCAACTTCACGAGCACTTTCTGCCTCCTTCAACGTCTTTATAGAACGTCATCAGAACTCTCAACATGAACGCGATACTCCATCATGGTCTGTGGATACTCTGGCTGATCATTTTTTTTATTTTTGCCTTTGAAAATGTCAGATAGAACCAGGATCTGCGTCATACTGAGAATTGCTTTGATCATGGCCCATGGAGAAACTAACTAATAAAGGTATTTTCCTTCCTCTCTCCCATTCTGTCCCTCCCTCCTCTCCCTCCCTCCCTCCCTCCTCTCCCTCCTCTCCCTCCCTCCATCCACACGACACCTCCTCCCGCTCTTTTCTACTGTCACATGTCCATGTGTCCACAGTGTAGAAAAGTTTGTGGATCAGGACAGGCTTAACGCACCGACACAGCATCGCCTCCCCAGCTGCAACGCCCAGACCCTTCCAGCCAGTGGGAGAGAGAGGTAGTCGCAGACTGCAGAGGGAGAGAGAGGGAGCAAGAGAGAAGGCACTTTGCAAGCCTCTTCCAGACCGACCTCACGCTGGGATTCCATAGAGAGACGGCGGGCGAGTGACAGCGAGTTGCAGCAAAAGAGAGAGAGAGACGTTGAGGCTCTGTTTGCAGTTGAGGTCTCTACCACAGCCCCTTAGGATGACCGAGAAACAGCTCCCGGGGATAGTGGTGAGTTTTTACACACACACACACACACACACACACAGACACAGACACAGACACATGACACATGAATACCTTGCTTTCCTGCTCTGCACACCTTCTAATGTGCACACGTTTGTCATGCACAATGAACTGTATCAATGCACCCCCACTATAAGTAGGCATATCTATCTAGCCTGTGGGGCTTCTCTACTCCCGCGACTGGGGCCCAGGCAGGTGGCCTCTAGACTGGCCAGAGATGGTTGGTGGGGGGGACAAGACTTGCAGAAGTTGGAGGGAAAAGTTATATAAAGATTGTGCCTGTGTGTGTGTGTGTGTGTGTGTGTGTGTGTGTGTGTGTGTGTGTGTGTGTGTGTGTGTGTGTGTGTGTGTGTGTGTGTGTGTCCACCTGTTGGTACACTGTGTTTTCCACTTAAATGTCAGGGGGTGTTCTTTAGGTCCAGTCAACAACCCCCCCCCAGGACAGATTGACACAGATTCAGGTAGTCCGGTTTCTGGATAGAGGGAGCACGTCAGAGTCCACAGTCCCTGTTTGCCCCCTGGGTTCAAAGTGAGCAGTATATCGGTTTTTAACGGAGATGCGCTGTGCCTTTTGAGCGATGGGTTTTTGTATCATTTGCACGTTCTCTGATTGTGCCAGTGTGTGTATGCAAGAACACACACACACACACACACACACACACACACACACACACACACACACACACACACACACACACACACACACACACACACACACACACACACAGTGTGTTAGTATTCCTAGAGCAACCCCTTCCTTTTGTGTGGAGTAAACGAGTTATGTAGATTCATTCACTCCCTTGACTTAACTTGCCTTAACTTGCGTTGTACTTCACTTGAAGTTGACTTTGAGGTGATGTGCATACTAACCATATGAACCATGAAAATGTCGTAAAACAAAAAGACACACAAAGTCGCATTTAAATGTATGAACCTGTACAAACTAATTAGCCGCTATTTTCTACTATTTATTAATCAAGCACTCACCTTCCGTCCAAACAGAGTAGTAATGAGCAGTGATTCACTTTTAAACAGTTACAACAGTGAATTTAGAGACATCATTTAGCAACAGGTAGGGGTTATGGCTAGCCTTGCATGGCCAGACGATATGCTGCAGTCCACAGTGTTTATTGAGCGGCGCTGCTGTCATGCCAAATTTGTACCGGCTGCCAAATTTGTACCGGGCGCGTCATCCATACGTAATCCATTCCAAACCTGCCTGGCAACAGATGATCGCGTTGTCCGTTGCCTGGCAACGGACGATCGCGTCGAATGACGTGGAAGGTTCCCGAACATTCGCGAACCTTCAAGCTCGTTCATTCGCACTAGTCCGTTATCTGTATTGTGCTATTTCGTCCTTGACCTGCTTTAAACACTCAGTTTACTTGCTAAATTTGATTAAACAATTAAATACAATACAAATATAAAGTAAAAACAAGTGTTATCTAGCGATCCGTTTTCGGTATTATGGTATTTCGTCTTTGGCAACATGAGCGCGAATGTTTTTTGAAACCCGCTTTAAACACTCAGTTTACTAGCTAAATTTGATTAAACAATTCAATACAATACAAATATAAAGTAAAAACAAGTGTTATCTAGCCATCCGTTATCTGTATTATGTTATTTTGTCTTTGGCAACATGAGCGCGAATGTTTTTTTGAAACCTGCCCGGGCAACGGACAACCCTTATGTAATCAGTTGTCCGTTGCCTGGCAACGGACAACTACGTGCCCGGTACAAATTTGGCAGCCGGTACAAATTTGGCATGACACTGCCAGTCGACCTTACTCTGCAGCTGATTGGATGAGCTTCAGCAAGTCAGATCCAGAGTGCCATACCTCCAAACTATTCCCCACTGGTGAACGTTACCGCAACCATTGACTTTTAAATAAAAACCTCTTGCATTCACATGAAACATAATTACAAAGCAGTGTAACTATTATCTTATCAAGGAATCCATTGTAGAAATTTCATAAACGGCACTTCTGATAAATCACTCGCCCAGGTTCACAGATTGGCTGACTGATGACTCATGCCAAACATATCTTGAGGCAAAAGCAGAAGTATGCTTGTGAGATTGAGGCTAGCTTTGCTAGGCGTTGCTAGGCTGGGTTAGGGCGAAAGAACTAAAGAAATCCTGCTTCTTTGCACAAGGGTGGCCGTTCCTGGACTTTCAATGTTACAGCAGGAATCTGTTGTCGGTGAGACGTGACTGAACAAAAAGGCAAAGATAATGGAGGATAATTGTTTTTCTGTCCTGAAGGCCTGTTGTGTAGGTTGTGTCTGTCTGTGTGTACATGTTTGTGTGTGTGTGTTTGTGTGCATGTGTTTGTGAGGGGTATGACGAGGGCTTGGTTGTCAAAGCCTGCTGTTTGCCAGACTTTTCAACCAGATTCAAACAGTGTTAGCAAGCTGATTTTCAAATCAGCTTATAAATCTATTCCGATTCTCTCGCATGGCTTGTTGCTTAATAGTTTAAGGATTTTTTAACAGCACGTACTAGAAGTGAAATACTTGCATCTAATTTCTGTTCCATTACTGTTCTAGTCAAAGTTATCGTCCTCATTAGCATTCTACTCAAAGTAAAAGTCCCCCATTATTCTATTCTCATTCTTCTCAAAGCAAAAATATTTTGGCTTCAGCATTTAAAGTACTACATGTAAACAGGGTATATGTGTAGTTAAAAAACATCTACCACACAAACAGCCCCAATAACACGATTAATGGACACACACACACACACACACACACACACACACACACACACACACACACACACACACACACACACACACACACACACACACACACACACACACACACACACACACACAGAGGGGGGCTTTCATGTGCGGGTGTGTGTCCGATGGGGCCGTCGTCTTGGTCAGGGGCGGTGATGTCAGCCGTGGCTTGCACTGACGACAAAGACAAAGTAGTCCAGTCATTTTATGAAAAAAGGTTGAACAAATTGAAATACAAGCAAACTCAACTGACTTTGTATCCTCAATATGTCCTGAGTATGAAAAAAAAAGCCCCAAAGAATCCCAATAGGGGAAAGTTTAGAAAAAGACCCAAATATACAATATTCATATACCTGTTCATTATTTTTCTCACGCGAATAGGAAATAAAATTAACCTTCAGATATCACCTTGAAAATTACTGAGTTGATTACTTGCATCAAGACAAACAAAAAATGTGAGAGTAAAAAAAAAAAAAAGTAGTGCTTTCAAGCAATTAAAATATTTATATGTAGCAGGCCTATTCGGCATATTGAACCGTCGGCCTAATGCGCCTCCTTTTTGAAAAGTCGGACAAACGGACCTTCGGACCAATGCGTTCCATTTTCGGAACATTGAACCGTCGGCATAGTGGCGCGTCGATCTAATGGGAAATATTTCGGACCATTGAGACGTACGAACAATGAGGTGTCGGGCAGGCCCCGGGCAAGGCAGAAAAAGGGAAGGTAACTTGGCCCCTTATGACGATATATGGGGCCATATTCTATTCATCACACTTATTACAGGCAAATATATGGATACATGGGTTATCGCATTGCAGTGCCATGAGAGTAAGTCAAGTTTGCTGCTGCTAGCTTAGCTAGCTAACATAACTGTGTAGTTAAAATATTCACCTAAACTTGACATCTTTGATCCCAATAAATTTTAGTTTATCAGGTATGTTTTATTAATGTAGGTTGAATTATCCATGTAGGAGTAGTAACAAAAGGAAATCTTTCTTACCTGACACCTTAATGAGAGTTGATTGACAGTTGAGTTGACTGTGGACAGTTGACAATAGAATGAATGACCGAATCTCTGCACCTTATGGTTACTTTTGTTGTACTCTTAAGATGTCAGCAAGATTCTACAAGACATTTTCATCTGGCTTTACCCAATGTTAAGATCCGTTATGGTATTATTATTATTTATTTTTTTAAGAATTCTTTTGGGGGTTTTATGCCTTTAATCAGATAAGACATTCGAGAGCGTCAAGAGGCGAGTGGGAGAGAGAGTCGGGTAGGGATCCAGAAAAGACCTGAGGGCGGGCATGGGGCCCGGGTCGCCGGCGTGCGGTGGGGGTGCCCCAGCCACGCCGCCACGGGCCAGGGTCCCATTGTGATATTTATGCAAATGAGCACATACATAATTCGATTATTCCCCGTTTGCCCATCTTGTAATACATTTTTTGTTTGTCTTGATGTAAGTAATCAACTCAATAATTTTCATGCTGATAACTGAAGGTTAATTTATTTTGCCTATTCGCGTGAGAAAAATAATGAATAGGCGTATGAATCGGGTATAGTTGGGTCTTCTTCTAAACTTTCCCATATTGGGAATCTTCTGGGCTTTTATTCCCTTACTCAGGACACATTGAGGATACAAAATCAGATTAGTTGCACTTTTGTTGTAATTTGTTCAACCCTGACCCCTATTTTGGCTTAAATTGACTGGACTAAAGCCACTGGAAGACGGGGCAGAGAGATCCTCCATCCACTAACTGCGCCTTCACCCTACCCCCCCATCACATCCCTCTGTTTTGTTGGTATGATTCACTCTGGGCCATTCTAACCCATTCAGGAAATCCCATTCTAACCCATTCTCTCTCACTCTTCCTCTCTCTCTCTCTCTCTCTCTCTCTCTCTCTCTCTCTCTTTCTCTCGCTTTGCTTAAAACTTACGACCATGTGTTTAGTGGCGGTCTCTTTCAAAATGGCCTCCTCCGCCCCTTCCTTCCCCCCCCACCCACGGGTCCAGATGGTCCGGGCGGACAGCACCCAGGTGATAAATATCCACAACAAGCCAAAAAGCAGGAGCCAGTTGCATCCGGGGGCCTCGGGCTGACGGTCAGCCGCTGCCAGGCCATGGCCGCCCTCTTTATTCTGCCCTAACTTTATTTGTTGCTGTTTGACGGCATTGAAACGCACCCCCCCCCCCCCACCCACCCGCTCCTCAATCTCCCCTACCTCCTCCAGAGTGGGTCGCTGGTCGGTCTTTAGTGCTGAGGGAGAGAGCGTTGCGTTGGCCACCCGGCACGAGTGCTTTGCTCCTTCACACAGTCTCTCTCTCTCTCTCTCTCTCTCTCTCTCTCTCTCTCTCTGCCCTTTTAGACTCGATGGGATTAAGGGTTATTTAAACACATTTGACACTGAAACGCTAAATTCTAACAAGTCTCTAGGTTAGGGTTAGGCCTAGGTGTACACACTATCTTATCTAGCGGTTACCAAACATGTCGGTTCCCTGATTTTCTGGGAGGGTTGACGTAGCGCACACCTGGGAAACAGAGACCAGCTTTTGTGGAGCACAATGTGGGCCATGGCCTCCTAGCCGGACCAACACCGTTGTCCAAAGAAGACAAGAACTTCATTTTCTGTTGTCGTTTTTTTTAATCTTCAATCAGTCCATTAATCAGTCAATTGAACTTAATTTTTATTGTGCAAAACTTCAACACAACATTCTTACGCAATGGAAATTTAATGAGTTTGAAGTGTGGATATAAAACGTGAATCAGGGAAGTGATGAGTGGCATGCGAGAGGTAGATGTAATCAATTACTTGATTCGAAGACTGGAGACGGGAGTAGAGACAGAGAACTCTGTTGTAATAACTATGCATGCGTTGCTCATGATGCGATATGCATGTGTGCGTTAGCATTACATACTTATTGTCTGCAAACCAAAAAATGGGCAAATAACACTTTATTTGCAATCTTGCATAAACACCAAACCAATGTTTGAAGATGGCCTTGGAGTTGACAACAATAACATCGTGCCTTCCGCTTGGTATCGCCTCCACCCTCATTTTCTCTACTCATATTTCCATAGCTATGCTTGTTTATCAACGTTCACATGTTGAGGGGGGTAGAGACATATCAGCACTCACCAGATGGACAGTCCAAATCTTTAGATACAGTACTAACAATAACACTCATCTACACCCCTCCCCACAGAGTAAATTTATACTGCACAAGAAACACAGCAAGAAAAACATTTCCCCACCAACTTTCAATGTTCAATTGTTTGGCCGATAGATGTAAATATTAACTAAGTTCTCCCTAGGGCAGTATAGCAAGGGGTTGGGGGTCGGGGAGGGCAAACATATACATATTTATTTATTTTTGGCGCATGCAAAACGTGGCTTTTGGTTGTACGTACACTTTTAGTAACAATCCCACGCACAGTTTTATAAATTAGACCCCTGGACTTTGGTTCACTCAAGGCTTTCAGACTAAACAGTCACACTGTGTGATAAAAACACAATTCAACATTCATTATTCCAAAAAGGTACTACTACACTCTCTCTCTCTCTCTCTCTCTCTCTCTCTCTCTCTCTCTCTCTCTCTCTCTCTCTCTCTCTCTCTCTCTCTCTCTCTCTCTCTCTCTCTCTCTCTCTCTCTCTCTCTCTCTCTCTCTCTCTCTCTCTCTCTCTCTCTCTCTCTCTCTCTCTCTCTCTCTCGGGAGTCTCGGGCCCCCTCCCCCCTTTGTCCCCCCACAACCGGGCAAAATAGTGGAGAAAATATTTGTTTTTTCTTTTTTGCTTTACTTTTTTACTGGAGTCAGTGCTAGCATCTTTTTTTTTAATCTCATATCATAAACTCATGTCCCAAAGTTGTGGTGCTACACTACAATCTCTACCAGCCATTTCCGGTCCCGGTCACTTCCATCATTTTCTCTCTCAAGTGTCCTGAAACTAAAACTACCCCATGATGCAACTCCCAACTCTAAAACATCCATTTCAAAGCAGTGCCTTGCCTGTCTCCACCACGACCACCAGTATCTTTTTACCTCATTGTTTTTGCTACGACAGGGTCGTGATTCCCCAACCGCCGCAGAACACGCAAGGTTCCAGACATGGAACTAGGAGAACCAAAGGTGTTCCAGCGGGGGTTCCTTGTTATTCAGGAATGTGGGGTTCTTAAGCTGCTGTGACCCCAGAGTGTGGGTCGGTGTGGGGGGGGGGGGCGGGGGGCGGGGTGGGTGGGTGTGTGTGTGTGTGTGTGTGTGTGTGTGTGTGTGTGTGTGTGTGTGTGTGTGTGTGTGTGTGTGTGTGTGTGTGTGTGTGTGTGTGTGTGTGTGTGTGTGTGTGTGTGTGTGTGTGTGTGTGGTTGGGGTGTGTAAATGTTTCTGTGCGAACCCAAACATATAGAAATGTCAATGCATCCATAAACACAATTAATACCATTAACATAATTTACCCTCACAAATAAACACATACAAATACAATGTTAGAGCATCATAGTAATTGTGATTTTTTTTTTGGGCCCTGGGTTGTCAAATTTAGCGCCAAAAATAGGATGGGGGGCCCAACCCCATGCACCCTTTTTACATAATCAGTGAGTTTGAGTGTGTGCTGTGTGTGTGTGTACGCCTGTGTGTGTGTGCGTGTGTGTTTGTGTGTGTGGTTGTGTGTGTGAAAGTTCCCTTTGTCTGATTTTCGCCGCATGATATAGGTTGGGAATGTTTGGCTTAAGATCATTTGTTCCTGTTGATGCCTTTCAACCACTAAGTGATGTTGTTATCATTTATGTTCAGCCATCTGTCCGTGGTTCATGATTTGCGGTCAATCGGTGGAAGGGAGCACTTTCTCTCTTTTTCTCTGTGTGTGTGTGTGTGTGTGTGTGTGTGTGTGTGTGTGTGTGTGTGTGTGTGTGTGTGTGTGTGTGTGTGTGTGTGTGTGTGTGTGTGTGTGTGTGTGTGTGTGTGTGTGTGTGTGTGTGGTGTGCTTATGTAAGGAACATATTGCCAGTAGAGTTCAGTGGTACTCACTCAGTAACTGTGCCGATTGCCGTTGGCCGGGGGGAGGGAGAGATGTGGGGTCTAAACAGAGGGAGAGAGGTGGGGGGGGGGGGTGGCTGGGAGGCTTCTGACCACTGACCCGGAGCGGATGGCAGACATCAGAGAGAGCGTTGCCCTTAAACGGGGGCGGGGTCAAAGGACGTCCAGAAGCCATACACACATTGTAATTCACATTCACTCTCTCTTCTTCCGCATTGGCTGCTGGCGCCTCATAGACTCGTTGTCGTCCACACCTTCTCCTTTGCCTCCATCAATGCCTTCACCCAAACCGCAATTTGGGCCTTCATCCACACCTCCAATCAGGCCTATACCCATGGCTCCACTCACACCTCCACCCTTGCCTCATTCCATGCCTCCACCCAGGCCTCGACCTATGGCTCTACTAACCCCTTCGCCTCAATCCATGCCTCCACCCACAGCTCCACTCACCCCTTCGCCTCCACCCACGGCTCCACCCACAGCTCTACTCACACCTCCACCCGCCTCCACCCAGGCCTCCACCAAGGCCTCCCTTGCCAGGGCCTTGAACACTGACCCTCAGTAGAAGCTAGTTTCCAAGTAAAAGGTTGTGACGGACGCACGGACAAACACACAGAACAAACAACAGGTTCCACTCCATCAAGCCTCTTTTCTTTTCTTTCTTTCTTTCTTTCTTTCTTTCTTTCTTTCTTTCTTTCTTTCTTTCTTTCTCTCTTTCTCTCTTTCTTTCTCTCTTTCTTTCTTACTTACTTTATTTTCCTTCATTTCTTCCATCCTATTTTTCTTTCATTCTTCCTCGAGTTCTCTCTTGATTTTTAGGTATTATATCCATTGTCCCTTTCTCTGAACGAAATGGAAAAGAGGACTCTAGACACAGACAGACAGGCAGACAGACAGACACAGCTACATATGGGGTGAAAGGGCCTTTTGAGGCGAACTGATTTGGAAACAGTTGAAGATCAAAAAACACTAACACGCAATAGAGAGATTTAGGAGGCCTGTTGTTACGGCGACACAATGGCCTTACCTCTGTCCATCATTTCACTGACTACAGGGCACACTACAGAGTCTGTGTGTGTGTTTGTGTGTTGAAAAGCAGCTATAGGCCTGGGACGAGGGGGGGTCTGTGCTTCTCAGGATCTCCTTTCGCTTAGCCACAAACCGCCCCATGCGTTATTTATCACTCTTATTTCTCTCTCCCTTACTCAATCAATATCTCGCTTACTCTCTTCCTCATCTTCATCATCCTAAACATGCTTAGATCCACAAAGTAAGACGTGACCTACTTTGATTGGATTCAGATGACTTAATTAATGGCGGCAGAAAGGGCTCATCATCTTATATTTCACTCTCACGTTAGAGATGCGTTTTTAATGTTCCAGAAAGATGAACGTCCCGCGGTACCATTTCCTCCTCCATGTGTTGACATACGTACCATATTGTTACATATTTAGTCCGTTACCGATATCCATGAGCTACTTCAGATATAGATCTTTATCATGGCGTCCTCATGATTAGCAATTTCCACGTAAACAAAGAAATTGCCTTTCCTGAATCGGCACGAATCAAATGCCTCCAACCTAAACTCAAACACACAAATCACATGCATCACAACCGAGGTGGATATCTCGGTGGATCAAAGTCCGTTGGGTCGATTATACTCGATCATCGCCATCATCCTCATCAACAACATCATCACCTTCATCATCACCATCATCATCCTTTCTTCCTCTTGCCTTCTGGTGACACGTGCATGTGTCCGTCACATGGCATCATGGCATCTGGGGCCCCATATGTGTGTTGGAAAATAAATAAAAGGAATATTTTGTGTAATTTTTCCGGCCCAATGTGTCGCCATGACCCCCCCTCCTCCCCCCTCTCTCCAGTGAGGTCGTCGCTCTCTCCCCCAGGGGGTGAGGGGTGAATAGGGGGGGGGGGGGGGGGGGTGAAGCCTCACGCTATTTATACAGGGCAGACATCTGGGGCCCCTGCAGCCAATGTGTGTGTGTGTGTGTGTGTGTGTGTGTGTGTGTGTGTGTGTGTGTGTGTGTGTGTGTGTGTGTGTGTGTGTGTGTGTGTGTGTGTGTGTGTGTGTAACTTGATGATTACCCAAGCGTTTGAAACATCTCTGTTGCTCACTATTTTTTTACCAGCTTTCCTCTGTCTCTCCCTCGTTTGGTCTCTTTCTTTCTTTCTTTCTTTCTTTCTCTCTCTCTCTCTCTCTCTCTCTCTCTCTCTCTCTCTCTCTCTCTCTCTCTCTCTCTCTCTCTCTCTTCCCCCCCCCCCCCTCTGTGTCCAGGATGTCCTTACTTGACCCTATTTGGCCCCTGGGCAGCTCAGGTCAACCTGTCATAGTCATGATGATTGACACTCACTCCTATCTCTCGCCGTCTCACGACCCTGCCCTCTCGTGTTGTTTCTCACTTTCTCGCCCTCTATGACGTTGGGTTTCTTTTCCTATTTTATTTTATCTTTGCTAATTTCCCCCTTTCTATTTATCCTTTATCCTTTACTTTTCTCGCTCTCGCTCTCGCTCTCGCTCTCTCTCTCTCTCTCTCTCTCCACACCCCTCTTTAACCTTTTGACATACTTTATGTTCTGGTCCTTACTTCTCTCTCTACGTCTGTCTGTCTCCTTTCTCCGTTTCTCTCTCTCTCTCTCCCTCTCTCTCTCTTTCTGTCTTTCCCTGTCTCTCTTTCTCCGTCTCTCTCTCTCTCTCCGTCTCTCTCTATGTCCATCGCTCTCTCTCTCTCTCTCTCTCTCTCTCCCTCTCTTTCTCCGTCTGTCTCCTCTCTCTCTCTCTGTCTCTGTCTATTTCTCTGGCTGTGTCAGGAGTCAACCAGATGGTTACCTTTTCAACTGACCAGATTTCTCCCCCAAAACGTTCTCTCCGTTTGTACCGCGGGCCAAACGTCGCCCTGCTGTCCTCAAACTATCTTTAGCCTTCCTCTGCTCCCCATAGAACCCTGCTGGCACCTTGAACTGCATGGCAAACTTCTCTTCATTCGTCCATGGCTGTTGACTGTTCAGTTGTATAGCCGATGCTTTTATCCACAGCCACTTGCAGGGGATTTATATATGGATGTCAATGCTGCGAGAGTAATGCACATGTGTGACGGCGATCCGTGGACGTTGGGGGATTGAACCGAGTTCCTTTCAGCTGGGAGTCGAACACCCTTGCCGCCATCCTCCCTTTATTTTCTATCACCCTGTCAGAGTTCATTCTATCATATTTCGTTCTCTTTTTTGTGTCCCTCTCTGATTTTTTTGCCCATCGTCTCTCTCTCCTGAGAGAGAGACAGAGAGCGACCTCAAAGACTTGAAATCAAAGCCAGACATTGCGTTACATCACAGCCAAGCACACTCAACCAGAGCCAATGCATAATTAAGTTAATTGCGGTTAAGGACAGAAATCGAGATGGAAGTAATGAGATGAGATGTAATCAATCAATCCCATATGAAATGGCAATGGGAAATGAGGGGCTTCCAGGAAAGTTACAGCAATTATATTTTAAAAGATCACAAAACATGTACAAAGAAAATAATGCTATATTTTTTAAACTATAAATCATCATCATCAACCTTTTATTATTAGACTCAAGGTCCATTTAAAAACATACAATACAAGAAATGGACAACACACACATAAATAAGAATAAAAACATAACGACCAATTATAAAAGGCACTTATACCAATGCCTGCAAAGGTATGACTGGTAGCGTACTGCGCTATAACTTGGGTTCGACAGCAGCATTATGACTTCATTCTTTGAGTTATTCAGGCGACAGATAAATCTGTACATAAGGTTCCTCAATAAAGCTTGTAAGGTGTTAACTCCTGCATTCACAAATAGCTCACTTGCACTACTCCACCTAGGTCTTTTAAGTAAGATCCTAAAACAATCGTTGTAAGCAACTTGTAGTCTGTGCATACTTGATTTTTTGAACTTACCCCATAAGGGGGCAGTATACAGGGGAGTGCAATATGCTCTAAAGAGACATATTTTTACATGATCAGAACACAGAATTTTCTTGCCAACATATTGGCTTGGGCATATAATGTACGACACTGTCTTAAAATGTCGTCATCGTCAGACATTTTATCTGTTATAAAGTGCCTGAGGTACTTAACTTTATAACAAACACAAAGCTTTTCCCCAGAAAGATAAAATTGTGGAAAGTGGAGGTCCTTATCACCCTTCGCCCTACATATTATCACACTGCTCTTATTTGAATTGTATTGCACATTATGTTTGACACCATATTCTGTACACACATTTAACAACTGCTGAAACCCAGCACTACTGGGAGAGAGAATGGCCAAATCATCCGCATACATTAAATGGTTAATCACCGTGTTACCAATCATACAGCCCGTTCTACAATCGTTCAGTTGGTCAGATAAATCGTTCATGTACAGATTGAAGAGGGCTGGTGACAGTAGCCCCCCTTGTCGAACTCCATTAGCAACACTGAAAGGACCAGAGACACTGCTACCCCATCTGACTTGCATACTCTGGTTAGCATACCAGTATGCAAGTATTCTTATAATGCTAGCAGGTACACCCCTTTGATTTAATTTTGTGAACAGCTTCTGGTGATTGACTCTATCAAAGGCCTTAGAGGCATCAATAACTCCAATTAAAACAGAGGAATGTTGCCCTCTATACATTTCTACTATTTCTTTCAAACTATAAATACACAACTCAGTGCCATGCTTTGGTTTGAAACCAAACTGATTGTCTCTGGTATTAATATACTTACCCAATCTATCTAAAAGAATACTCTCCAGAACTTTGGAAATCACACTTGCCAGTGCGATTGGCCTATAATTGTCCATGCTCCCAATCTTGCCTGCTTTGTTCTTAATGACAGGCACAAGAGTTACGGCCAACATAGAGTCGGGCAACAGCCCATGCGTCATAAAGCCAGTGAAACATATGGCAAGTAGAGCGGCAACTTTCGGGCTAGCAAACCCGAGGTGCTCTGCAGTGATCTGATCTGAGCCACTTGCTTGCTACTGTATAAGGGTCACTTTTTACACAATTAAATAAAGCCGAGTAATTCTGCTTCCACAAATCAGCGATTTTATCAGCTCCAGAGACTCCCTCTACTGTGCTAGGCAACAATGTATTGCTCCTGTTAAGAGTTCTCACTTCCTTCCAAAATTCAACAACATTCTTACTTAGAAGCTTTTCAGCCATAGAGTCTGCTCTCATAACTTGTTCATTTTTGGATACATAACGAACTGCATATTTAAATTTTGAAAGAGTTAACTTTTTATAATCCAGGACAGGCCCCTGTCTAGGTCGGCCTTCCTGAACCCAAGCTTTATATGACTCTTTAGCTTCTGCATGATGAGCAGCAACATGCTTTTTCCAACCTGGCTTGGTGTCAGACCTTTTAGAATACTTATGATATGACCTGCTGGCCTCATACACAGCTTCAACAATATCATTGTACATAGCACAGAGATCTTTACGGTGAGAAATTACATTACAGTTTACGTCAGAACACATAATTGCATCTCTCGGTAAATATACAGCACTAAGAAGGATATCAGTTTTCCCATAGTATGTTAAAATATCCTCATTTGTGAGCTTGGCCCAATCCAGTTTGGCCTTACAGGCATGTTTACCCTCCTGAGACATCTCAGGGAGACTCTCACAATCTAGTGACGCAACAAAAGGAATATGATCTGACATGGACGCCTCATACACAATCTTAATAGATCTTATAATTTCATGGGCATCAGCAGTGCTAATACAATGGTCAAGCCATGATGTTGTGTGCCAAGCCTCGCTTATATAAGAATAGCTATCAGCAGGTAAAAACATTTGGCTGGACACAATTAAATTGTTATCGTCACAGAACTGTAGCATATGCTTAGCAAACAAGGAACGTTTGTCTGTAAGGTCAGCATTCATATCCCCCACTACAAGGACGCTTGTGGAATGATTATCAGAAATAAAAGATTTATAAAAGCAAGCCTATTCAGATATTCATCTTCATTTTGTTGCGACTCATATGGTGTGTATACATTTAGAATACTGAACTCCTTGTTATTTATTTGTATGCGCACTGCAATACACCAGTCAACTTCAAGCCTGATGACATTAATGACAGAGTCCAGCTTTTTGTGCCAGAGGATTGCCACGCCCCCTGCTATCCTCCCTCTCACTATTCCCAAGGATAGGTCCGTTGTGGACTCGCCAGCCCCATGGAAATTGTCACTAAAACAGTTCAACTTTCCCAAATCCTGCTTTGGTAGAAAAGTTTCTTGCAAACATAAAATGTCACAATGTTGCAGCAAATTGTCCACTACTATATCGGCTCCTATCACCTTCGCTGTTACCCAGGCGCAGCCCGCGACAGTTATATGATCCAACTTGCATAAAGTTTGCCTACAGTTTAGCTGAGCATAAATGATTGACCCCTCTAATAAGGTGAAGATTGCTTACAATGAAATTAAAAATGATAACTGTTCTTTTATGAGACACTAGTTCCCCATGCTAGCTTTTCTTATTTGGTTGTAGTTTGGGTGAAAAATGTCTTTGGTTCTACAACATGTTATATAAAAATGTATTTCTGACAGGAATCGGCCGCGTCAAGTTTGCGGTCACCCACTGACACCGCCCTTGTTCTTACGTAATCGCCATGGCAACGCTGCCAATTCCAGCCCGCCGCTGTACTGTCTTGTCAGCTAGCTACATTCTCATGAAACGGTCAGAAAGCCACTCACTGCTATCACCGTTGACAAGCTGGCAGCTTCACCAACATCCAGCCCCACAGTTAGCAGTTATTGTAGAGTTAATCTATGTATGGGAATATATTTGCAACAATATTCAAAAATGTTTTATTTAAAGAAGGATGCACAGAGTCATGTTTGTGAACTAGCTAGCCAAAGAGCTCAACGATGTTTAAAAGGTTCTGTCATTGCTGACATCTAGGTGCAAATTTGCCATGTTAACTCATCTTGACGAAGGTCTATATGAATATTACTCTGTATTAAAGTCTGGACGGAGATACGTTTGATTTCGTTCCCTTACAGGTGGTTGAGCAGTCAAATTCCGTCGTATCCCGCTATTTCAGTCTCACTCTGTTGGGTTTCTGTGGATACATTCATGGGTGTAATTTAAGATGAAATCCAGATTCTGCCATCATTTGCTGTAATGAGTATTGGCAATATGTCTGAAGTTAATGAGAATGCCTTTAGGGAAGCGCTGATCTCTTTCCCTCTCTCTTACCCTTCCTCCCCTCTCTATCTCCCCTGCTCTCTGCTATCTCTCTTTGCCTTATCCTCTGCTCTGGCGGGTCTTTCTGTTTGTTCAGTGATAAATACAATGTAATTGATTGAGCCTTCTTCATTCTTGTTGTTTTGGCTTTGATAGCTACGATATGAAACACACACACACACACACACACACACACACACACACCACACACACACACACACACACACACACACACACACACAGGGCCAGCATATATGCCAGGCCCTATGTGTCAGATGAATAGGAAGCCCCAGCAGACAATCCACCCTGACTGGGGGCCCCCTACAATGGCCTGGCCCCTACACAGGTTCCCGTGAGAGCCCCTCTCGCCATACTCAGCCCTGAAATCAGGACCGGTGAAAACCTCTTGTTTGTTCGGGAAGGGTCCCCCGATGAAACCCCCCCCCCCCACCACCCAGACAATGAGAGGGAGAGCTTTTACAGCAGGGAGAGGAGGAGTGGGAGAGAGGTGTGTCTTAAAACCGTGTACATCACTTGATAATTAGTGTCAACTGAAGAACTATGCTTCAATGCTGTCGCTGAAGTAGAAGGGTAAGATGGTGATCTGCAGTTCGTTCGTTCATTAAAACAGAATTGTAAGGTTAAACGCTTAACTTGTACGAACTTTGACTCTGCATTCATTACGCTGAACTTTACGGTCATATAGGATACATGATCTGATATATGCCAGACTACGTTACAATGTTTTGGTTTTTATACATTTTATAGGGTTAGCATCCCACAGAGGTGCATCACTAGAAACGCACGGCAAGCAAAACCTTTTATTTTGCTGTGGTTTGCTGCTGTGCGCTCCACTCTTGTGTTGCGCCTTTCTGACAGATTTAGACGTGCAATAAAAGCAAAAATATTCTCTTTATAACTTTTCAGCAGAAAGCTTTTCAGCACCAGTCCCACTGCTCGTCAATCTCACACCTGGTCCAGGCAGCCAATCAAATCAAGGAAGAGGCGGGCTTTACTACTTTAACACAGATTTAAAACCATACCGTTACCTTTTTCTAAGTTTTTCTTATATTTTTCTCTTTTTTTATGTCGTGAACCCAAGATCTCCTCCTTTTTAATTGGCTTTTCCCCCCATCCTCACCAAGTAGCGTGGCAAAGGCCAGAGCTCGACATCTCTTCCATCCATTTTTATTTACGGTTAAGCCGTTTGACTGCCCAGTTGCGCACACAATGTTGTTTTGCCCGAGGCGGTTTGCCAAGGCCTCCCACATTTTTGAAGTGGCCACGATTTTTGCGATGTTTTGCCGAGGACACCAGGAGGGTCCGCAAGGACGTAATGGGTCCGTAATCCCCCTGGTGTTGCGTCGACTTGAAACCATAACAGAGCCTTCACACTACACTCCACACTTAGTTCGGCTTTCGACTGTGATGTTGTTTCCTGCCATGTTTTCTGGTGCGTAGAGAAGAAACACTAACTTTACATCCCCAAAACGATGAGCTAGCACCATTCCTCACAGGAGGAGTCAAAAGACAAACTCTTCTTGGATCACAACAAAACGAGAGCGCATCTTAAATGGACGCCAGCGACCGGAAGCACATGTCCCCTTACTCTACGCAGAATCCACTCCCTCATCTGTATTTCAACAGCGCTTTCATCTGTCGTTTTATAAGACGCAATAACAACACCCGGGAGGGCCTCTTTCACTTTAACTACTATTATTCTGTATGGTGGTCCGGTAGTGGCCCTCCGCGGCGCAGACACCTCCTCTTCGCCGACCGTGAAAGGAGACGGCGATGGGAGCAACTCCAACGGAGGTCACCGTGAGACCCCCGTGTTTGTCGCCCCTCGACACTTGACGGACAAATGAAATCGCATCCTGTCCGCTTGTCCGTCTCGTAGTTTAAAAACTCTTCCGAGGGTAAGGGGGGTGTCTGGGAGGGGGGTTTCTACCACTCAAGCAGCGCTATCAAGAAGCCATTAGGCATCAAGCCAGTTGTCTGTCAAGTGGAGACGGGGGCGCTAGCTAGTAAGCTTGCTAGGGTTAGCGATGCGGAGGTAAAGACATGGCCACCCTCTCCTCTGTTGTCTCCTCGTAGTTGTGTACATCTACCGTGTGACCGGTGTTTTTTTATTTAATTTTGTTTATAGCTTATTCACACACCCCCTCCTATTGTGATGCACTTCTCTCTCTCTCTCTCTCTCTCTCTCTCTCTCTCTCTCTCTCTCTCTCTCTCCTCTCTCTCTCTCTCTCTCTCTCTCTCTCTCCTCCCTCTTCTTCACCTCCCTTAATTTGTCTCCCTTTTCCTCTCTCTCCCTCCTCCCATCTGGTTTGTGTCTTAAAAGCTGTATACCATCGATACAGGGACACCAATGAGGTGGGGTGCTAGGTTGTAGGGGGTGCTGGGTGTGTGTGGGTGTGTTTGTGTTTGTGTGTGTGGGTTATTAGATTTCAGAGGAATCCAAACAGCCTTTCTTCATGAAACCCAAAACAGAGAGACTA
>NC_082389.1:12621539-12638807 GCF_031168955.1 Gadus macrocephalus
CCCACATCCCCCTCCCCTACTCCACCATCACCATTACTTCGGGAGGTTTAAGTAGAAGTTGAACCCTCGATCCTCCCCCTTTCTCCCCCGGTCCCCCCTCTCTCTCCACACACCTCTCCTCCATCTCTCTCTCTCTCACTCTCTCTCTCCCCTCTCTCTCTCTCTCTCCCTCTCTCTCTCTCTCTCTCTCTCTATCTCTCGCTCTGTATTCTGCCTAGTCCTGGAGTGGACAGGAGCTATTCATCGCGGCTGCGGAGAGAGATTGTGGTTCCCCTCACAGCCCAATGGGGCGATGGGATGCACTTTCTTAAAAAACTGTGAAATACAACTTGGAAGGGGACCGGGAGGGAGAGAGAGGGGAGAGAGAGAGAGAGAGGGGGGGGGGGGGGGGGGGGTGGAGGAGCGAGAGGAGAGGGGAGAGAGAGAGAGAGGAGGGAGGACCGGGAGGGAGAGTGAGGGAGAAAGAGAGAGAGAGAGAGAGGGGGAGAGGGGGGGGGGGGGGGGGGAGAGAGAGAGAGAGAGAGAGAGAGCGAGGAGGAGGACCGGGAGGGAGAGGGGGAGAGGGAGAGAGAGAGAGAGAGAGGGGGGGGGGGAGAGAGAGGGAGAGAGAGAGAGAGAGAGGGGTGGGGAGACGGTGGGAGGGGGGGGGAGGAATTATAAAAAAGAAGTGAGGAAAGGGAGAGAAGGCTAGCGAGAACGCAGGGAGTGGGACAGCAGGAAGCGGAGGAGGGAGAGGGAGGGGGAGGTGGAGGGATGGAGCAGGCGACCATGCCGAATGAGGGGGAGGGAGGGAGGGAGGGGGGGGTACGGAGGGGAGGGCGGGGAGAGGAAGCAGAGCGGCATTAGATTAAATGAGGTGAGAGTAATTCAGGCATTAATCAAGCCGGGGCAAAAGGGAGGGTGTACTTTTTCTTTTTTCCTTTTTTTTTCTACACCGACCCCTCCCCCCCACCTCCTCTTCTTCTTCCTCCTCCTCCTCCATCCCCCCCCCCCCCCCCACTGCCCGCCCTCCACATCCACCCCCCCCCACACCCCCCATCGTCCCTTTGCTCCGCTGTGCTGGAGAGAGCGAGAGACAAGGTGTGAATGAGGGGAAGCCTGCGTTGGAGGCTTGCACAAGCAGGGTCACAGCATCTGAAACATGGCCGCGTCCAGCACCAATGTCCAGTCTGCAGCCGACCAGGTCAGTGCCACAGCGGTTGTCGTGCTGGTTTCCTTGGTGTTTGTTGTTGTTGTTTTTTCCAGCCGCGATGGAGGAAAGCTTAGGTGCTGTTGTGCTATTGTTGTTTTTTTGTTTGGGTTGCTGTCGTCTTTTGTCGCTCTGCTGTTTCACCCACACCGAGTTTGTGGATCTGGCGTTGGATGTGTGGGATAGCAGAGTATTTCTCTGTTTTTAGTGTGCTATTTTTGCTTTCATTTCACGGGGGTGGAGGGACACTTAATTGGGAAATGATTTGCTCGGCTGAGAGGGTGTAGAAAGTGTATTGGTAACAGTTGAGTCTTGCTCTTTAGTTCCATTCACATGTATGCCTTTTAGATCTTCGTTCGGAAGTAGTTAGCAACGCTTTTTTCCCCCTTCTTTAAGTGAGTGTATGCAATTGCATGTGTGTGTGTGAGTGTGTGTGTGTGAGAGTTTGTGTGTGTGTTTTTCGGGGGGGGCGGGGGGGGGGGATAATTAAAGCAACAATTGTTTGTGCCTTTCCGCGGAGCTGCCCTGGCGACCGTGCAGCGCCCCGAAAGAATTGAATTCACCAAAACCATTCCATTGTTTCCGCCGCCTTATTTTTCGGCCATCATTCAAGGGGGTCTCTGACGACTCAATACCCCCCCGCCCCCGCGCCCCCTCCTCGTCCAGCTCCCGCGCCATGTTGGGGTGGGGGCGGGGGTTGGGGGGCAGTGGGGGGTGCGCAGCTCTTTAAAAACCCGTCCACGTGTGGAGCCCCTGAAAAGTTTTGTCAGGAGTAATTGCAGTGGGAAGGCCGGTGGGCCGAGCCACACAGTGACCGGGTGCGCTGGGAAGGAAACGGGGCGAGTGGGGCCGTGTGTGTGAAAAGCCAATGACGGATCGGAGAAGAAGTGTCCAGGAAAAAAGGGGGGTCCGATATTTATGGCCCCACGTAGCACCTTTTGCATACACACACACTCGGTCTCTCACACACACTTTCTAGTTGAATAATGCGCTCCATCGGTTTTTCGTTTCGACTCGTTCCAAAACGTGCGATCGGTTTGAAGTTATACACTTAACTTCCGTTAGAGTTACCGCGGAGAATGAAAAAAATCCTGCTTGTGTCCGTTTGTAGCCCTGTGCACGATTTGTGTGTGTGTGTTTTGGGGGGTCCTTGCAGCTGTCTTTTTTTGCTCTGCCAAAGTCTTGTCTCCTGTTTCCGTCTGCTACTGTTAAAGCCTGGGCCGGCTTGCCTTAGTTCTGTACTGTGCACACACACACAAACGCACACACGCACACACTTGCACACACACACAGTTTGGAAGAAATGAATGCATCCTCGTAGGATTTTTTATTTATTAAAATCCATTTATTAAAATCCAGGTATTTTGCATTTCACGTAATCTTCTGCTTGCATATCTGCAAACGTTAACGCATTCCGGCAATTACATGCATAAAAAATGAGATTGAAAATAAATGCTTAAACCGAAAATTAAATGTTGCTATTATTGTATTGTTTTGTTGTGGTTACGTTATGGTACCACAGCCCAAATAGTGTGATTTCATTGATTGAATTAAACTGCTTTGATTTGAGTGAATTAAACATATCAATAATTTTTTTGGTGTTTTGTTCATTTGATCAAATGATTTTAATTTGGTAAAATGTGAACAAGACATTCCTGTAGAGCGGCTCAGTGAACCCGGATCCCGCGCTCGCTTCAGGCCCATCTCTAGCTGAGCCCTGGCTGTTGATTTGAGTGTTAATTCGCTAGTTTGAGTCACACACCTCTGCACTCACGCAGTGCTATGGGTGAGCGCTTGCCAGTTGTGACACAACATCCTAGCATCCATCGGTGCTAGGAGCCCGTCGGCCCCGTCTTTGAATCGCACACACTCTCATCCGGTCGGCTGCACTACCCTATCGATATCATCAACTGCGATGGTCACTATCTATATATCCATGGCTCTATCTCCTCCCTATTGCTGTATATGTGATGTCTATCTCTATGGGTCTCTCTTCTCCCTATTGCTATCGCTATGATGACGTCTATATCTATCATTCTCTCCTCTCTAAAACCCAATCTCCATGGCATTCGAACACAACTTTGCCTATTTTTTTACTCATTTCTTTTTTTAAATGTGTTAACGTTTTTTAAATGTTCTGATGTCTCTGGATGCGTAAGAAGGGAACCTTACCAAATTGTTATTTTCAAAAGTTGTTTCGGTCGAAGGACTTTCAAATCTTTGATGATGAAAGCCTTGGTAATAAAAACAGAAAAAGTTTTAAACTCAAAGTAGCTTGGAGAGGAAGATGGTTGGAAGCCGTCTGTCCTCGAAAGGTTCAGACTCACTTTGGAAGAGGAGGACTAAGACAATCACAACCACGCAGCGCAAAGTGTCCCGCAGCCTTCCACGCCTTTTCAATTTGAACCCCCTGAGAGGTTTTTGCAGCAAAGCCATTAGGACAATTTGAAACGTGATGTGCTTCACTTTAACGCAAGAATATCTAGTGACTCCCATCAGCACCAGTCCTGCTTTAATCAGAAGCCCCCTACCCATCTAAGTCCCTCCCTGGGTCTCATGGGTCCGGTTCCCGGTTGACAGACCCCCCTGTCGAGAGAACATTATGATGTCATCAGCGAGCGTTTAATGCACGCTCGCTGATCATTGGAGTAATAAGGTGCTCACAAGGATCTGGTGGTTAGCTGAATGATGTCCTCTGATTGGCCGTGACAATCTCGTTTTGACCTCTCATTGGCTGTGACTAGTCTCATTTTTGTAAAGATGAGCACGGAGTGGTTTTATAAATAGTGATGGAGAAAAGAAAACCACAAATGGGGGCACTTTTTATGCCAGTGTGTAGTTTGTTTGAGTCTGTGGAAAAACTAAGCTAGTCTTGTCTGCTGGACTTTCGTTTTAGCTTTGTTGTATTTTATTTGATGCCATTCCAAGCAGTATATTCTAATCTAATCAAAGTAAGTTTTCAGTTGCTCAATAATAGGTCATCATATGGTAAGGGACTGGGTAGTGACTGGGTTCCCAATTTCCAAAACCTAACTGTATGCATTCATGAGATCTCAAGACCCCTCACCCGTACCTCCTTCCAGACCTGAACTTTCTCTGAAACCAGCCGCCTTGGATGAAAGCCATACTTAACGGTAAACTTGATTACTCACTAATGTATGATGATACAATTTGAATATCCGGACAAGGATACGTTCCAACACTTACTGTAGGGTTTGAACTCCACATGCTTACTGGACGAGGAGAAAAAGTGCTTATGTGTCACCACATAAACCAAGGCTGCAGCGTTGACACACACAAATGTGCACACACTCAGGGATGCACTTACACACACACACACGCATCGTGTCATCTGGGTGCAGGTGTGTCAGTGCAGCGTAGTTTCTAGAGCGGAAATGCAAAGTAGCGCTGTTTACTTTCTGCTCCAAGGGCACGTCAAACATGATGATGGGGAAGGCGAGAGAGTGTGTGTGTGTGTGTGTGTGCGTGTGCATGTGCGTGCCCCCTCTGTCTCTCTGTAGTACCTCCAGGCTCCGGTCGATGCCACTTCACCAAGTTAAGCAGCTTCCAGGCTCACAGCTGCTCTACAGCTGCACACAGCGAGCCTGGCCCCTTGTGAACCGGGTGGAGGGGTGAGGGACGGATGGATGGGTAGATGATTGGTGGGCAGAGGGGTGGAGAGGTGGATGGATGGATGGATGAATGGGTAGATGATTGGTGGGCAGAGGGGTGGAGAGGTGGATGGATGGATGGATGGATGAATGGGTAGATGATTGGTGGGCAGAGGGGTGGAGAGGTGGATGGATGGATGGATGAATGGGTAGATGATTGGTGAAGGGACCAGTGGAGGGACGAATGGGTAGATTGATGAATGGATGGACTGACTGACTGACGTATATGATCTGCATACAGCACAAGTGACATTGTGTATAAAGGGGGAAAACAAATGAGAATGATTACACCCAACAAGCTTTTGAGTTATGACTTGTGATGGCCGACTCTAGAAACGTGGCTTCAAAAAGTGGAATGACAATATCTGAATCAAAAAAACATCTGAAGTGATTCAATGAAAAGAGTGGCAAAACTTTATCAAGCACCACAGTATATTTGTATCATCCTCAAAAAGGATACAAGTGCCACAAACATCACCCCATAATTAGTGTTGTGGTACTGTCATGGGTCATGGCAGCAGTCATCCCCTGGGGATGACACAAATGGACAGTATTTATTCTTGAGGGGCACCACCAAAGCGTTGCATCACCATCTGGTAAGAGAGGAAACCATAAAAGGCCGTAGAAATGTTGTTCTGACATTTAGAGTAGTATCTGTGAAACAGATCGACCGACACACTCCGATGCCAAATGGCATTCTGTCTCTCCACGCCTCGAAACATATCTAAGTGTGCCTATTTCTGTGTCTCCACCCAAACGATCATTAATTAGTAACAATGTGACATAATGACCTCCATTATCGTCTACATAAAGACGTTATTTAACATCCCTGTTTCCAATGGATTTCTATTATTTTTGGGGGGTAAAGGGGGTGTCACTCTGGGGGTGACTAGCGATTCCTTTCTCCCATGAGGGGGGTCTGTTCCTCTGAATGTCTGGCACGGCGGGGAGGGGGGGGGGGGCTAAATATGGCAGGCCGCTGAAAGAGAGTCTCTCTGGGAGTCATTGACTCTGGGTCAGGGGTCACGGCGGCCCTCCACGCCATTCAACACCACGAGACCCAGACGGGGTCTCGTTTCAGAGATGGATTGCAACACCGTGGGATTCCTGGTTCCGGGGCTGGTCTAAAAAAAGAAATCGTTGATGTTGTAATTACTTGCTGTCATTCAGTCTTTCCTTTGGCTATTCGTTGAGGGTGGTTGAGTCACCAAGTGTATGTTTACTGTTATTTTTACCTCTTGGTATCGCTGTTCTGGAAGAAGGGCGTGCTATAAATATAGTTTGTTCTGATGTATCCATCCCATAATTAGTCACCTACAACAAGGCGAGGGGATTGTCACGGGGAATTATATTGGCCATCACCAGGTCTTTGTACAAAGTTGCCAGTAATAAATGGAAACAAACTTGTGATCGGGGACTACAATCATTACACGGTAGTGGCTCGGGTTAAGTATCTATCCGAAACGCATTTCAGTGAGCTTGCCGCGATCCATGTCCGGCCGCGTAGCGATGCCGTGTTACTTTCGTGAGCCTATGACCATCAACGAGCAATTCATCCTCCATAGACGGACAGATATGGACAAGCAGGAGCATGGCGCCTGTCTTTGTGCCGACCGTGCACTGTCCTGACTGGCCTGCTTCCCCATTCACCAGCCTGCTTAGAACTGCTCAATGGGAGGCCGAGCGAGCGGGCCGCTGTGTGTCAGGGCAGGAAGGCAGACAGACCGTGCTGTGTGAATGCAGGAGGAGTCGACCAAAACGCTGCTATCTTCCTCCGTAGGTTCTGGGTCACGGGGGGAGGACGCCATTCAACGCAAAGCTCCTCGCACAGAGCCTACTGGGAGTTACTTTTGGGGTACTAAGGGGGTGCTAGGGGATGGTAGATACCAAATACGTTAGCCAGAGGGGAGAAACGGCATATGTAGAAGCAAATGTAGCCACATTTGATTTAAGTGTACTTTATATCGTCAGTTGCCGTTTTACGAGTGCGAGTGACACATCTAAAGTATCCAAACGTTGGAGAAACGGAACTCAAGATATGCGTGAGTGAGAGCATGTAGATCTTCAGGACAGCACCTTTTGAAGGAGCAGGATATGGGGGGGGGGAGCTGGACAATGAATAGAGAAAGAGAGAGGATAGAGGGAGCAAAAGGGGGAGAATGTAATTGGGGGTTGGGGGGAGAGAGGGAGAGAGGAATAGATAGTGATGTGTTAAACGTCAGCGCGGTTTGGCCAAACAATTTGCTCCTTCTTTCCAATCTGCACTGAAGAACGGTCCCAATTAAGTCAATTCTGGTTCCAATCCAGATGACACGCCTGCACACACGCACTAGCGCACATGCACATTTGTGTGAATTATTCTCTCCAAGTATATCTTCTCGCCTAAGTGTCTTTCCCTCTCCTTCTCTCCTTCTTCCAACACTGTGTGTTTGTCTGTCTGTCTGTGTGTATGCCAGTTTGTGTGTGTGTGTGTGTGTGTGTGTGTGTGTGTGTGTGTGTGTGTGTGTGTGTGTGTGTGTGTGTGTGTGTGTGTGTGTGTGTGTGTGTGTGTGTGTGTGTGTGTGTGTGTGTGTTTAGGGCAGGTGAACAGCTTGCGTCGGCCAACAGATCCTCCGCAGGCCAGTCTCCCGCATCACTAGACAACCATGAGGCTCTAATTAAATAAACTCGTTAAGCCGAGAGGGTGAGCGAGTGAACAAGTAGAGAGGAGGAGGGGGGGCTGGGGGGTGGGGGGCGGGGCCAAAGCCACACCTCTCTTCCGTCCCTCCCAAACGATTCTGACCATGACTCTGACAGTCCTGATCTATGTGGTAATACATCAGGACTGTCATCGCAACAGTAGAACCAGTTGCTATGACAGTCCTAATCTATATGTTAATATAACAGGAATGTCAGAGCAACCGATTCTGTGGTCGCTACGGAAGTCCTGTATTTGTTTTGCCTATTTGTACTCTTTTATCTTTGTGTTTTTGTTTTCATTTTTTGGATCTTTTTAATTATTATTCTTGTTCACTGACAACCAAATTTCCCGTCTGGATAAATCCATTTATTATTAAAACGTTTTATCGCCATCTCCCTTTGTAATCGTGCCTGCAACTTTGCACTGTTATCGTTTTTATATATAGCTATGCCTCGTGTTTCTCTATTGTCTCATTAGTCATCCACCTCTTGTGCTGAGTTTCTCTTTTTGCACTCCTCTCTCTCTCTCTCTCTCTCTCTCTCTCTCTCTCTCTCTCGTTTCCGTCACTGCACTCCTCTTTCTCTCTCTTTCCCGCCAACGTAATCCCACGCTTTGGGATGCCACCATCACGGTCGGACGGGGAGATTATCCTGGGAATTGTGTTATTGTTTTATTTTCGTCAGCCAAATCTTACACACAATGGACAGTAAACCATAACAGACACATCTTGCGATAATAGTAACTTTGTGATCCGTGGAAAATGTCACTGTGCAAGGATGTCTGTATGAGTACATACGCACACACTGACGCAGAACGATTGTAAATTCCACAAGAAAACATGGATTTTGTCATCAATTTATATTTTTGTCGTGTGTTTGTGTGGGAGGGATGTGTTTGTTTGTGTGGGTCATCATAATTATAACCATAGTCAGTTACTGTTTAGAACTTTGGTTCTCAAGCCAAACATGTTCATGCCATGCCTTCTGGAATGAATCATCCAACATCTTTTGTGTAGTAAAATATTAATCCTTTTTAATCAATCCATTGATCCTCAGGGGCCTCCATGTTAATCATCTCTCCTACGCCCATCTTCCCACACACAAACGCACAAACACCACCACATTCTATCACACCCTTGGCCACGCCCCCTTACCATCACACATATGAAGTTAGAAAGAAGCTTAACACTTAGAAGTGCTATCTGTGTGGCCCTCCACTGACCAGTCGTCCTCAACATGATGTCTACTGGGAAGGTAGGTGGATAAGGCTGCTGAAGACCCTTACAATGCATCTTCTTGGTGGACGACTTGAATCACCCTTGACATTAGCTCATCTCAATGTTTGCAGACTATCGAAAGCATACAATACAAAAGCTGCACAAAGTCAGAGTTGGAGAGAACACAGATTAGCTATGTCTATTTGTTGTTGGTATTATAAAATAGATAAAATAGTTACGAAAAATATATAGCACACTTACTTGAACTTATAGACTGAATTCGGTGTGTAATTTGACCAACACGTTGGGACGTTTTGCTCAAAGGTGGCTGATAGGTGTTGTGAGGACCTTCGGGGATCATGCCCAGTGCCATATGGCTGGGGGTCAATATGCCAAGCTACTAGCCTAGCCCACCCAGCTATAGGAGGCCTAGACTAGAGTGGTCTGTTATGTGACCCACCTCCGCCTTTAGAGGTTTAACATAGCTTTTGGTAGACAGCGCTAAAGACACCAGAGCAAAAGGCATATAGCTCTGTCCGTCAACTATAGGCTACCCCTTTTCACCATACTCATAAACGCAAGTTTCAATGCTCAGACTGCTAACAATGTCAAAAAGAATCACACCAACGCTTTATAAAAACATTATAGCTAGCGCTAAATAAATGCTCTAGCTATGATGTTCAATAGATAGATATGTTAAGAACGATGTTGTTGTTGTTTTCAGCAGTTCAACGCTTGGCCAATGTGTACATCTTGATTTGTGTTGTTTTGGGGGGGCTTTTCTGCGTTTCTCTCCAGTACTAAATTCGTCTCAGACAACTAGCTTGTTTTCCCCCTTAGGGTTTCTGACATGTTTAGTGGTTTAGCCAGCTGCTTCTCGGACTAACCCACACCCGGCCTGTCCCCCCAACTGATTAACGCTACGCCCAGACCCGTACACTGACCACGGCCAAGGCTAAATCACACCGGGGGAAACCCATCCAGTCTTTGTTCCATTGACTTTTACATTCTCCTCTGAGTGAGTTGACGGAGGGAGGGGTGATGTAACTTTAGGCCTGTGACAACCAGCTTCCGGACAGCCTTTACTGCCTGTTCTCTCTCTCTCTCTCTCGCTGTCTTTCTGAGTTGCGTCATTTCAAACACTATCATCGAATAAATTGTATGGTGGGGTACTGATGTGACTTTGTGTGAGCGGTAATGGTGTGTGTGTTGTGTGTGTCTGTGTGTGTGTGTCTGTGTGTGTTGTAATGGTGAGAATGTGTTTGTGTGTGTGTGGTAATGGTGTGCGTGCCCCTTTGCAGCAGCAGGTTGATGGGGGAGGGAGGGAGGGGGGGCAACGTCTTAAGGGCCCATTACTCTCACCTCACATCCCACCAATAAAGAGGCCGCTTTGAGGTCGGGGGGGCGGAGGGGCTGTATGGTGTTGGGGTGGGGGTCCGGGCGGGGGTGCTTTTTGTTGTTTGCTAACAGTCCCGTTGTGTTGACTAAACTCTTCGTATAGGAGGAGTGGCGATTACGTGTGCCGCCTTAAGGAACTGGCGCCCCTTTCCTTTCCCTGTTGCCGTTTGGCATGGTCGAAAAGTCTGCTCAGTGCAGGGATGATATTATTATTATTATGTTTAATTCAAGTGTAATCTGAGAATTACAACGCAGTACAAAGATAGTTCGGTTTTTAGGTGCACAGAAACGGCTCGGTTTAAACTATATATTTTTTTTTTTAAACTACCATTTAGCCGGGATAAAAAAAAAAAAGTGGTTGCAGAGAGGTTCCATGACGACGGCGGTACGCGGCGTGCGTACCGAGTGGGTTGTATGCGGCTGTTCATTCGTATGTGTTTGAACCGCAGAAGGTGCGGTCGATGATGAATAGTGGAACTCAGAGGATTTTTTCATCTGAAAGCCGGTTAGTTTGGCCTCCATGCGGGTTTGATTCTTGAAGGCTGAGATTGTACATGCCGTCCGTCTGCCGATACAAGGTCTTCAATAGACAACCAACTGCCAGTATTAAATAAATCCAAACAAGCACATTTGGGACCTTGTTTGCTGCAAAAAATAAACATTTTGTCTGTCAAGGTTATAATCCATCCTTGTTTACTTCACTGATAAAACCAAAATATCTATAATAATAAATATAAACAAACCTGTACTAGAATTGTTAACAATCTAGCTAAAATGTAACTCTCCACAATGTTATCCACAATTCCCCCCCCCCCCCCCCATTGACCCAGACCTGAACAAGGATTGTTCAGATCTAACTTTGGTTAACTGCTGTGCTGTCGTTGAGGCTGACTGCTGGCCACTCTGACAGAGTAGGACCTGTCACTAAGCCGTCAAACTAGTAAAAAGACTCCCTTCATCAGAAAAGAGGAGAGTACCACTGGACTCCTGTACCTCCCTGCTATGTCTGCTCTCCCTCCCAAACCATGCCTCACTCTCATTATCACCTGTACCGGGAACGTGGACGATTTGAGATACTTTTCCCACACGTGTCGGACGAGGCCGTCGGAGAAACCATGGGTGTCGCGTGAGGCGATCCTCAGTTCGACCTTTAACCCCCGCCGGTACTTGAACATATGTCCCCCGTCCGTGAAACCTGACCTGGCCGGGCTCTCGCCCCACAGAGTCTCTGACTCTGTGGGTCCATTGAGATTTGTGTCTCTCGCCCTCCACTGGCTATCGCTGACAAATGTCACGGAGACAGGTGTCAGGCTGTCGGTTGTAATGGGCATCAAGGGGACAGGATTCAAAGAACTGGCTTGTTTGAATTCCTTGAGGGCTTGACCCAAGCAGACAATGACTAGTCCCACATGGCTCATATCATACTTAATCTGAAATTAGGAGTTTTTCAGAAAGGAATTTTTACACCGTCTCGGTGTGGTTTAAATGATTTGCGTTAGTCGTCTCAAATGACTCAAACGTGACGCAAACATGTTGAAATGTTTGAGCTGTAGATGAATGTTGTAGACGTAATCCTGTGCAGAGGTTCATTAGATCAAGTTAGATCAAGGGTTTTTAACCAGGCTTGAACCCGTGTAGGCCAAGTCAGGGGTGTAGTCTCAGAAACTGCATTGCTGATGCCTGGCAAACGGACCACGGTGTGTTCATAAAGTGCCCCACCGTGGCTGTGCCTCCGGGCCCACACGGTGTGTACGATAGGGATGGGAACCTGAGGGAGGGAGGGAGCATTGGTTTGGATGATTGCTAACAGGCACCTCCTTGTCAAAACTCGTTTTTATCGGCTCATTAAGTTTAAACATTGGCATTTTCCCCCACACATCTTATGTTGATCCGTTGTGTTGGCGTGTTGGTGTGTGTGTGTGTGTGTGTGTATGTTAATTGCAAGAGTATAAAAGTTACAACCAATGAATGCACACAGATTACCTGGAGGCTTTCTTTAGCGAGATGCGCCTTTACCTTTACCTGCTCATCCATGTCCTTTTGTATTTATTCACTTTCAGCTGTGGAAAAAGCCTCATGTGTTTGTGTTTGTTTGTGTGCGTGTGTGCGTGTGCATGTGTCTGTGTTTGACTTCACCGACAAGTTCATCGAGTTCACCTGTATTTCACGGGTACGACTGCAACGACCTGCTCAAGGACACTTGGACTGGCTCCGAGTGCTGAACCGGCTAGATTGAATTCTCCTGACTTCATCATAAATGTCTGTACGGTCAGGATAGCTGCCCATCCTGACAGGCCCGGACTGGTTGGTGTCTGGTACCACTCCAGCAGTAGTCCTTTGTTTAGCAAGGAGGAGCCCTATCTACAACACTCTTGATCGTCCAGTTATTTTGCCGCCGGGCGTTCAGTAGATGCTTTCATCCAAACAGCCACACAGACATTCATTTATTCAGGCCGGGGCCATGGAGAGCTAGGTGCATTTTGCTGAAAGAAGCCTACAGGTAGACAGCAGATATGTTGAGTTTTGTTTGCGGTGAAACGATCAGCATGGCTTCACTTATGTGATAATAAAGTTTCCACATTAGTGATGGAGTTCATGGAGAAGTAGAAACGCTGAATCAGGAGAAAGAGGGAGAGAGAAGTTAGTAGGGTAAAGTAGTTGGGAGTTAGAGAGGTGCATGTCTGTTCTTATGTAAGGCACAGATGGGAGTGACAGGGAGGCGGGAGTTAGGGAGAGACGGAGGGAAGGAGGGAGGGAATAACGTCTGTCTGACTGAGTGGCCGTAGGGTCGCTGGGAGAGAGAGAGAGAGAGAGATCCTCACTACCTCTCTCTTGCTCTACCTCTTTATTGCTTTGTCTATTGTTATTTCTCTATGCTCTCTCTCTTGTTGCTCTCTCAATTTCTCTCTGTCCTGCTCCATCTCCTTTTGTGTGTCTTGTCGTCTGTCTGATATCTAAGAAGAGATCTGAGATCTGTGTCATCATTCCAGATTCTCTTGACTTGTATGTGATTGTTCAGAGACAATCCTGCAATGGTTTCAGTCAGACCCTGAACACTTGCACTCAACCCTGACTTGAGTTTAAATAGTTCTCATGACACCCTGCCCAGGCATAGACATTGGACCTCTCTGTCTGCTGATCCACCTGTCCTGTAGACCAGATCAGTGTGTCTGTGGCTCCTTTTGTGTCTCATACACACACACACACACACACACACACACACACACACACATGTACCCACACGCACACAGCTGTACTCTCTGGTCACTTACTGTTAAGCCAAAGACAATATAATCCACTGCATGCTGGGATGATGTTCCCACACACGCATCGACAGACACACACTGACAGACACACGTGCAAGCCTACACAGTCACACACACCAAAATAGACACTTCCTCCGTCCCACACTCATAGACATACACACGTCGGACACAAAAATACATTTGCACTGTTCATACAAACAAACTCTGTGTTTCCCCGAGTCATCATGACCACATCTGCGGCCCCGAGCCCGCCCTGCCCCTCTCAATCCCCGAGCACCAAGTGGGGTCCAACAAACAGCTCTTTACCCTGCTCTCTCCAGACTGTTGCGGGCCCAGCTGGACTCAGAGGCTTTGACCGCGCAGTCAGGGGGAACTGGAGCAGCTGTTCTGGACTCACGGTGGATCAGTGTTTATGTTCTGGACTCACTGGGGATCAGTGTTTATGTTCTGGAGTCACGCTGGATCAGTGTTTATGTTCTGGAGTCACGCTGGATCAGTGTTTATGTTCTGGAGTCACGCTGGATCAGTGTTTATGTTCTGGAGTCACGCTGGATCAGTGTTTATGTTCTGGAGTCACGCTGGATCAGTGTTTATGTTCTGGAGTCACTGTGGATCAGTGTTTATGTTCTGGACTCACTGTGGATCAGTGTTTATGTTCTGTACTGACTCCAGATCAATTGTTAATGTTCTCGATAAGTGGTTTTTGTTGATGTTCATTCCTATTTTTTGCAAAAGCAAACAAATATTGCAACAGAATATGGCAACAGCTCCCATACTTCCCATACTTATTTACCTTTCCTACTACATGTTGCTGCCAAGTAGCAGTAGTAGTAAAAGGGCATTACATGATTTACAAACAAACACACGGACACACACACACACACACACACACACACACACACACACACACACACACACACACACACACACACACACACACACACACACACACACAGATTGGTGAGGGAGGTTTTATAACGTCTGACTACGGCAGATGGAGTGAACGGCGGAGGAGAAGGAGGTAAATGAGAACTTGAAATCAAGATGACAGCATCCCATGTTGGCCGGCGTCTGCTCTCACGTGATGACCTCTCACGTGCACGGCGCCGCGCACGGCGATGTCAGTGAACAGCTTGTGCATTCACACGCCTGTGTCATATGTTCCTCTCAAAGACAGTTTCAAATTATTTGAGAAAGAAGCTGGGAGAAGAAAATTGTTCCGTCACTTTCTTTTTCCAATTTACGTGAAACATATAAATAAGTGATCCGTAGAATCGTTAGCATGGCAACCTGAATGGGCGAGATAGCCCGGTGGTAAATGGGAGGAAGAGAGCGAGCGAGCGAGTGAGATAACGCATTGTGCAGCCCAGCGCAGGGGCGTTCCGTGTGTGTTTCTGTATACGAGCAGACGAGGCGTGAAGCGGGCGAGTGATGCGGTGGACTCGGCGAGCTGGAAGAGCAGCACCATCAGGAGAAAGGGCAGAAAAGACGAGGGCGGCTGAAAAAAGGACCAGATGTAGGAGTGGCTGCGAAAGGCGGTCGGACGTTGAATTCCCCACGCATACTCGAGTGTGTTTTATTGGAGTGACATTTCGTGGGGTAGATAAAGCTGTTAAAGGCTGTTGCGTATATTGAGTATGTTGGGCATTCACTGTTCATTAAGCAGACACTTTTATCCAAGATGATTTACAGTGACGTCGTTAAGAGGCAGGTTAGTGCTTGGGTAAGGGTATTGGCTGGAGGATTTCGCTCATGGATGTCTACGGGCAAGGCCGGAGGACATTGGGGATTGAATCAAGTACCTTTTGGCTTTGAGTAAGGAAAAATCATCCCCCAAAATGCATTGCATGATGGAGCACGATTCACAGGTGCACTGTCAGCATTACTCAGGGCTCAGTCAACCACCAACTCCTTTTTAAGGGTGGGGTTCGGTTTTTCACGGGGGTGGTTCTAGGGGTGTGGGGATTCTGGTGATGAGGTTCCCGGAGACGGGTGTAGCGCGGTCGCAGCGCTCCACAGATTTATGCTGATGACTTTGCCCCCCTGCATCGATCCACGCAGACCTCTGTGACCATCCAATCATCCCCGCCCGCTCAGCCACACTCTGTCCCATCACTTCAATACCCGTCTCTTTGCTAGGGGGGGGGAATACCAGCGGCCCAGTCCACCTGTGGTAGGGCTGCTGGTGTTTCCGGTTCAAGTCGATCCCCAAGACGTTAAATGTTTTAAACATCCGCCTGTTGTCCGTCATCCCAACACCCCGAGTTGACCAAAGATTGATTTGAATTCTACTCCTTTTTTTGTCTGTTTGTTTTCCTATTCCTTGTCTCCGTCTATTGATCGGATGAGAAGTAGACCACAGCAGCGTTCCGCTTGACCGATAGGGCTCGGGTCGATGCTGAGATCGATCGGGTCAGGCCGCGAATACTCCAGGATCGATGCCGGATCTGTCTCCCACGTCGCTGTGGTTTATTTATCTATTCCCTTCCCGTCCCGGGGATATCACCTCTCTCCCAGTGGTTTTTCCCATTTATTACGGCGGTGAAATGTTCTGTCTCAATGTCCTTTATCGCCGAATGCCACTTCTCCATGCTTCGTAAAGTTTTATCCCCGCCCATCTTTACGCACCATTGTTTTTGTACTCCGGTGCTCCCGTATGGGTCTGGGAATGCCCATCGATTTGAGGTAGCATGTCCGCTATGTTACGATTTACAATGGAGACGTTTATTAGCAGCTTCTGACTGGCGGTGGATACCCAGCCATGTCCTTAATGAGCAGGAAAAACGTTCTCCAAGATGCCTGGAGACACGTCGGGTATCGAGCCCGGCACCCTTTCAGCTGCGGGTCGAGCCCCCTTACAAAGACTCTTTTTTAAACACATTTCTCTCTACATCTGCCTCGGTCTCTCTCCCTCTCTACACATGCCACACATACTGTACAGTGTTTGTGTTTTAGTGTTTATTAAAAACTGTCAATCGAAATATGATGAGGGATTATTCTAAAGGCCTCTCTCTCTCTCTCCCTCTCTCTCCCTCTCCCTCTCCCTCTCCCTCTCCCTCTCCCTCTCTCTCCCTCTCCCCCCCCCCCCCCACAGAATGGAGCGGTTCCGGGGGAACCGGCAAAGCAGGATGAGAACTCGCGGCGAGGGAACTGGGGGAACCAGATTGAGTTCATCCTCACCAGCGTGGGCTACGCCGTGGGCCTGGGCAACGTCTGGCGCTTCCCTTACCTCTGCTACCGCAATGGAGGAGGTAGGACCCCCTTTCTCCCGGCCCAATCCACTGGAGTTTGCCACAATTTTCCCCCCAAGTGTAAAAAAGTCAACGCTAATTAATTCACGCACGTTTCAAATTATCAGTATATAACAGAAAATCACTGTTGTCTACCACAGAAAGTCAGTAGCCATTTTGGTTAGTTAACAGCTTACGGTGGGTAACTTGATACATTTCATTGGCCCCAAGGATTTTAAAAGGTTTACCCGACCAACCAACTAATATGGCCGCAATGGGACTAGGATTATAATAATAATCTATGTTCAATAGATACGCCAAATCTCGTAGATTTGGCGTAATTAATGAGCTCGGAATTTACGTGCTCGTTAATTACGTCATAATGTTCGCTGGATCAGAGCGCCAAATGTATGAGCCTACAGGCTAGATTGCAGACATGTGTGATCAAACCAGTCCCCTCGTCTGTCGTTCACTAGTCCGAATTATCTGGCGATCAGTCATAATGCCTGATCGAACGGAGTAATGAATGCATTGGCGTAGACACGTTCGCAGCAGAAATCAATGATTTTCCGAAAAGGGATTGGTCGCTTAAGGAATTATGGATTTTTGTCGGACGGG